>NC_056525.1:37252398-37269960 GCF_019175285.1 Sceloporus undulatus | reverse complement strand
ACCCTCCTGGTTCTGCTACCCAGTTCTATCTGACTTGAATCTTGGCTGACATTTTTCTATCTGATGAAGTCCCTTCTCTATCCTAGGTGAACTTTAATTCACCTTGAACAATCCCAACAATCCTTCTTCATCTCGCCTTAGCTCCCGGTTTGGCTTCTTTTTTGGCCTTCAGCCTCATTCTAACCCTCAACCCATTCTTCTGGTCACTGTCTCGAACTCGACTAATTCTTGCAGCTAAATGTGTTGTTTTTTCCCGACTACCTGGCATCTGATGTTTCCATTGTCGAACCATCATTTATAATTCTTTTTACTCTTACTTATATCCCACCTCCTTGTCGTACCTGTCCAGCACCATTTCCGCAACCTTCAAGTCTGGTTAACTCTGACCATCTCGTAAAACTTTGAATTCATCTCTCTCTTCTCTTGCTTGGAGACCGCTGATTCAGCAATGTCTTTATTTATTCCACTCTTTCTTCAAACTCTCGACAGCTTTGCTCCTGTATCTGTACGCACGTCTTCCCCTATGACTAGCCTCAGCCTGGCTCACTCCCACTATCAGGTTCCCCTCTGTCCTGCTCTTGAGCAGCCGAACGTCTTTGGAAAAAGTCTAGAGACCGGCCGATTTCCCATTATAAATTCATCCCTTTTTTCTTTTTCACGCGCTCTGTATGGCAAAACAGAAACTATTTTAAATCGCTGATCTGTGCTAATGAGAGGCGTCCCGCAGCGTTTGTTCTCCTGCTTCAATACCTACAAAACCCTTCCCCCTCGCCCCCCTGTCTTCTCATTTTTCCCCCACTGACTCGCCAGCTACTTCATCACTAAAGTCACTACTATTCGATCTGAAATGTTCCCCGACTTGCCCCTTACCACTACCTCCTGGTACCTTCTACTAATAAACTCTCTGGGTTTCTCCCTGTTTTCTCTGGATGAACTCTCACGCTGCTAAATTCTTCCAAACCGACCTACCTGCTCTCTTGATCCATTCCCTCCCTCGTTCCTAATCCTATAGCCCCTTCTCTCTGCCCTCAACTCCTCTATATCGTTATCTCTTCTCTCTTGGGTTCCTTCCTTCTGCTCAAACATGCGCTCTCGTTTCCCCAATCCTAAAGAAACCCTCTCTCGACCCTCTTCTTGTTTAGCTATCGTCCAATTTTCTCTTCTTCTCCTTTTCTTTCTAAGGCCCTAGAACGGTCATTTACTCGCTGTATTAAGTTTCTCTGAAGCCAACCTCCATCCTGGACCCTTCCAGTCTGGCTCCCCGCCCATGGCACTCTACGAGACGCCCCTCCAAGATCTCAAACGTCTCTGCGGGCCAAGACAAACGCCCTACTCTCTATTCTCATTCTTCTTGATTTGTCTGCAGCCTTGACACTGTTGATCACTGTCTCCTGGTTTGATTCTTCTCTGACCTTGGGTTTTCCGGCTCTGCTCTCGACTGGTTTTAAATCTCTTGTCAGACAGACTTTTGCGTGGTCATGGGTGGTCAGACTTCACCTCTGGTTCCCCTATCTGTTGGTTCCCCAGGGCTCTGTCTTGGGTCCCTCTTCTGTTCTCTCAAACACTGTCCCCGGTAAAACTCATCATTCTTTTTGGTTTCTCCATCATCTGTACGCTGACAACACTCAGCTGTATCTCTCCACCGTGCCTTTCGACGGGCTTGAACAGCAAGTTTCTTCTTCTTGTCTGACTGCCCATCTCTCTGTGGGATGCGGCTTCGGCCTTGAAGCTCAACATGTCTAGACTGACTTCTTGTCTTTCCACTAAACCCACCCTTTTCTGTTTTCGTCACGACACTTCATCAATCAGTGCATCAAGCCGCCAGTCTTGGCTCATTTTGACTCTCCTGTCATTTATTCCCAGACCAGGCCACCGCCAAGGCCTGTAATTCTTTCTCTCCACGCATTGCCAAGATCCGTCCCATTCCTCTCAGGCCCTCTGCTGCCAAGACTCAGTTCCAGCCCTAGTGGTTTCGCGACAGATTATTGTAAACTCCTTCTGACAGGGCTTTCCCTTTCACACACGCCATCCTTTAATCTCTGTCCAGTATCAGCGTTCCCGTATTGTCACTCCGCTCGCCACTTGACCATGTTTCACACCTCTTTTATATCTCCCTCATTGGCCTCCCCTTCCCTTCCGCATCCGGTACAAGCTTTTATTATGAATTTCAAAGCCCTCCTGGATGGCCCCTTCTTTCGACCTTCTACATTCCTACTCGCACCCCCGCCTTGTAGTCCAAGGTCTCCCTGTCACAGGTAGGACTACCACTGCCCCCCTCAATGGCGTCGTCCTTCTCGCTTGCTGCCCCTTACTCCTGGAACCTTCTCCCCACATGCACAACTCATCACTTCTCTAACCAGTTTCAAAACTGAGTTAAAGACTAATTGTTTAGAGAAGCATTCCCAAGGCGAGCCCCTCGAACCAGGAAGTCTCCTTTTAACCATTAATTAAGAACCAAGCACTCCTCCAGTCCATCGCCTTGGTCCAGGCCTCGGAGGTGAAGAACTTTGGACCTGATCCCATTCCCCACCAACCATTCCCTTCTCCTTTTGTGTCGTGTCTTCTAGATTGTAAGCCTGAGGGCAGGGAACGTCTAACTAAAGATTGTATGACAAGCGCTGTGAATTTACAGCGCTTTTATAATAAAGGTATAATAAAATAAGAAGAAGAAATTGGCAAAACCACCTCTGACATCCCTTCCTTAAAAACCAATGAAATCATGGAGTTCACCATAAGTTGACAAGCCTTAAGGCAATGTATGCATGCACACGCACACACATTAGAATTTTTCAGAGAGAGAGCTTTAGGCCCCCCACAGCTAAATCCCAGAATCCATGGGATGTTGCTATGGCATTTAGGTGGAAATCAAGTGCTATAATTATGTTGTGTGACAGGCCCTGGATTACTGGTACAGTTAGATAACATAGAGCACAGCACTAACACTCAGCAGATTCCACACCTCATGGACATGGAAGCAGCAACCTTCTCCCCTAAGTGTACAAACTTGAAAGGGCCTGAACAAAACGGCCAAAATAAAGCTGCTTTGGGTCACTTTGGGTTATGCTGTTTTAATGCACATGCCATCTTAGAGGCCAGAACCTGCACCAAGCTGCACTCCAGTCCTTAGGACTCAGCATAGCTTTGGTGTGGCTTCCAGCCTCTTAGGATACATGCATCCATTTAAATAGCATATCTCCAAAGTGACCCGAGCAGCTTTATTTTGGTCATTCTGTTCTGGCCCAATATGGGCAGCAGCCGGGGGGGGGGGGGGAGCTTTCAGTAATGTGTAGTGCAGCCAACTGGATGGAATTGGAGTCCCTCGATTATTCACTGGCTAAGGCTCTGACCTCTGCTCCCAAAATCCTGTCCTGTTGGGACTGCAGTTTAAGCCCTTTAAAATTGTCCTGGAGGTGGCTGCCTGGCCAGTAACCATTTAGGGACAGTTCATAGATGTGAGAGGTATGGCTACTGCCCCTGCTTTCTTTATGACAGCCTCTTCTTCTCTGACTACTTATATTTCCCAATATGTCTTCTAGAGATGATTTATAGTCCGCCAAAGGGTTAAACGAAAAAGTCACTTGTTTAAATGTACCAGAAGGAAATTTACTCAGAGTTAATGACTCTGTGGCAAGCAAGTGGGGTGGAGAAAGGGACATCATGTCAGCCTGGAAGCTGTTTTGCTTGCCGCATCTACAAGTGCAGGTAATAAATCATAATTAGGCAGGGGTGGACTAATAGACTCTGTAAGGGCAAGATTCAAAGAGCCCACACAGCAGAACATCCAAATGAGCAGAAAGAGGATACATCTGGGGAGAGCCCAGATAGTAGCTTTTTCTTTATTTGTTACATCCCCCAATATGCATCATATGGGGAAATTCATGGCACAAATTAAAACTTGTTGTAGGATTCATAGTCATATTAGTTCATACCATTTACATTGCTGAGAGTTTTTGTATTGGAACACTGGCATGGGCCTGCCCTGCCCATGGGTGATTACCACAGAAAAAACCTGTAAGACCATGAAGGTTGGGTCGGACTTTCCATAAAAACAAACAACCCAGTGAGTCGTGGTTTTTTTTTGATGAGCGTGGAGAAAGCGTGATTTTTTTCTCTGCACAGAATTTTTTCTCTGCACAGAAAGTGCAATCTCTGCCCCACAACAGGTGGTGTTTTGTGTATTTCTCCTTTTCCTTTTCCTTTCACGTAGTCCTTCCTGCAAGTATTCTGCTTACAGGCTTTTTGTTGCAAAATTCAGAAAGCATAACCTTCCAACATTCAAAGATGAAAACCAGATCATGTGGCCAAGCACATCAAAGTGGTCAAGGTGGCAAAAATTTAATTGAAAGGACAACAAACTAGGAGAATCTGCAGTAGTTTGGCATTTTGCTGAGCCACTGAGAATAGCAACAGTCCCTCATCTCCCTGTCTCTCCTCTCCTCTGCTGAACTGAGTGGTACACTATTTCTGTACTTTGAACACAATTTAAAGATCTAAAGATAGGGAAAGCCTTTTTTCTCTGTTTGAATATTTTTTTTTAAATTCTTTCTGGTGGACACTGGAGGCCATATGGCAGTCTCATCCCTCACACTAGATGCTGCAAACTGTCCGGAAGTAGTTTGAAGACTTAGTTCAAGGTTGAATAGCAAAGGCAAGGACCACAGTATCCAAATGAGGCAAATTGATTTGAGTGGTAGGCTAGACCCGGACCACCAGGTTTCATTCTCACCTGGGTTACCTTAGGTGGGTCACATTTCTCAGCCTCATGGTAAGGCATGACAAACCTCCTCTGAAACAATAATGCCAAGAAACCCCATGATAGAGTCACCTTGTGTGCCATAAGCTGGAAATGTCTTGAATGCACACAACAATGAAATTAAATAATCAATTAATTCTTCAGTAGAAAGAGAAGGTCTACAGCAGGACAGTTCAACTAATTGGCACCTGGCATGAAAGTGGTAGGTGGTAAAAGGACTGAGTTTGTGTGGTGTTGGGGGGGGGTCCTTAGTAGATTATAATCGGAACATGAGTCCAGTGGGATGTGCCATAAAAAAGCTAATGCAATTCAGATGAACAACAGGAATTAGTTACCAATCAAGAGAAGTAGTATACTATTCTTGTTCGGCTTGGTCAGAAATCACCTAGAATATTGTCCCGTTCTGGGCACTACAAGCTCATGAATGATATGGGCAGCTGGAAGTGTTCAGGGTGGGTGATATAAAAGATCTGGACACCAGTTCCTATCGAAAAACAGCTGATATAGGTGTGTTTTAACCTGGAGAGACGGGGTGTGCCTTGAGGAAGCGCCATAACCGAAATGCAGCAACTATTTTTCTCCTGCCCTGTTTTAAATTCTCTAGGTTTTCCAACCATTTAAACTGATTTTATTTATGCACCAACTGAGATCACACACTAAGCCAGATAAAACACCTTAAATATACATAATAAGTCCACATGTCCCTGCATGGCAGGAAGTTGGACTGGATGGCCCTTGTGATCTCTTCCACTCTAGGATTTTGTGATCTGTGTATGTTTTATAGCTTGTGTTTAAAAGCTTCTTAGGACAACACAACTCAAGAATGTGCGGGGAGGTGTGTGAGACAGAAAGAGGCCCCCTCTGCCTGCTTTCCACATATTCACACAACTCACCCACCCCCAAATACTCCAAGTAGGGACTCCCAGCATGCATTGAGGCATCCTACATGGCATGGGCACATCTACTGCAGCAGTGAAAGAAACTGGGGGGGGGGGCGAATTATGTTCTCATCACTCTGTCTCCAAAGCAAGGCTGTACTTGAGCTGTCACTCCACTTTCCAGAACAGAAACAGGAACAGAACTGGCAAGCAGGGCTCATTTTTTTAATATAACAATGCAAACAGGCACGAAAGGTGACCTTTGGGAGCCAGCAAGGAGCAAAGTGGCCAGGGGAATACTGAGTGGGCTTCTTGTAATGCCAGTGCCATTCAGATGACTAATGAACCCAAAACCAGAGATGGAGTGGGGGGGATGATCCTCGTCTGTTTGGAGATGAAGGATAGTCTGAAATGCTACTGGTGTTTGCAAAAAAAATGCAAAATGAAAAGCTTCTCTGAATAATGAGAAGAAATTTGATAGAGGAAATGAGGAAGATGACATGATCAAAGCAAGTAGTCTCTAAGTAGTGAGGTGGGAGAGGGAAAGGAAAGGAAGGAACCAGAGAAGACCAGAGAGAGTGGGGTGTTTTGCTTTTTAATTGATTTATTTTAAGCTGTCGACTTCAAACGAACAGCAAGACCCCTTTCCGCAAAAATAAATAAAAAACATGGTGACATATATACATTTTGTTAACCTTCCTTCTGTTTAGTCGGAGAAAATAGAGAGCAAGCTTTTCTCCGTCACACATTGGCTACAATTAGACTGGGTTGTGTCTAAAAGACATATCCCTATCATCCGTGTATGATGCTTTTTTCCTGATGCGAAATTCATGTTCAGATCAGAAAATACCACAGGCAGTAGTTTCAGAAGTGATTATTTGAAACCAGTCAGCTCTCATAGGTGGGAAGGGGCACTAGATGTAGCAGTAACCCTTACTTCCAGGATGAGAGATTAGTGGGCCCCCAGAATCAGATTTGTTGCAGAATCCACACGAATTTACTTCCACATACAAAAGGATACTTAAGGTTCCAGCTTGGGGATACCGAACCATGCTGATAGATGACAGCAACGCATCCAGGATTTAAACATTCTAAATAGTACTCCCTAAATTGCAAATTCCAGAATTCCACAGGATGGAATCATGGCAGTTAGTGAAATCATAGCAGTATAATTATGTAATGTGAATGGAACCACTGTTTCCTGAGAAGAAGACAAATCTCAGGGCAAGCAGTGCTGGAAGAGAGGGAATCTAATTTTTGTTTGTGAAGTGGCATTAAGGACTAGATGCCCATCTCCAACTCTTCCCAGTTGACACCAGGTTTCAGTGGTCAAGTGTCTGTGTGTGTGTGTGTGTGTGTGTTGGCTCTGCACAACATCAGTACATCAAAAGTCAGAAGTTACTTTGAACTCAGTTTTCAGCAAATGAAGTAAGCTGAGGACAAAGGGGAAAGTGGGAGGAGGAGAGAGAAACTGGGACATTTTAAAAGCAGCTGATATAATGATATAGCAAAGTGGTATCGCTTATAAAAAATGAAAAATCAAGGTTTGATATTTGAAATTTATACTATTTTGAACATTTTCAAACTGTGTATGCTTGAATCCGTGTATTAAAAAATCAGTGTATAAGAAGGGCTGACTGTATAGCATAAAATAGCCTCAAGTTATTTTCCAGCTGATAGTCAATGTTCTGGGACTCCAGTCGTGAAGGACATGGTCCTCATTAGGCTGTTTTGAGACCTCAGTAGGCCTCTTTTTTCTGGTTTTTAAATCCTGCTTCTGCAAAACACAGGGTTCCATTGATCATGCTGATATTTCCCTTCTGTTTCTTAGGGATGCTGTTTTGTCTCTAGTTCTATTGGCATCAGACTCTCAGTTCAATATTACAATGCAGAAATTACAGTACTGTTGACATCCATGTAATCATGCGGTCTGACTGGCCATGCTGTGGTTGCTGTAATATGAGAGAGAACGCACTGGTTATGCCAGTGAGGGCAAGCTAAGTTATTTTGAGGTGTAATTTGGTCCATGCTGGAGATTTGAACTGTTCTCTTGTTAATGATATGAATGTTGAAATCCTCTTTCTCTAATAAGCTTATTAACTATTAAGGCAGAGTATTAGGAAAATGGTCAGCTAGTAAAAGGGCACCTGAGTCATAATATGGAGGGGTGTCTCTAGCTGATGCAGAAACTGCACTTGCAATTTCCATTGGATTTGCCAAACAAAAGAGTACATGCTGTCAGATTAAGGAACATACTTTGCTGGAGATCTCAAACTTTGCCAAGGTTAATCTCCTCTAAAACCTGAGTATATATGGATGATGACAAGACCATCTATAGAGTCAGAACACCGGTTGAATATTGACATGTAGAAGAACCAGTCTTCTGCATACTTGAACATATATCTGGATTATGTTTTACCATAATCCTGGCCCATGCATGGTTTCAGTCCAATATATGGAAGATTTGGAAGTTACCTTTCTCACTCCCCAAAATTCAACCCTTGAAGTTTTGAGAAGGGAGATTCCCAATATTGAGGCTACTGGTGTGAGATAATATTGGGTTTTTAGCCCACCTCACCCTCCGAATGAACATCTTCTGTATTATATAAACACATATCGGGGACTGGGATTGTGTTTACTGATCAGCCTTCCACTGTTGAGTTGCCCAATGGAATACCCAATGATAGCTATGTACACAGTGCTTATAAGAGGTCATACACACACACACACACACACACACACACACACACACACACACAGTTCTCTGTGTGCAGGGTTCCTCCATGTAACTGTAAACCTTAATTGGCCTAGTTTCCTAAATTGGTGAAGCCCTAAGCATTTATAGGTATTTGTATGTAGAAGTACTTTCTCACTAATGTGAATCACGTCAGCCCCAAAGGATGTGTCCAAGAGTCATTGTACTTATGTCCAGTGAGTGCATTATTGTCCACTCCAACTTCCTAATTGAATATATGGGAGGAGGGTCATGTGAAGATTCCTTGGAAGAGAGTTTGTATATATAACAAGGAATGAGGTCTTCACACTTCTCTTTCTCAATGAAATGTAACCACATAGCCTAACTGAGATGGTCTTTCCTTCCATGCTAAAATTACATGAAAAAACAACCCCCCTGACATTTCTATCTGCCTCCCAAAAGTGCTATTTATGCTACAAATAACGTTTTTGGGCAGCAAATAATAGGTCTGGGGAATATTTTATGAGACAATAGTGTGATAGGAAATAGTGAAATCCTTACACCTCACACAAATCTAAAGAGTACCTCCCTCAAAACACACACACATACCTATTTATTTTAAAGAAGACGTGTGGCAGGTCCCACTCATGCTTTTAACTATGGTAGTATGCCTAACATAACTGATTGTTGAGCCTGTGACAGCAATACCTCCTGTGAAAATCTGGATCAATCCTGCACTCAATACAGGCTTCTTTACCTTAATGCACTATAATGGGTTCAAATCTGAAATGTTTAAAGCTTTAATACTAAACATACTCAGTTAGAAAAAAAATAACTGAAATTAATGGGACTTTCTTCCAAAATAAATATGGTTGGGATGGGTTTTGATTTGCAAACATCATTTTATGGATTATAAAGGGACAGTGTTTAAGATTAAATTCTACAAACTATTTATTTATTTATATCCCGCCTGGTATGGGATTTAAGGTGGCTAAAATTGGTTGTTTTTGGTAAAGTTTTAAAATTTGGGAGAAAAGGTTTCTATTATCTTTCATACTAACTGAGGAGAAGATAGATGGTGAAACATAAATTGTTTGGAGCAAATGAAGCAAAGATGATCAGACATGGAAGCTTGCCACATCTCTCCAGCATAATTTCTCCTGTTCTCAGTCTCTGAAAAGAAAGGCCAGAAAAAACAGAAGGCAATCAAATTGCTATGTGTTGTTGTTGTCATCAACTTAGTCCAAAGCTTGATCCATCTAGAACTTCACTATGCAAATGTGAAGTGATTAAGAGAGCAGGCCACTTGTGTGAAAGAATAACACCGCATTTATTCAATATAGGGATGAATTATGTATGCATAGTAAAATAATAAGACAAGGCAAACATTACAAAATCCTTTGTGTTGTGGGGGTTCTCAAGCTATGAGTCATGTGTTCCATCTTCATGCTCATGGATCTTGAATGCATTTCCCAATACTTCTAGAAGTTGCCATCAAAGGGGGAAATGCACAGTTAAAGCAGCCAGCACTTTGATGTTAGTGAGGAACAGGACAGAACCCCAATCTGTTCCCTAGCTAGAAGCATGTGATTTATTTCAGGCTCTGTCGTGCTACACAATTACATTGCTATGATTCTAGTTGAACTGTCATAGCTCTATCTGATGGAATCCTAGGATTTGCAGCTGAGTTAAGGGCTTGAAGAATCCTAAACCAGAGGGCTCTAATGCCTCCCCAAACTACAAAACCCAGGATTGCATAGGATATAGCCACAGCAGCTAAAGCAGAATCATAGTACAGAGTAAGCATCCCTAATCTGGAAATCTTAAAAACCTCCAAAAACCACAACTTTTTGATTGCCAACATGTCACATTGAGGCTTCAATTTTAGAGTGTTTTGTATTTGGTTTTTGGAAAACTAATAGTGTAGTATGCACCTGCATTATATTTACAAGGCTGGAGAGAGACATGAGAATCTGTGAAAAGGTGGGAGGTAAGGATTCAAGCCAAGCCATTTCACAGATCCTTGCATCTTTCTCCAGCCATGTCTCTCCCCAGCTTCTCATCTCTTGTGTCTCTCTCCAGCCATGCAAATACAGTACAGGCATGTACTACACTACACTAAAATAAAATAAAAATCTTATTTCTGAAACATATCTGGACCCAAGCCTTTAAGAGAAAGGATAATCAACCTGTACTATAATTGTGCAGTGTAAAAGGGGCCCCTTATCCCTGGAATGCAGCGAAAAGTTCAGTGGGGCCTGGTGCTTTTCTGTAACTGTACTGTACTGTGATTGATATCGCCAAGGTATCCCTGCTAAGTGAGAGAGTATAGTTCCTTTACTGCTAATAATCTTTATTACTTTATTACTGTACTTTACTATCCATGTTTGCAAACACTTGCTGCTCATTCCAATGCCTTCTGTCTAAATCTGCCATGATTAGGTTTTGCTGCTGCTGCTGCTTCTGCTGCTAGTACTTCCTTGCATCATCATCATCATCATCATCATCAATCAGCACCTCCCCCCCATAAGCAAATGATTAAATGATCACACAAGCAAATGATCCTTCCTTAAGATTTTGTGATACAGATTGGAAAAAGTATGAAGTAGTTAGGGCTCACCGTGGAAAGAAATTTGAACCATAGCTATGTTAGTTTGGAATATCAGTATTCCAAGATCTTTTTGCATGAGGAAAGAAAGTTATCAGTTGGACGCCAGAACTTCCAAAGTGAAACAAACACATGCCTGGCCATGCTACTGATTTAGTCCCATCTCCTTGCAAGCAGAATGTGAAGGAATTAGTGGGAAATGACCGAAACTAATGTTCCTGTCTCACATAATTAAAAACTGAAGTCTGCAATATAAAAATGAGAGTTACCTTGTTATTTGCAGATGCTGCCACCACCACCTCGAATTCAGTGTGGCGTACATTTGAGTAGATATGCATAGGCTGAACTGCACAAGATGACATGCACAAATTGAATTACAGATTAAACTCTTTCAGATTTTTGGGAACAGAGATAGGGCAACTCTAGAATGAGGCAGATGTGACCCAGGACACTGAACTAATAGTACTTTTTATTATGATACAAACATACAATATTTGGTATCCTTTAATGGTATGTCACTCTAACTGGTGGTAAGACTGTCTCTGGGGGAAAAAACTGGATGTTGTAGCAGTCTAAAGCTGCAAAGTGGGGGTATCATGAAATGACAGCCAGTTAGCTGCCAATCCCCTGCCAAAATATTTTTTCTGACTAGCTACTCTCATTTGAAAGAAGGGTGCCATTTCCTGCTTTGCCACAAATAGCAAAATATCTTAGTCCTGAGCACTAAAGGGAGGCAAGATGGAATGCACAGCTGTTATAGACTAAAATCAGAGACACTCCCTACTAAAATGAAATAACCAGCCATGGATGAAGGGTACTGAAATGAAGATTACAGAGATGGAACATTAGTAGTGGAAGAGCAAAAATGCCAGATCACTACATAAGGAACTAAGTTCTGAGCACAAAATCTCTCCATGTCACCCTGAAATGATGAAATGAGTCTCCCTGACCACATGCTAGTGCTGTCCACAGTGATACTGTCAGGCTGTACCCACACTGTAGAAATAATCCAGTTTGACACCACTTTAACAGCCAAGGCTCAAAGCTATAGAATTCTGGGACTTAGAGTTGGAACATAGCCACAACATTGTGGTTATGTGTCTGCTGTAGAATATTGGCCACAGTATTTTCCTCATGGAAAATAGTTGTGTTGACTAAATTACAGCAACAAAAGTAAATGCATATTTTGCAGGTCATCCTGCTGTAATAATCTGATCTATTAATAAAATCTAATGAGCTGTGATTTTTCAGCAAACTTGCACAGAAACTGTCTACTTGGAATTCCTTCAAATAAGTTGCTTTCAAAAGCCAACATGTTTTACACACAGCTGTAGATGCATCCAAAGGTGAATCCTGCTGCATACAATGTGGGGACTGAAAGAAAATTTCATGGGGGGGGGGCGGTAACTTCATCCCCCCGCATCACTTTGACAATTTGTGAGGCAGCAAAAATGCTGTCTGGAACTGCTGAATTCCCCATCTCTGATCTAAAATAAGTGAAGCAACACACACAACTACCACTGAAGGAACAAACCTCCCATCAAACCAGAAAGTCTAGAATCTAAAATTACCTAACTGCACCACTGACTTTCTACCACAGGTAAATGCAACAATAGTTTCTGACTGCTAGTACTGTTTCTCCCTATTACATTTCCTACATTGGGTCTAAGTTGAAAACAAAGAATATTTCACAGTTTTCTGTTTGTTGGAATGTTTGCCAGCTTTGCAGGCATATTCAGAAGAATTAAGGCAGATTCCAATAAAAATTGATGGGAATCAAGACTTTTGAATGGGTAAAAAAGGCCTTATAAAAAGATTCAGATCATGGAGGGAGGCATCAGATATGGAGGAGGAAAACAGGTTACAAATATGAAGGACATGAAAACGTTGTCAGTATCACTTTCAGTGATCTCACCAGCATTCTTAATCTGTTCTAGGTCCATTTTCAGTTGTGAGAGCTCTCCCTGCATTGACATTTGCCCATGTTTTTCATTTTTTAAAAACTTTTGGTCCTAGTTTTTCCAAAACATATTGGCCAGAATCCTCTATATTTACAACAATGGCCCGTTACAGACGGGCCTTTAAGTACGGACTCAGTCCGTACTAGGGTTAAAAAGGGGCGTCACTTCCAGATGCCCCTAACCCTAGTACAGACTGAGTCCGTACAAAATGGCGGCACCCCTTCCACATGGGGGCCGCCACGACAACGTCATGACCGCACCGCCTCTATACGGGGTGGCGCGGACGTGACATCATCGCTCCGCGCCAGGGCGCTTAGTGTACCCTTTCCACGGAGCAAGAAGGAGCTCTGAAACGGAGCTCCTTCCTGGTTTGTGTCGCTGGGTGCAGCCTTTAGACGGCTGCGCCCAGCAACGCGAGGGACTCCTCCTCCCCGCCTCCGCGGGATGTCCTTGGGGCTTGAAGCCCCAAGGACACCCCTTTCCAGGCTGTGGGGAAGCGGCCTTTTGCCACTTCCCCACAGCCTGGAAAGCGGCGGATCGGGGCCTCAGAGGCTGCCGGTCTGGCAGCTGAGGCCCCGATACACTCGGGAAAGCAGCGCCTACAGGGTGCCTTTGCCACCCTATATTCTGGAGATAGTATTCAGCACCTTGGATAGCTGCTTTAAAGGCCACACTAAGACCCAGAATGGATTCACACATGAACATGGAAGCCACCAGCAAGTAGGCAGAGACTTTCCTCTCTTTTTCCATCATCGCAGCAAAGAAGGTGTGGGTGACTGAGAGGGGGAAAGGTGCAGAGCAGGAATAGAAATCATGCACCCTTCCAGATGCTGCTGAACATCAATTCCTAACGTTCATCATCATTATCTAGGCTGTCTAGGGCTGCTGGATTGCAGTCCTGCAACATTTGGAACACTGTATGATTCCCATCCCTGGTTTAGAGGCAGTAGGTAAATAGGAGGAAAAACTTCTTTTCATCCCAGGTGAAATTCTAAGCAATAAAAGAATTTTGTAGAGGTGTCATACTGGCTGTGTGATTGAGGTGAATTTCAAGTGACTAAAATCACTAATCCACCCTTGGAAATGCAAATTAGGGAGACACTACTTCTGATATTCTAGAAGTAGAAATGCTTCCAGAAAGATCCCCTACAGAAAATTTGTAACAACTTCATTATTCAGTCATTCATCTTTTCCATATGGAAAAGACTTTCCATATGGAAAAGATCACCGCTATGATCTTTGGAATAGCGGTATATAAATAAAACAAATTATTATTTATTATTATTATTAAAGAGCAAATTATAATAGATTGAAACCAAATTCAGCTGCTTTAGCTTTGCTGAAAGAATTCTAGAACCTACAATTTGGGAAAGATGTTCAAGAAGTCAATATGCCCTTAGCAACCCCTCACTCCTCTTACAGAACTGCAGTAGCCGTGGTTCCCTGAAGTCTGGTAATGACTGAAACCAGCTCAAGTATATGATTCTGACATTTTTTTTTTACTCCCAGACTTTACATATTAGCTCAGCTAATTAGCCCAAAACATCTCTGCTCGGTGAAAAGCCCACCTTTCTAGTAAGTGTTCTTTGGTACTCTTTCTGGGCAGGCTCCCATTGCTAGCTTTGCAAAGTGATGCTTTCAGATCATGTACTTAACTGAGTTCAACAAAGTGCCCCCTTGTATCATAGTTTGTCCATTACATGCCACTGATGGCACCAGAGGTGTACAACATAATTACATGTGTGGTCCCAAGTAATCATGTTAATGGACCCAAATAATTGCCAGGCATGGTCCAGTGACAGAATGTATAATGGGTATTTGCATTTCTGATGAATAGTGAAGAATCCTAATTGCAAGGGTGCAATTCTCCTCTGTATATTTGAAGGAATGAGGAGTGAAGGACTTTCTAGTTTACCTTTTTGCTTTATGGATTAAAGCATGCTGTGACATCATTGCCCTTGACATTAACATGGCTCCTGGGTCCATTAACCTTAACCTCTGCCCTAATAAATTAGCATAGGGTGAGAAGGAGGAACTTTCAGAAGCAGAGAATAGGGAGAGCACAGAAGCATTAGTTTGGGAATTGGTGTTCCCAGAATGTCCCCTGGTGGAAGGGCAAGTGGCTGTGCTGGCTGGGGGATTATAGGAATTGTAATTTAAAAATCAAACATGTTCAGACTCAGGGAATAAACACTGGTTGTCTTAACCAGGGGTCCTTTCACATTACATCACTAAAGTCCAGTTAGTCTGACATCTATACCAGGAAAGATTCTAGAGCAGATTATTAAACAGAGAGTCTGTGAACATCTAGAAGGCAATTCTATAATCACAAAAAGTCAACATGGGTTTCAGAGAAACTAGACAAACCTAAAATCTCTCTCTCTCTCTCTCTCTCTCTCTCTCTCTCTTTTTTTTTTTTTTTTTTTTTTTTGATAAAATGACCAGCTTGTTAGATGAAGGAAATGCTGTGGATATAGTATATCTTGATTTCAGTAAGGCCTTTGACAAAGTTCCCCATGACATTCTTGCAAACAAGCTTATAAAATGTGGGCTAGACAAGGCAACTGTTACATGGATTTGTAATTGGTTGACTGGCCGAACCCAAAGGGTGCTCAACAATGGCTCCTTTTCATCCTGGAGAGAAGTGACCAGTGGGGTCCCACAGGGCTCTGTCCTGCTATTCAATATCTTTATCAATGACTTGGATAACAGAATTGGGGGCATACTCATCAGCTTTGCAGATGACACCAAACTAGGGGGAGTAGCTAATACCCCAGAGGACAGGATCAAAATTCAAGATGACCTGAATAGACTAGAAAGCTGGGCCAATGCTAACAAAATGAAATTCAACACGGGCAGAAAAATGAAATGAACAGTTTTAGGATGGGTGACACCTGGCTGAATGAAACTACATGTGAAAAAGGGATCTGGGAGTCCAAGTAGATCACAAGTTGAACATGAGTCAACAGTGCGACACAGCAGCTAAAAAGGCCAATGCAATTTTAGGCTGCATCAATAAAAGTATAGTGTCTAGATCAGGGGTAGGCAACCTACGGCCCGCGGGCCGGATGTGGCCCGGCAAGGCCTTGGGACCGGTCCCAGCCCGGTCGCGGCCCGGCGAGGCCTTGGGACCAGCCCCAACCTGGTCCTGCCGCCAATTGCCGCCGGGGCCTTTGGTGTCTCGCGCGAGGGGCATGGTGGGGCAATTGTCTATAGAAGCCTCAGAAGCATGCATTTATCTTAACATTTTTTTAAAAAATCAGCAAATTTTTTCGCGTGTCCTCCATTTTTTATTTAAAAAGTGCCCTCCATTTGAAAATTTTGTCCTACATTTGTCCCGGTTTATTTATTTAATTAATTTTTAAAAAAATTATTTAATTATTTGTTTTTTGGCTTCGGCCCCCCCAGTTGTCTGAGGGGCTCAAAAGGGTTGCCTACCCTGTTCTAGATCAAGGGAAGTAATAGTGCCACTCTATTCTGCTCTGGTCAGGCCCCACCTGGAATATTGTGTTTAGTTCTGGGCACCACAATTAAAAAAGGACATTGAGAAACTGGAGCGTGTCCAAAGGAGTTCGACTAAAATGGTGAAGAGTCTGGGAACCATGCCCTATGCGGAATGACTTAGGGAGCTGGGGATGTTTAGCCTGGAGAAGAGAAGGTTAAGAGGTTCTGTGATAGTCCTGTTGAAGGAATATCATATTCTGGAGGGCACTAGCTTGTTTTCTGATGCTCCAGAGACTAGGACCCAGAGAAATGGATGCAAGCTACAGGAAGAGAGATTCCACCTCAATATTAGGAGGAACTTCCTGACAGTAAGGGCTGTTCGACAGTGGAAGAAACTCCCTCAGAGTGTAGTGTAGTGGAGTCTCCTTCTTTGGAGGTCTTTAAACAGAGGCTGGATGGCCATCTGTCAGGGTTGCTTTGATTGAGATTTCCTGCATGGCAGGGGTTGAACTGGATGGCCGTTGCAGTCTCTTCCAACTCTATGACTCTATGATTCTATGATTATACATCTATAGTGTTATAGTCTACTTTACCATGGGAACACTCTATGGAATACTAGGCTTTGCAGTTTAAGGAGAGCTATTTGGAATTCTCAGCCAGAAAGTTTCAGTATTTCGTTAGACTAAAAACCTCTGGATTCTATAGGATACAGCCATGGAAGTGCACATGGAACTATAGTGTTTAGTGGGCAAGACCATAAGGTGGTTGGGGCCTTGGAGCAGTTCCAGAAATAGGGGCCCCTTTCTACACCTGCATGACCTTTGTTGGAGTGGTGGTATGCATATTAATTAATTAAATAAATGAATAACAAATAAAATACAAGTATAATAGCAGCACAAACATCTGCATGTGTGAGCCCATTTTTAACCCTGCAGTGCCCATGAGACTAAAAACTTGATCACATGTATTTTTCTCATTTACTTAAGTAACACAAAACACCAGGAGATTCAGGAAGTGACTGGAAGAAGAGGAAGAGCACATATTTTCCCTTCCAATTTTTCAGTATCCTTGAACTTTGTTGCCAAGCAATGGACACAGTAATCCAGAAGTCTGATTGAAGCAGAATAGTGTTACTACTGCTACTTTTTGTGATCTGCAAACTATGTTCCTATATTATTATTATTATTATTATTATTATTATTATTATTATTATTATTATTATT
>NC_056525.1:37249985-37252388 GCF_019175285.1 Sceloporus undulatus | reverse complement strand
TCACATATAACAACATTACATCATACACATTGAACACCAACTACCTTAACATATAACAAACAACATTTCTTATACATCCAACCACAACAACCTCTAATCCCTCACAATTACAAAACATAACATATCCTCCCTCTGACAATATCTCATAAAACACAAAAAACATAAGCTGTACTTCCTGCTCCTTGTGTTTTCTTCAAAGAGTTACTTCTTGTTTACTTTGTTCTATCTTAATTTGCCTTCCAATGTCCTCTCCACAAAAAATATACCAGTTTGTTTTTGCTTCACAATAATCAAAGAGCTGTAAATTATACATTTGTTTGCTTAGCCTCCGTAATATATTAACTGAGTAAATTATTATTCTTTTTCAGTTTATAACATTCGTTAAAACAATCAAAAGCCTCATATTTCTGTAATCTTTCCAAATTTTTTCTTATCTGTTTTACATCATCATCATTCTATGCTTTCTGTCCTTATTTCCCTTCTTATTTCTCTCATAATTAAATCAAAATAACATTGTTCCATTTTTCTTTTAAGAAATCATAAAATAGTTCCCATTCTTTTCTGGCATGTTCCTCACTTTTGTCCTTCATCCAGCTCGTCCACTTGTCCATCTCTGCTATTTCAAAGACTTTAAACATCCATTGTTCCATTGACGGAGTTTTTTTTTTTCAGTTTCAAAGCTTTTGCATAGACTCCTTTATTTTCCTTCATGTTCTTTAGAGTTCTATTCCTTCCTGCTCCTCTTCTCCTTTTTCTCCTTTTATTCCTTCGTCCTCTGTTTCTGGTGAGCTGCCTATATCATCTTTCTCTTCTTCCTCCCCCTGTGGTTGATCCTCCCTTTTCTCTAAGTCTCTTTTATATTTTTTGATGAAATATTTCATTTTCATTACCGAATTTATTCTAAACTTTTCCATTTTGTATCTGAATGTCACACCCTCCTGTCTGTCCCATCTGTAGATAATATCGTTGCTTTTCAATAGAGTTATCAATGGTCTATATTCATTCCGTTTTTTCAGAATTCTTATTGGGATATCTTTATAAATAATAAGCTCTTCTCCATCTACTTCTAATCTTTGGTCATAGTTTAGTTGTATAATTTCGTCTGATTTTTTTCCTTGTAAAATAAATAACCACGTCTCTTGGGAGTTTTTTCTGTCTGGCTATTTTGGAGTTTATTCTAAATATTTTACTGATTTCCCGCTGAAATTGCTCTTGTTCTGCTCCAACATACTCTGCCAATCTTGGGACTAGATATTCATATAAATCTTCATTTTCTTTTTCTTTTAATCCTCTAATTTTAATATAGTTCTCCCGTTGTTTCAGATCTCACAATGCTCTTTCATCTAAGTCCCTTTCATGTTTCTTTTCCATTTCTGTAACTCTTTTATTTATCCTATCAGTTTTTTCTTCAATTTTATCCACATTTTTTTCCATCTGTTTTATATCTTCTGTTGCTTTCCCTAAAGTTTCCTTTATGTCCTTTAATTCTGATCTGATCTCTTGGCGTATCTCTTGTTTAATTTCTTTTCTCATTGCTGTCATGTCCATTTTCATTGCTTTTATATCCTCTTTCATTTCATTATATAGAGTTTTTAATTCTTCTAAAAGCACTGTTTGTTCTGATGGTCTTGGATTTGCCTCTAGAGATGGTCTTCTTTGTTGGCTTAACTCTTTTGCTTTTCTTGTGTTCATCTTGTCTTATAGCTCTACTCCTCTCTCTTCTTTATTTTTGTCTATCCTCACTTCCTTCTGCCCCTTAGTTTCTCTTTTTTCACTGTCTTCAGATTCTCCTTCTGCAATTCTCTTTACCTCTTATTGCACTCTCTCCGTCTGGGTCTCTCCTTCTTCCACTGTTCTCCTACTTGTCTTATCTAGGTTTCTTGTTACCCTTTCTCTGTCTTTGTCTCACCTTCCTCTTTTATTCTCCCCTCTTATTCTGATCACTTACAATGCTGTCTCAGTTTCTAGCACTCCTTTTTCTGCTGTTCTCTCCACTCTGTCTTTTCCGCTTCTCTTGGCCTTACGTTACACTCTCTCGGTCCCAGCTTCAATCACTCCTTCCTTCGCTATCTTCTCCACTTATCTTGACCTCTTGTTGCACTATCTCAGACACAATCTCGGACTCTCCTTCTTCCACCATCTTCTCTGTCTAACTTGGCTCTTTGCTGCACTCTCTCAGTCCCAATCTCGATCTCTCCTTCCTCCACTGTCTTCTTCTCTTAACTTGGCCCCTCGCTGCCCTCTCTGAGTCCCAATCTTGGCCGCTGTCTTCTCTTCTTATCTTGGCTCCTCGCTGTGCTCTCTTCCTCCACTATCTTCTCCTTGTCTTGGCCCCTCGTTGCACTCTCACGGTTCTGATCTCGGTCTCTCCTTCCTCCACTGTCTTCTCCTCTTGTCTTGGCC
>NC_056525.1:37246081-37249885 GCF_019175285.1 Sceloporus undulatus | reverse complement strand
GAATCGCACCAATATAATCCGTTTTATCTGCCAAATGGGAACATCCCCTTAGTTACCCCATCAAGAAAATGGCCAATGACTGTTTGGATTTTTTTCTTTTACTTTTCAGAACTTTTCTCTATAAATATCATTCTCACAAAAAGTCTTGTTGCTATGCAAATGCAAGGGTTTTTGTACAAAACAAGAGGGCTATTTTGACAAAACATTTTATTTGTATAAAGAGGGGTTTTTTTTGGAGGGGGGGAAATTCCTTCAAAAGTGCAGCCCCCACCAAAAGGCACATCAAATTTTGTAATCTCAATATGTGGGGAAATAGCTTTGACAATGAAATTAAGGAAGACTTCTGGGATGGATGGCTGAGATTCCTTTCATAAGGTTCTGAGAGAGAGCATTAGCAGCCCTGCAGTTTGGAGAGGAATTCTGACTGGTGATTTACCTCTGTGGATAAGTGTACAGGGTAAGGAAATAGCCTAGAAGGGTCTGAAAACTTTACTGAGCTCACTGGGGCTGTGGCAGTTGACTGTGACTGAAGTGGAGGTAGGACAGAGGGACAAATTCCATCAGCTCATTCTCCTGTTCACAAGACCTTATGGAAACTAAATAGGCACTGTAATTCCTTGATTTAATTATCTTTCTAAGAAGAAAGAGATATATATCGATGTTGTTGGACTCCATCTCCAGTCAGTGCAAGCTAGCATAGCCAATAATGAAGAGTGCTGGGAGCTCAATTAAACAACAGCTGAAGGGTGTTACTGGTAGAAGATCTAGAGCTCTTATGGTTGCTCCTCATTAGCCTGTTTACTTGAGTGACTCTCTGAGTGAGCAAACACTAACAGAAGTTAATAGAAGGAGTTGCCCCTTGATTCACCTTGCATTCTACCTCTGAGCAGCCACACTCACTTCCTAAAAAAGGAGTTGTGCACAAGAATGGTGATAATGGGAAAGAAGAGCAGGACTGAGGGTATTTAGCCAAGGCACTGCTACTGCCTGGAAATTGTATAGAATTTAAGATGTTGTTTAATAAGGTGATCAGCCCTAATAGAAACTGCTTGCTAGGGAGGTAGAGTCAAGTACTTGCAACCAGTCTTTATTACTCAGGTTACAGCTGATTTTTTAACTGCAGCACAACTTTTATATCTACACAGTTTATCTCCCATTGTATAAATTATCCCACTTTTAGATGACATAGTGAAATTTCTTAGTGTGTCCTGAGCAGGGGATCCAAGACTACATTTAAACCTTTCTGCAAAGGTCCAAACACTGCAGGCACCATGGGATTCATAAATCAATCACAGTAATATACAGAAATCCTAACACCATTCTTCATACCTTCCCCATTGATGTTTTCATTCTCCAATAAAATTGTTGGCAATTACCCCAAAGATGTGCCCTCTGGAATCATTCTAGCTTCTATCTCCAGTTCTCATGCATTAGACTATGATTATAACACATATGGTACCACCATAGTTGATAAAACTGTTCCCGTGAGTCATATGTACAGTTATGCAAAGTGTCTAATTAAAACAAGACCAGAAATTATACTGATAATTGTTGAACTTTGCTTCCAGATCTCATTTGTATTTTTTAACAAATCAGTACATGTGCTTGTATGCTATTTAAAAAGAGCTCATATTAAAAACAACGTTTGTTATTGAAAAAATGCACATGATAGATCACCAAGTGTTTCTTGTGAAATAAATGTAAAAAATAAATAAACAACATATCCAGTTTTGATAAATTTGGATGAGTCCTTAAGGGTCATTATGTCTCACTGACTAGAACAGTGAGCCACCCTAGAGCTCATAGTATATTGTTATAAATATATACAGCCCACTTATAAAATCCAGGAAATGCAATTCTGCATTTCACCCTTGACCTGGGAAACTGTAAATCAACAACACTTTATTCTATCCCTTTTATTTCAAATGACAAAAGTTTGCATAGAATGTTAACAGCCAGATGAATAACGTTGAAACCTAGGGTAGGAATTGTTTCAGTGGTATGTGATTAGAAAACATTTTTAGAAAGAAACAACCTCAAAAGTACTGCAATCTTCTCTTGGGGTTATTGGACTCAATTCTGTCTTGTTCTCAAGGTAGACTTTCAAACCAAACTCTTAAAGTGGAACTGATGAAGCTGGCAGCCTCTTTCTGATATACCTCACTATTCATATTCTTCTTCTTGACCACACACTTTGCACCCATAAACAGAACACTACCAGAACTCTTTTGCATGCACTTGAACTCATAAATAGTCTGAAGGTACTTGAAGCTAATCAGATCTACTGTCATGGCAAGTGTCTGGCAAGAGGTGAGGGGCGAGAGAAGGAAGGCAACTGTAATGAGTTAGGCATCCAAATACGGTTGCCAGGTCAGGACTAACCTAAGCCCTCATAGTCCAGTGTCCAAGCCTAAGGCCTAAGTATGATCCTTTGTGATGTCAAAGGGTGTGGGAACACACACATGTTTGTTTTCTTCTCAATATATATGTGGTGTAGGTAGCTTAATCTTTGTGAATATATGGCTATGCCTTATGTGTATATGTCTTCTGTGTTTGGAAAATAAAATAAATATAGTTTAAAAAAAAAGAAACCCTCTTTCTCTTCCAGAACTAGGAAACTTGCAAGTAGTCTTTATCCCCATAGTCAGGGGAGATACTAAGGAGACTCTGTGTGTGCTCACTATTTTAGCTAAATATTTTATTGTGCAATCTTCCAGTGAACAGATACCTCAACAATCCTTTTTTTCACAACAACAACAACATAGAAAAACAATAATAAGGTACTTTAATAAACTTAAAATCATCAGTTTGTGTAATTGTCACATTCCCGGAACCTTAAAGAAAATAGTGAGGGAAGAAAGAGGAAAATTAGTACGGAACAGTTATAGCGCATGGATAATTTATTATCTAATAATCTCTTGCCTGCTTTCCTATTCTCAACATTCTCATTATTTGTACACAGCTTAATACCCAAGTGCTAGCAGCAGAGTTGCAAAATATTGCTGATTCGTTTTTGTTGTTGTTGCTGCTGCTCCTTTTCAGTGATATATAAGGGAACAGTAGTGGGGTTGGAAATATAGATCCAGGCTAGGCAAATGTGAGGGCCCAGAGTCTGTCAAAGAGGTTGTAATGACTGAATCCTTTTCTTTATTAGTGGGTACAGCTCCTTGAATTCAAAAGCAAATGGAACTTGTAGGATCAATAGCAGTAATTACAAATACACTTGTTCAGATTCCCTGGATGCTGTCGTGGCTGGGATGTCATGACCGTGATTGTTTGCTATCTTTAAATATACTTTGTTCTGACCTCTTGCAATATGCTACTATACTTTGAACAGGATGCTGTAAGCCTACTTATCGCGGCTAGAAGCTGTTGAATGTTCACTCAACCACTCATTTCTAGTTACAGAAAAGTTGTTTGCTGGAAAATGCAAGTCAGCTGAATCATGTGATATATGAATCCTGTATATGGGTTTTAATGAAGATTCTAGCTAAATAACACAGAGATTTTGGGACTGGGCTGTGAAGAAATCTTTTGTCATTCAGGACTAACCAAATATATTTTTCTGCCTGAGGTGAAGGGCAAGATGGCTCCCCCTCCTCTGTCTTTACAGAAGACAGACAGATGAAGTTTATTTATTTATTTATTTATTGTTTAAAATATTTTATCCATTTATCATGAGATCACAGTCTTGTTTTCTGCTGCTCCAGAGACTACAGCAAGGAACAATGGATTCAAGATACAGGATAAGAGATTCTACATCAGCATTAGAAGGAACTACCTTACAGTAAGAACTGTTTGACA
>NC_056525.1:37230278-37245981 GCF_019175285.1 Sceloporus undulatus | reverse complement strand
GGAGGAGGAGGAGGTGAGTGGTGCAGCCGCGCGGAGAGGCAAAGGCAGACGGAGCCAGCGCCTCTTGCGCGCGGGCGCGCCACCCTCCCCGCCTCCCAGCGCAGCCGTGCCACCTTCCCCCGCCTCCTTCGCCCCCTGTTCTCCTCCTCCCCGCGCGCCCTCATGCAAGAGGCGCTGGCTCCGTCCACCTTTGCCTCCTCCATGCGGGCGGGTGCGAAGCCTGGGGGCAAGGGGGCGGAGGAGGAGGGTGGTGCGGGCGTGCGGGGAGGCGCCTCCTCCGCCCCAGGCAGGAGGAGGAGGGCAGCGAGGCCCTGCAGGCCACAGCAACTTGGCTGCAACCGGGGGGGTCCCGGTTTTTGGGCTGCACCTGTGCCGGGAGGGGCCCGGGGCCCCCCAAATCGGGAAATACACGGGTGCAGCCAGGTTATGGCAACCCTAGTCATTGTGCCCTTCCTAGTGAAAACTTAAAAACACTATATTTTATATTAGTACTTCTTAAGGTATCTGATGTGGTGCATTGGCAGAATTTTTCTCCCAATATGCCAGGGACCACCATTATCATTATGCCCATTATCTATAACTTTTGCTTTCTTTCCTGGAAACGTGCCATGGACTGACAGCCAATAGCTTTCAGACTGATGTCAGTCCATGAACCTACCTCTTTGAGTAGCACTGTTTCATGTAACAGAATGTCACCTATACATTTTCACAGTACTTCTAACTCAAGAAACATATTTGATCCCTGGAAAGTTGCTGGAATACTTTGTTAGTGACATTTTAATGTGAATGGTGATGTGTGTGTGTGTGTGTCTGTGTGTTTAAATTGCCATGTCTTTTCACAGTACCTGGCACCAGAAGTGCTGAAGAAACAACCCTATGACAGAACTGTAGATTGGTGGTGTCTTGGAGCAGTCCTGTATGAAATGCTATTTGGCCTGGTAAGCTTTTTTAAATTTAGACCCTTTTGTATTAGAAACTGCATTTAAAATTCAGTGAACTTGTTTTGATAGAGGCATCACATCCTCAGGTGCGTATATAAGTAGATTTTTTTTCAGAGCGGTGAAGTAAATAGCTACTCAGATTTTAGAAACAATACTAAAACTTGTCAACCTTGGTTTGTTTTGTTTTCTTTAAACGAAAAAGTTGCCTGGAATACCTACCTTCAGGTCTTTTGAAAAACTTTTATAGGATTATTGTTTGGAAACAGGGTTAAAAGCAATGAAAGTGCTAATAATGTATTACGTTTTTCTCAAGAAAAGAAGACTAATGTTACTTTTTATCATTTGAATGATCATTGTGCTAACTTTATATATATTTTTCCTCAGAAAAAATAACAAATTATCAATACTGAAAAATGTTATTTGGGAGAAATTTGTTTAGCTACTTTAGCGATATTTTTTGTTATGAAATTTTTAGAAAACATTGGTTGAAATGTTTTTATTGTTTGAATTTTTTAAATAAAAGTTTGACATTAACACATTAATAATATGTTAAAATGCAACACATTACTTGCAATAATTAATGAATAATGCATAATATATTACCTTGCTGTGGCTTTTTTGAATAATTTTACCAAGCACTGAGGTCACTTTCACACAACACATTTATAACCCTTTGATACCATTTTGATTGTCATAGCTCTGTCCTATGGGATCCTAGGATTTGTAGTTTGATAAGACACTGGAGCACTCTGTCAAAAAGAATTCTAAAAAACCTCATGAAACTATAGATTCCAGGATGCCATAGAACAGAACCTTGTCACTTAAAGTGGAAACACAGTGCTATAATTATGTAGTGTGGAAGAACATGTGTGGGCCCTTTTATGCTACACAATTCTAGCCTTATGATTCCACTTTAACTGTCATGGCTGCAGCATATGAATACTAGAGTTTGTAGTTTAGTGTGGCACTAGAGCTCTCTGGCCACAAATTCTAAATGTCCTTCCCTAAACTACATATCCATTTCACAGGATGGAAACATGGCAGTTAAAGCATGAAAGGTTTCCTGAATTAGATGCTAGTTTTTCACCACTGATATGATCCTGTCTTGTGTCCTTTAATCCAAGCATGCTGTTGGAGTTAGCAGAGCAAGTGGAGAACAGACAGCATATAGCCTACAGACCATGCAACAGACATCTAAAGACTGTAGCTAAGCTTAAAGGGGAAAAGAAGCTCAGTACTCATATGACATCACCATTCCTGGTGTTCACAGAGTGCCAGTGCTCAGAACCTACAAATCCTGGCTCCTCCACACTTTGCTGATCTATCCTTGTATGCAGAATGGGGTGGAACACTGTAGTAGAGCAGGCTGCACACTGCATCTTTACTTGTAGCTAAGTAACTAATAGGAGTAGTCTCTATTTGCAATTTGTTTTAAAGAACTTGTGGTAATATATGCAACAAATTTAACATGTCTTGACCCTTTTCATTCCAGGCTTTCCTCTTATAGGTGGGCTTGCCTTCCGTGTCTTCGAGCTTACACGGAATGCAAGCCCTGGCAGAAATGATGCGGTGCATACTTACACTGAGTGCCCCGTGCACCACTGTGAGCACATACCTCATTATTTTCTATGGGGCTTGAGCATATGCTCTTTTCCTCATCGTGGGGGGGTCTGGAATGGATCCCCCACGTATGGGTAGGGTGGAGTGTAATAGACAACTACCATATACATCTGACTATAAGTCAACCTCATGTATAAGTCAAGAGCAAGTTTTGGGGCCAGAATTATGGGTTTTGGTATAACCTGTGGATAAGTTGAGGGTGTAAAACTTAGGGACACATAACAAAGCATGTAAAGGACAAAGGAAAGGATAATAATGCCTAAGAACTTACAAAATTATTCCACCAGACATAACTGTTTGTGCTCACACTAAAGGCTGGATGGATGAGAGAGTAGAAGGGAATCAGTATTTTCAGGACAGATTATGCTCTTGCATAACCAAGGGATAGTTCCTTTTTATATAAGAGTTAAAGTACAGTACTTACATTGACCTGAGGATAGGTAGATTCACTTTTTCGGGATCACTTTTTAAACCTAAATTTCTAGACTTATATATAAGTATATGCAGTAGCTTGACTGACAGTCCTCCTGAGACTTGCATATGAATAATGTAACTATCATCTTCTCCTCTCACCACTTCCTTTTCCCTCCTGTTTTTTAATTAGCCTCCATTTTACAGCCGAGACGTGTCTCAGATGTATGATAATATTCTGCACAAGCCACTTCAGATTCAAGGAACCAAGACCATTGCAGCCTGTGACATCCTGCAAGGACTTCTTCATAAAGATCAGAAGAAGAGGCTGGGTGCCAAGACAGACTTTGTATGCGGTACCACTTTTACTGAAATGCTGATCACCATTTTACATTCCTTGTCTTATTAAAATTCAATTTTTCCTGAGTGAGCCATATTTAAACACAGCCACAACCTCCATTTTCATATCAATGATTTGTTAATCTGTCCCATCCCACATTTAAATTTGTTCCACTTCTTTTACTTTTGTTCCGCTATCTTGCACGCATTGTTAAACCTCTGGGAAAGGCCATGTTTTAGATGTATTTGAAATTCTTATTTAATAAGCAAATAATATTATTTGTAGCAATAATAAATCAAAGACTTGAGGTTAAAGGAAAGTTAGGACTCAATCACAGTAGGCAATGCATTCAAGTCAGAGAGCTACTACTATCTTTCATATTTAACCATATAACATACTATGGCTGGCATCCTCCTGGTTAGTCCCAACTAGAATACATCTAGCCCACCAATAGTAGAATGAGCAGTCAATTCATAGATAAATCCTATTCAGAACGAACAACAGGATTTAAATCAAAGTCTATTTTCATTTGCATGGTGAATGCTGAACAATATCAGCCACTGATCACTTCCAGTAGATGCCCTTATATGTTTAGAATATGTTTGCATCACAAGTTGAACATAAAGTAGTATCTTTGTTCCACATTAAGAATGATATTTTACATATGTGCAGCTTCTTTCTTTGGATTAGAATACTGTTTTGTTGTTCTGTCTATGCATAGTGCTTGTATGTACATGAGAGGTGAGAGAAATGCAGCCTGCAGTCCACATCTCCCTCAGTCTCTATTTCATGACCTACAGAGACCTGAATAGATATGTAGAATTTCTGGAAAGTTTGAAATTGTGGGGGAGAAAATTTTCCTGCCTGCCCATTTGCTTTTGTTTTTCCTTCTTAAAAAAAAACACACCTGGAAATTTTCAGAAAAAAATGTGAAGTCAAAGACTTTCATGGCCAGCATCCATAGTTTTTTTGAGGGTTTTTCGGGTTATGTGGCCATGTTCAGAAAAAAGATGAAAAAGTACTACATTAGTGCCCTTTATAAAGTAAAAGTCGGTATTATTTTGGGAATGATTTAGTATAAAATCATAATGTTCATAATATTAAAAAGAAATAACTGTTCAGACAATTATTATAAAGGGAATTTACTTTTTAAATTTTTTGTTGGTTGTGTGCCTGCAAGTCATTTTCAACTTATGCAGACCTGGTGACACTGTCACAGGTTTTTCTTGGCAAGGTTTGTTGGGAGGGGGGGTTGCCTTTGCTTTTCTGTGAGGCAGAGAGAGTGTGACTTGCCCAAGGGTTTCCATAGCAGAGTGGGGGATTTGAATCCTGATCTCCAAATCATATTCCAATGTTAAAACCACTACAACACACTGAGTCTAATTTTTTAAAATATATTTTGTTACAAATGGAGCTATAAGGTCTTGAACTACAGTATAAGGAACACTTCATTTAGAGAACCTCTTTAGTTTTAACAATTCATGAGAAGCGGGGGGGGGGGGAGAGAAACCCTCATAATTCATACTCCACAGAAAATTATTTTGTCTTTTCTAGTCTTCCATAATCTCAGCCAAAAGTACTAATTCCCCTAAAAAAAAGAAAAAGAAAAGAAATAAAGATTAGGAACTGTTAGGATTTGATCCTATACATAATTTTACATGAAAGTCTTTGGACTTTATCACACCTGAGGAATTTCTCTTAATTTTGAATGAAAAGAAAGTGGGGCCAGAACGCATTCATGTGAATTCTCTAGTTCAGCAAATTTATGTTATTATTATTATTATTATTATTAACCTTTATTTATGAAGCGCTGTAAATTTACACAGCGCTGTACATGCAATCTTTTTAGTTAGACGGTTCCCTGCCCTCAGGCTTACAATCTAAAAAAGACATGATACAGAAGGAGAAGGGAGTGGTGACGAGAAAGGGTAAGAGGTCCAGCAGTTCCTCTCAACCTCCGAGGCCTGGACCAAGGCAGATGGACTGGAGGGAGGGCAAGGCTTCATAATGGATGGTTAATCATTATCCAGGGAAAATACATAATCACAAGTAGGATAATACATATACAGTACATAGGAATACAGGAAATGGATCGATAATCAGCCAACAACAGAACATCAGATAGTAAGCGACAATTATGCGATGCCTGGGAAGGCTTCTCTGAATAGGATGGTTTTCAGCTCCGTTTTGAAGCTGGTTAAAGAAGTGATGGCTCTTGCTTGTGGAGGAAGAAGGTTCCAGGAGTGAGGGGCAGCAAGTGAAAAGGGGCGAATCCGGGATGGGGCAGAGGAAATCCTGGGCTGAGACAGGAACCCTTGACTACCAGAACGGAGGGCCCTGGTGGGAAGGTGAGGAGAAAGAAGGTCTGATAAGTAAGGAGGGGCCAGTCCATGGAGGGCTTTGAATGTCGACAGCAGGAGCTTATACTGAATGCGGAAAGGGAGAGGGAGCCAGTGAAGGGATGCCAACACAGGAGAGATGTGGTCAGAGCGGTGGGTGGAAGTGATAATGCGTGCAGCTGAATGCTGGACAGAGATTAAAGGACGGAGGTGAGAAAAAGGAAGCCCAGCCAGGAGGACATTACAGTAATCCAGTCGTGAGATCACTAGGGCATGGACCAGGATCTTGGCAGTAGAGGCAGTGAGATATGGTCGGATTTTGGCAATATTGTACAAAAGGAATCTACAAGCCTTGGCTGTGGTCTGGATCTGAGGGATACACGACAGAGAAGAGTCAAAGATAAAGCCAAGACTGCGGGCTTGCTGGACTGGTTGAATGGAAATGTTGTCCACAGAGACAGAAAAGGAGTGTTGAAGGTTGGGCTTAGGAGGAAAGACAAGAAGCTCCGTCTTGGACATGTTGAGCTTCAAACGCCGATGGCACATCCACTGTGAGACAGCTGTAAGGCAAGATGAGACTTGCTGTTCAAGCCTTGGAGAAAGGTCAGGGGCAGAAAGATACAGCTGGGTGTCATCGGCATACAGATGGTAGGAAAAGCCAAAAGAGCTAATGAGTTTTCCTAAGGACAGTGTGTAGAGAGAAAACAGAAGGGGACCCAGAACAGAGCCCTGGGGAACTCCAACAGATAAGGGAACAGGAGAAGAAGTCTGACCCCCTGCAACTACTGCAAAAGATCTGCCAGACAAGTAAGATCTAAACCAGTCGAGAACAGAGTCTGAGAACCCAAGGTCAGAGAGTATGTCAACTAGAAGACAGTGATCAACAGTGTCAAAGGCTGCAGACAGATCGAGAAGAATGAGAACAGAGTAAAGGCCATTAGCCTTGGCCTGTAAAAGGTCATTCGAGATCTTAGTGAGAGCTGTCTCTGTAGAATGCCTTGGGCGGAAGCCAGACTGAAAGGGATCAAGGATGGAATTGGCTTCAAGAAACTCAAGACAGCGCGAATAGACAACCCGTTCCAAAACTTTAGAAAGAAAGGGGAGAAGAGAAATCGGACGATAGCTAGACAAAGAGGAGGGGTCAAGAGAAGGTTTTTTCAGAATTGGGGAAATGAGAGCATGTTTGAAGTCCGAGGGGAAGGAGCCTGTAGAGAGAGAGAGATTGAAGATATGGAGGAGCGAGGGCAGAAAGGAGGGAGCTATAGAGATTAGAAGACGAGTAGGAATAGGATCAAGAGGACAGGTAGCAGGTTTGGAAGAGTTCAGAAGTGTAGAGAGTTCATCCAAAGAGGCAGGAGGAAAGACAGAAAATTTGTTAGGGGAAGGCGAAAGAAGATTAAGAGCAGAAGAAGAATCAGGAGGGACTATCTCAGAGCGAAGAGTGGTAATCTTAGAGATGAAATAGTTAGCAAAGTCATTAGGAGAGAAAGATGAAGAGACAGGAGGAGAGGGAGGTTTAAGCAAAGTGTTGAAGGTGGAGAACAAACGCTGCGGGCACCTCTCATTGGCAGAGATCAATGATTTGTAATAATTCTGTTTAGCCATAGAGAGGGCGCGCGAGAAAGAAGAAAGAACAAATTTGAAATGGATAAAATCAGCCCACTCTTTGGACTTTCTCCAAAGACGTTCGGCCGCTCTAGAGCAGGACCGGAGAAACTTAATGTTGGGGGTAAGCCAGGGCTGAGGCCTAGTCTTAGAGGAAGAAGTGCGTACAGAGACAGGGGCAAAATGGTCGAGAGTTGAGGAAAGAGTGGAGTTAAATAAAGACATTGCTGAATCAGCAGAATCCCCGAGATTTAGGGAAGAGAGAGATGAATCCAGGGTCAGACCAAGATGGTTAGAGTCAACAGATTGAAGATCACGAAAAAGACGTTGAATAGTATGGCGAGGAGGAGGAGTATAAGTGAGAGCAAAGGAGATTAAATGATGGTCAGATAGTGGAAAGTCAAGTGCCAGGTAGTCAGAAATGGCGCAGTTTGCAGCAAGAACTAGGTCAAGACAGTGACCAAGAGAATGAGTTGAAGAGTTGGAGTGTGGTTGGAGGCCAAAAGAAGCTATGTGAATTCGAATTGCGTTTGAACTGGCTTCCCATTGCCCAAAAATAGCATGCCATTGCCTGTGTTTGCGTGTGGTAGTCTACCACGCAATAAAATTAAACCCTGCAATTGCACTCGGACTGACTTCCCGTTGCCCAAATTTGCATGTGGTAGTTTATCACGCAATAACGTTAAACCCCATGATTGCGTTCTGATTGCCATTGGATTATACTTCCAATTTCCCTTGTCTGATAAACTCCTTTGTGTTACATAGGTTTTAGAAATAATTTTGTGGGAGTAAATGCATGAACATCTTATCTTAAACATTTTATTTATAATGCTAAAAGAAAACACTCCCTAATTCAGCGTTTTGGGTATTTCCAGGAAAAAAGTACTTTAGCAAAACAAGGTTTGTCCTGATTTTTCCCTCCCTCTCCTCCAGTGGGTTCATAGCTCTGTACCAGTGTTTCCCAAACTTTGGTTCTCCAGATGTTTTGGACTTCAGCTGCCAGAATTCCTGTTTGTCGGCTAAACTGTCTAGGGTTTCTGGCAGTTGAAATCCAAAACACCTGGAGGACCAAATTTTGGCAAAGACTGCTCTAGACCCTAAAGCTCCCCATATATCCTGTCTGGCTAAAAAAAACCCACCAAAATCTCTGCAGTGGAATAAGATAGTTAAAGGAGAGTCACGTCCCACTATCTCCATCACCTCCAACCCTCTGCAGTGCCAAACCTCACCTGATTTTTAGTCAAAACAGAGACTTGACATCACCTCACTTCTGATTCAGGGACAATGTTGGCATACATGCATGGCACATGGATGAAAACTGCATCCTGCCAAATTTGCAGTTATCTAGCCTTGAGATATATACTGCCATATTTGTATTCAGAGTGAAGTGGGCAACTTTATGCACTAAAAATTTGGCGTGTGAGGGGCAGAGGACATCAGAAGAATCAAGAGATAAACATAGTATGGGCATGGTTTTTTTCTGGTTGGGAATGCAGGGGAATTTAGGTGTATGGGTAATTACAAGCAGGTATAGATGAATGTGTGCACAACCTGATTTATATGACTATTCATTTTTTCCTGTTCACAGCTTGAGATAAAGAACCATGTTTTCTTCAGTCCAATAAACTGGGATGACTTGTATAATAAGAAGATTGCTCCTCCATTTGATCCCAATGTAGTAAGTTTTTTGCTTTGTAAAATGATATGGTGATCTGTATTGGTTGCTTTTGGGGTTTATGGAGAAAAAATTCTAGTGCTGCATTGTAAATGCAAACTCACTGAATTTGTTGGGCTAGTTCAGACATTATAGAGAAACTGTGGTTTGGCCATGGGCTGTGCTTTGGGCTTTCAGACCAACCTTTTCCTTCAAATCAAAATTAGAAATACTCTTTGGGAAGCAAATGAATTTTGGAAATAATTATGATTTATCAATTTTGGGCATTGATTCTGGGACATCTCTTCCTTACATGTACTCTGGCATTTATAATAATGATAATACTAATAATAATTTAAAAATAAAAAAAAGATTTAAAATTTTGGTTCTTAAAAGCCAAGTTTGCTCACTAGAAATAATTTGTTTTTACTTTTCAAGGCTGGTCCTGCTGACTTACGACATTTTGACCCAGAATTCACTCGGGAAGCAGTGTCCAGCTCCATCATCCGTACCCCTGACTTAGGTGCCAGCAGTTCCAGTGCAACGGATGCTTTTCTGGGTTTTTCATACGCACCGAATGATGAGGACTAAAGCAACCTGTGTAAACAAAGCTTGAGAAACCCAGTTTTAGCTTTTGGCTTAAATGAAAGAAAGTCACTTCTCTCTGACTAATCTTCTAACTGGAACAGAACCAACATCTCCAGCTTTGAGATACAGGACCTCACAATGTGAATATTCCTCTTAACTTGAGGGGAAATGCTGATTATTTTAGTTAGCATTATTTTATTTCTAAAGACTTGAACACATTTAATGACACAATCTTGTGCCAAAATGGATGTTGTCCTATTTAAGAATGCAAGTTAATGTCTGTTGAGATTGCTATAGGCTGTTTGAGAGGGACCCAAGGTATTCAAGATGACCAATGATTCTGGATGCAGTTGTTTTACATCTGCTTGGATTATCTGCCTCCCCAACTTCTGATTCACCTCAGATTGATCTATTTTTGATGCTCTTTCAGGGCCTTTTAGACCATGCCTCTTTCTTGAAAAACAATTTTGACTTTCTTTATTGAGGCCCTTTTGATTGCCTCAGGGAGAAGAAGGCTACCAGTGAAGACTGTTGCAGCTAGCCAGAGAATCTAAGGGCTTTCCTTTCTCCAACTGCCAATTCATTGATATTAGTCCTTCTGTATTTTCATGGCACTGCATTCTCCCTTTTCAAATTGCCCCTTTTCTTTTATATTTTTTAAAAACATTGTGGGCCTAAAGTCATGCCAACCAGCAGTTTGCATGAGTTTATTTTTCAGGGTTGAATGCACTGCTCCCCAGCTAGCTGGCACTGATTGAGAGTTGAAAAGTGCGTACTTCATCACATCACACTCGTACTAGATTTTGTGACATGACATTTTACCTTGGAAATCTGGCCAGCTCACTCTGCTTACATTTTTAGTAACCTTGTTAATTTTTGCCTGCTGGGCAAGAAAATTACATAGTGATAAGGGTCTGGTCATAACTACCTCTTTACAGTACAAAGAACAAGCAAATAATGTTGTTTTTAAGAACATAAAGAAATCACATATGTAAGACCTGCCTATTAAGGACTGCTCAGCACAAGTTAATTCTATCAATGTATAATCTTCTATTTACAAAATGGAGCAATGCAGCTTCCAGCTAGTGCAACAATACTTGCCTCGGTTGGAGCCTTATTGCCTTAGTTTTACACCACACTATTATTCACCCCAGAGTGTTTTATAAAGCACCTCATTCACTAATGTTCCACTCTGAATCATTCCAAATTTTCCACTATTTTTTTAATCTCTTAGATTGTAAGGGAGTCTCCTACAGAAAATGAATATGTAAGAACTTGGATGAATAACAAAGCAGATTCTGTAGAAAAGAACTTGTCTTACTGCAGCTAAAGGCAAAACGCAACTAATGCGCTACATAGGCAGAGCCAGAATTGACTAGAATGGGCTTCTAGCATGCATAAGATCACAAACATCATTAAAAGAACAAATGGATGCTATGACCTGAATGGAAGCAGAACTTTTCCTATCCTATTTAAAGAAGCACAAAGAATAGGGTGTGTATCTGGTGTCTGGAGAATTCAGCTGCAATAAGGAATGTATATGACAGAAAAACTGCTGAGTTTTGGTGCTTGTGTATTTTCCCTGCCTTTAAAAAGAAAATTGTGCCCAAGGTTAATCTCAACAGCAGCCTTTATCTTGTCTCAAAGACTTTGGTCTTCGGTGCATTTAACTTTTAAAATGTTTAACTGTATGTTAAGAAAAATGCCTCTTAGTCATCTTGCTTGCTATAGGAATCCCCCCTAATTTTTTTTACTCATCATTGTCATTGAGGCTATGACTGAAGAAATGAATTGGTTCATATGACAGTCTTGCCTGCCTGTTCCTCTCTTTGTTGACACATGTTGAGAAAACGTCATAATTGTGTTGAAAGAAGCTTGCATTTTATTTTGTGCTCTCCTCCTCCCAAATTTTAGTCAAGTGAATATTTAAGACTTAATAAAAATATTTTAAAGAGAACATGTCTTGCTTGATTGAGGCTTCAAGTGGCTGTGCACATTGCCTTTCCATTCTTTTACTGCATATCCAAGGTCAGGCTAATATAATAACTTTATAGGATCACTGCCAAGTATGACTAAACGTACTGATTCTGGCTAGATAAACTCCAACAAGCAAGAAAATCTTTAATAGCATAGTCTGTATATTGGACAGATGATTTCGAATCTACTATCACTCTTACAATGATATGATCTTGATCAGAGTTAAGTCACTGCAGTGGGCTCAGGGAACATCTTTTGTTGGGGGATGTTCTGACCCTGCAAAATGCCAAAAACCCCAATACATCCAGCAACTAATAGTGGCCAGAAGTCCACTTCTGATTTTGAAAAACTTTTTTTATGTTAAACGAGGATGGCAAATTATTTTAAAAGCTGAACTGCAGGTCTTGGAAGCTTCTAGGAGAAGCAGCTCACCCTTCTGGGGAGACTGGGAGGACTGAGGGTTACACAAACAGCCTTGATGGCCACATATGGCCCTACGTTGCTTATTCCTGGTTTTCTGCATGAGGTACTTTAGAATTCTCTTGCTAAAAAACTCTAATACTGTGGTTCAGAATGGACTAAAAGTATAAAACACAGAATGGACTAGAGGTATAAAACAGGATTTTGTAGACTGAAACCCTGGCCGTCAAAATGAGATTAAGCTGCTGTGAAGTGTGGTTTCACTCCCAAATAGATCTAATTTTCTGATTTTTTCTCATTCTCAGATCTGCCTTTTAGACCTTAAGGACAAGCTTTCTGGAAATAATTAGACCGTTTACTTTGAGATTCATTTCAGATAAGGCTGTTATCAAAACGTCACCTTGACCTGTTCACTGAATTTTGTGTGGGCTTCACATGACCACAGCCTCATCTTGTAGCACTTTCTTCCTTCCCCATCATTTCTTCTATCTTTTCCCCTTGTCATGAAGGAGGAAAAAGGCAGTAGCTTTGGGTTGCTTGTAATTACTAATGCAATAGCCCACCCACAATATAGAAACACTAGTTTTAATGTTCCCAACTACAACTCCCACAACCCTTTATCATTGACCACGATAAGTAGCTTTAGGCTGCAAACTCTGAAGGGCTAAAGATTCCTCACCCTGACCTAGAGGATTTTTCAGGGAGGGAGGTGGCAGCAGATGAGATATGCATTACAGGAGGATAGATTTTGATTGAACATTAGAGGAAACTCAACAGTGGAACCACTTGCGTAGAGACATGGAGATTCTTTTCTTTGAACGTCTTCAGAAAGACAGCAGGATGCTTTAGCTGGAAATCCTGCACTGACTCCATGGCTCATGAGGCTCCTTCCAATCCTGATTCTATTCTTGGAACAAGGTGGGTGGACAAATGAAACAGTTGGTGTCTGAAACCACCCTGTGCACAAGGGTTGCCAAATTGAGAAATGGAGACAGCTCTTCTATCTTTAATGGTAGAAGAGGAGGGAATTTCAGCAGATGTGGATTATCATTCAACAAGCAACACCTGTGGAAAATGCCTCTTCTACACGACTGTTAAATGTGCAGAGCCTGTCCAGTTTTTACTTCAGCAACCCTATTGTGCAGTGCTTTCTTTGTCTCCCAGAATGTAATTCTGCACATCTTGGGCTTAGTTTTCAGAGGTGTCAGTCTCTGAACGAATGTTGCCAAGAAAACCCCATACCTTTATGTTAGGGTCGCCATAAGTAGAAAACCAACTGAAGGCACACAACAACAACAAGAAGGTTTTTTTAGAATGGGCCAACCAATATGCCATAGAAGACTGAATATTGAAATTCTCCAGGACTCTTCATCAAATGGGAGCAAAAAGCAGGCCTGAGACGAGACAAAGAAATGCAAACACTCAGCCAGATGTTGTGACCACAACATACAGTCTCCAAATAATGTGTACAGTTCATTAATCAACCGATGACTTTCATACTGTGCACTTGGGCTGCCAGAAGTGTTCTTATACTTTCCTGTGGGTGAAGGAGCAGCAAAAGTACAGAAAAGAGGGCACCACCTGATGAAGTGAGTTGCAGAGACCATGGGTGCACCTACACTGTGGAAACAATGCAATCTGCCACGACTTTTAAGTGCTGTAGCTCCATCCTGTGGAATCCTGTGATTTGCAGTTTTAAGAGATTTGTAGCCTTCTTTGCCAGTACTGGTGCCTCATAAAACTATAAATCTCAGGACTCTATAAGGTGGAGCCATGAAAAATGGTGTCAAGCTGCATTGTTTCTACAGTATATAGCTGCACCACACAAAAGCTCATGCCGAATACAGCACCTTAGTATCTTGAGTGCCACAAAACACCTTGCTGGTATCAATGCAACAGACTCTACACTGCAAAAATAATCCAGATTGACACCACTTTAATTCATTTGGCTCAGTGCTGTGAAATTACGGTATCTGTAGTTTTTTGTGGCACCAAGGAGGCTGACAGGGAAATCAACCTGGATCATTTCTATAGTAATGATCCAGTTTGACACCACTTTAACTGCCATGGCTCCGATCAATTCCCACTCCCTTGGGGAAATACATACATACATACATATAAAAATAACGACCTACTATATATATATACTAAAACAAACACAACACCACACACCCACACACACACCACACATCATTATATATATCTATATTATACAAAACCATATTTATAACTGTATATTAAAAAAAAAACAAATTTGCCCTTTCCAAAGAAATAATCCAGGTTAGTGCATATATATACATATATATATATTTCAAGGGTATGTGTTTTATATATATACAAACATAAAACATATTTGTCTTTCCTCCTCCAACCCTGTGTGTGTGTGTGTGTGTATCTGGGATGGGGCAAAGGCAAATATGTTTTATGTTTTATATACACACACATGCACCTTTGAAAATGTGTGTGTATAAAGTATGTTTTATGTTTTTATATGTCTGTGTGTGTGTGTGTGTAGGGTCTATGTACACACGGGTATATATATATATATATACACACATAAAAACATATTTGCCTTTCCCTCAACCCAGTGTGTATATATCTATCTATATAAATATATATACTGTAGATACATCTGGGTTGGGGAAAGGCAAATGTTTTATGTTTATATATACACATATACACACACTTGAAAATACGTGTGTGTGTGTGTTGTGTGTGTGTAGGGTATATATATACACATAAAACATATTTGTGTGTATGTGTGTATATATATATATATGTGTGTGTGTGTGTGTGTGTGTATGAAACACACACACATAGAACATATTTGCCTTTCCCTCAACCCAGAACTTTCTACAGATAGATAGATATGTCTGGGTTGGGAGAAAGGGAAATATGTTTTATGTTTATATATATAAACACACACCCTTGAAAATTTTTGTATGTGTGTGTTGTATGTATGTGTGTAGGATATATATACACACAGGGTGTAAAACATATTTGTGTGTGTGTGTGTGTATATATATATATATGTTTCACACACACACACACACACATATACACATAGACACACAAATATGTTTTATGTGTATATATACACCCTGTATATGTGTGTGTGTGTATATATATAACGCACACACACACACAGAGAAAACATATTTGCCTTTTCCCAACCCAGAATTTTATATAGATACATAGCTAGATAGCTATGTCTGGGTTGGGGGGAAAGGCAAATATGTTTTATGTATACACACACATCCTTGAATATATATATTCAAGGGTGTGTGTGTGTGTGTGTGTGTTATAGGGTATGCAGGGTGTATATATACACACAAAACATATTTGTGTGTGTGTGTGTGTGTAGGGTATAAACACACACACATACATACGGTGTGTATGTGTGTATAAACGTAAAACAAATTTGCCTCCCCCCACCCAGAGTTGGTAGCGGCGCGCCCATCCCGCCCCCTTCTCCCTCCGCGAATGGACGACTCCAAAGACAAGCTCCTCCTCTTCAGGGAAGAGACGTATTCACCGCTAGCCCCGACTCTTGTTGCTACTGGCCCTCAGCCGCCGCGTTGTGCGCATGCGCACTAAGCCGGGCCTGGCGTTGCTAGGGCGGCTGTGGCCCTTAGTTACCTGGCGTTCCTGCCTCTTGCTTGAAGGGCCTGGGAAGGATGGTGGCCACTCTGCAGGTAAACCCTGGTCCCTCAGGCGTCGCCCGGGGGAGCTCCTGCCCTCCCTCCCTCCCTCCTTTTCTCCCTTCCCTTTGCCTCCCGTTTTTCGTCGAGGGAGCTTAAGCCTGGAG
>NC_056525.1:37226839-37230178 GCF_019175285.1 Sceloporus undulatus | reverse complement strand
TCAAATGTCCTTAAAAGGTGGAGGAAGCATGCATGTCTGGAAGCCAGGCACACTTCCTCAATCGTCAGGGAATCATCGCTCCCCCCTCCCAGCATCCCTGAATCATTCCTGGGGAGTGGATTTCCTATGAACGCAAAGTTTGATTCATAGTAAATCCGCTTCCCTTGCAACGATTCAGGGATGCTAGATGGAGTGACGATTCCCTGACGATTAAGGAAACATGCCTGGCTTCCAGACATGCGTGCTTCCTCCACCTTTTAAGGACATTTGAGCCACATTTGACCAGCAATGGAGCCAGGTATGGAAATCATTAGTAAAGACACACAGCTCAATTCTGTTTGTGTGTAATCACAGGAGCCCCAATGCAACAACGCTCAGCCTACAAGGCAACACTACATAGGGTATTTCTAGTAGAAACACTGAGCAGAAATAATAGCAAACGAAGCTTAAGGGTTTGAATTTTGCCCATGGGCAACAGCTTTCCCATCCCTGATCTAAACTAACATTTGGATTGTACCCTAAGGCTTTCTTGTCTTTAACCAGACAAAGAAATATTAGATCCTAGAAGAGGAAGATGGATGAGATATATTACAGCTGTAGGAGGAGAGTTTATCTAAGACAGGATGAAATCCAAATAAAGACAGATGTGGAGTAGTCTGGGAAAGTGTGGTTTTACTATGTTCCACAGAGAACTGTAACTCATTTGAAATTAATCACCATCAAATTGCAACTGGAGCAAGGCACAGAGCACATGCAGCTACAGGTCAAATTGTTCTTACCCCCCCCCCCCTTTTTTTTTTTTTATCCTGCTGATGATCTAAACAATCTGTCTGAGATTGACCCAGACTTCCTTTCAGAGAAAACGGCTTGTAATTTACTGCACGTATTTGATGGGAGTCCGTTCCATAGTCTAGGGGCATTTGTTGACTTGGACCCAGACTTAGCCCAGCTTTCAATAAACTCAGATGAACTTATAAATGAGCTGGGCTTGACATTTCCTTCTGTGCTGGGAACTAGTCATTAATATTTCACACTACATAGCATTATATTCTACAGCTGCACCCTATGGAATTCTGGGATTTACTGTTCAGGGAGAGTATTTGGGGAGGATGTCTGAATTTAGTAATGGCAGTGCTGACAGGCGGCTTCTTTATGAATGGGATGGTAAACCTACTCTGAATTTTAATGTGAACTTTAAAGGACAAATCTGAGGTACCATTCCTAAAATAGTTTCAACACCTTGAAAAGCTTCTTTAAAGTTCAGTCTAAAACACAAACTAGAGTCACTGCTCTACTGACATGGAAGCCACCCATTGCTAGTGGAAAATAGACTGGATGATGGCAAACAAATTGGAAGCTTAATTGGTACATAGTATAGGTGCTCCTTTCCAGTTGAAAAACTGAAAAGCAGATCAAGGAATAGGAATTCTCTGAGAAGATCACAGTCCTCTTGAAGTTTCAGCTTTGCAATGTGGGTATATCCTTGGATTCAATCCTAAATCTGGGATTTGGTGGAAACCAGGACTGCATTTGCAATTATACTAGTGCACCCACTGGATCTGGCTACAGTGGTATATGCCTTGAATAGATCCTGTTTACAACAGGTTGTATGCAGAGCTCCTTTCAAAAATGTTTGGAAACTTCTATTGGTCCAGAAATCTGTAGCCAGGCTGTTGATCAGGGCTGGTTAAAAGGAGCTTGTTATTCATCCATTAAGAAGCCAAGCCCTTCCTCCAGACTTATTCCCCACCACCACTCCCTTCTCCTTTTGTGTCGTGTCTTTTTAGATTGTAAGCCTGAGGGCAGAGAACCATCTGACTAAAAGATTGTATGTACAGCGCTGTGTAAATTTACAGCGCTTTATAAATAAAGGTTAATAATAATAATAATAATAATAATAATAATAATAATAATAATAATTCCTTTGTTACAACAGCTTCACTAGATTCTGTTCTGCTTCCAGACACAATTCAAAGTGCTGATTATGACCTCTAAAGCTCTATATGATTTGGGACTAGACCCTTTGAAAGACCATATTCTCTCATACAAGCTTGCCTGGACATGAGAGAGGGATTTCTTGGTGGTCACTCCCTGTCTTTGGAATCTCTTGCCTAGGGAGATGAGGCTGGCTTCCTCCATGTTGTCTTTCTACCACCAAACAGAACAGCTTTATTTAGGCTGTTGGCTTTTGGCATTTAAGCTGGTGTGTGTGTAATTTTTTTATTCTTCTTTAATCTGTTGTTATGTTCTACTTGAATTTACTACTGTTTGCCACCCTGCATGCCAGTTTTGGACTAAGGGATAGGATGCACATGTGACAGACAGACAGACAGCTAGATAAGAAAAGCCTGTGGATTCGCCATTAAAAATTATGAGGTAGATCAGTCACTGATGGGGTGCTTCCTGCATTCACTATGGGTGAATGGAAAATTCCAGAGGCTGGAAAAATTACATTATGAAATAAAGCATGCATTTTCCTTATTTATTCACTCCATTTTGCACACAGATTTATGTATATTGTATCCGTTTCCTTGCATCCTTGCTATCATTTTTTGCTAAAAAGGGACAGCTGGTATTTCTCATGCCTTTCTTCATAATTTTTTTTTCTTCATAATATTTTGCCTAATTTTTTCTGTATCTGTTCCAGATTCTTTCTTAACATAACGGATTCATCTACTCATCTTGGCAGAGTCAAATTAAGCAAGGCAATTGATACTCCTTTTTTTTTAGTTATGTTACATAGACCTCTTTATTCAGCAGAATAGGAAAGTACCTGTTACTTCATCTCTGCAGAGAGTTGGGTTACAGAAACAAATATGTACTGTGTTTATTTCCAAAGATGCATTTTTGAGCCTGTATATTCCAGAACTGCGCACACAGCCTGTGTATCCTGCAGTGTCCCACTGAGTTGATTGCTTATTGGCTACATATTTGGAATGTGCTTTCCTTTTAATGCATTTGTTGTTGTTGTTAACTGCCCTTGACTCTGACTCATGGCAACCCTGTGGGTGAGACATCTTCAAGATCTCCTGTCCATCACTGCTCTGCTTCGTTCCTGCTTAGGCTTCCTGATTGAATATCCATTTGGCATGCAATCTTCCTCTGTTCCTACTATCTTTCCTACCATTATTGTATTTTCTAATGAGTCATGCCTTCTCATTATGTGGCCAAAGTATGACAGCCTCAGTTCATCATCTGCAAGTGGTGGGATCATTAGGTGGAAGTGACCATGTTCTCCTGGAATTTGTAATACAGTGGAAAGGAGAAGCCAGGCATAGTCAGACACGCATCCTAGACTTTAGGAGAGCGGATTTCAGTAAACTTAGAGAAGTATTGAGG
>NC_056525.1:37205693-37226814 GCF_019175285.1 Sceloporus undulatus | reverse complement strand
ATGTAGATTGCATTACAGAAATCAAGTCGAGAGGTTACCAGTGCGTGTACTACGTTTCAAGGTTCCCCAGTCCAGGTAGGGGCGCAGCTGGAGTATCAGCCGAAGCTGATAGCAGGTACTTTCAACCGTCGCATCCATCTGAGGAGTCAGGTGAAGCGACGAGTCCAGAAGCACCCCAAACTGCGAACAGTGTCCTTCACGGGGAGCGTTGACCCTGTTCAGGACAGGTGGGACAAATTTCCTTCCCAGCACCGGAGAGCCTATCACAACTACTTCCGTTTTCTCTGGATTCAGGCTGAGTCTGTTTTCCCTCATCCAGCCCATTACGACTCCAGACAGCATTGAGTGGAGAGTGCCATCCCTGTCACTGCATCAGTCGGAGACACAGAGAAGACTATTTGGGTGTCATCAGCGTACTGATAACACCGCGCCCGTGTCTCCGGATGATCTCTCCCAGCAGCTTCATGTAAATGTTGAATAGCATAGGGGACAAGATCGCTCCCTGAGGGACCCCAGATGTCAGGGCCCTCCTATCGCGAACGACCCCCCAGCTCCACCATCTGGAACCTACTGAGAGGTAGGAACGGAACCACTGCGAGCAGTGCCCCCGAGTCCCAACTCCCCCAGGTGATCCAGAAGGATACCCTGGTTGTGTATCGAAGGCCGCAGAGATGTCTAAGAGCACTAACCGGGACACGCTACCCCCGTCCATGCCCAGACGGAGATCATCGGCTAGGGCAACCATGGCAGTCTCAACCCCATAGCCACCCGGAAACCGGTTTGAAATGGGTCCAGATAATCTGTCTCCTCCAAGACCCTCTGTAGCTGGGAGGCAACCCTCTCTCGATCACCTTCCCTAAAAATGGCAGCAGTGACACGGCCGATAATTATTTCGAATTAGGGGGTCAAGGGAGGGCTTCTTTATAAAGGTTTTACAATGGCCGTTTTAAGATTAGATGGAAAAGGCCCTCCCCGAATGTGAATTGATAATACGATGCACACATTTCTGTTGTCGCCGTTCCCCCCTGAACTGCCAGCCATGAAGGCAGGGATCAAGAGAGCAGGTCGTCTTCCTAACATTACCGAGGATCTTGTCCACATCCTCGGTACTTACAGACTCAAAATGATCCAGTACAACTGAGTCCACGGAAGCTCTGGACGCCTCTACTCTTGATTCTGAAACAATAACAGCGTCAGATCAGCTCTTAGCCGAGAGTTTTATCCGCGAAAGAGTTGTTGAACTCTCACAGCAGGCTTTGATGGCTCCAACAATGGGTTCAGGGGGGAGCCAACTGAGTAAGCTCTCTACAACTGAACAGCTCTGATGGACGTGACTCCGCGGAGCAATCGTGCAGCATAGAACGAATTATCTGCACCTATTGCCACTCCGTAGGCCTGCAAATGAGACTCTAGGAGTGTCGTCGGCTAAGTCCTGATGTGTCCGCCATTTGCGCTCTAGTCGTTGCGCAGCCCGCTTCCTTGCCCTGAGATCTTCCGTATACCAGGCTTTTTTTGGAAGCAGGCCGGAAAGGACACTTGGGCGATACTGTGTATAGCCCTGGAGAGATCAGTATCCCCGGTGTTAGTCAGGGCATCAACAGAATCGCCGTCAGTTCCAACCAGATAGCCCTCTAGGGCTTCTTGGAAACTTTGGGTTCCATCAGCCTGCGAGGGTGGACCATTCTAATAGGTCCCCCCCCCGGGGGGGATTGGGTAGTAGCCCTGATACTAGCCTCGACCAAGAAATGATCCGTCCATGACAGGGCAGAAATATTGGTTACTCTGCCACGGAGACTCCATGTCCTTACAGCGACAACATCGAGTGTATTACCAGCAGAATGTGTGGGCCCTGTGACCAATTGGGACAGGCCCATGGCAGTCATGGTGGCCATGAACTCCTGAGCCGCACCAGTTGGAACTAAACCGGCCTCAAAGGGGATGTTGAGGTCCCCCAGGACTAAAAGCCTAGGGGACTCCAACACCAGCTCCGAGACCAGCTGTGTTGGACCTTGACATCCTCTTGGAATGCCTGAGAGAGCTAGGAATTGGAGGCACTGCTTTGCAGTGGTTCCATTCCTTCCTCTCAGGTAGATTTCAGAGGGTGATGCTCAGGGATAGTTGCTCTTCAAAAACAGAGCTGAATTGTGGCGTCCCTCAGGGCGTCATCCTGTTCCTGATGTTATTCAACATCTATATGAAGCCACTGGGAGAAATCATCCGTAGACATGGAGTGAGGTGTTGACACCCAAATATACTTCTCCGTGGTCTGGGTCATCAGCAACGACAACAGATGGCATTTCTCCCCTCAATCAATGTCTTGCAGCAGTAACGGAATGGATGAGGGAAAACAAGCTTAAGCTGAATCCAGACAAAATGGAAGTATGTACGGTAGGGGCCCCCAAAAACCAAGTATCAGGCTGCAACCTCCAGTCCTAGAGGGGTTCATGCTCTCCTCAAAGGACTGTGTTTGCATCTTAGGGGTGCTTCTCAACTTGTTGCTTCAGATGAGAAATCAGGTGAATGCAACGGTCAAGAGTGCCTGTTATCAGCTCCAGCTGATACATCAGCTGTGCCCTTTCCTGGGGCCGGGTGACCTCGAAACTGTAATACACGCATTGGTAACCTCAAGACTTGTTTTTTGCAATGTGCTCTACATGGGGCTACCTTTGTGCCTAGTCCGGAAACTTCAACTGGTACAGAATATGGCAGCCAGATTGATTACGGGAACAACTAGGAGTGACCATATTACACCAATATTGAAATCACACTGGCTGCCTATTAGTTTCCAGGCACAGTGCAAGGTGTTGGTCATTACCTTTAAAGCCCTCCATGGCTTGGGCCCAACCTATTTAAGGGATCGCCTCTTTCTGTATAATCCGCCCCGTAACCTCAGATCCTCTGGGAGGAATTTGTTGCAGTCTACAAAGACCAAATTGACGGTGACCTCCCAGAGGACTTTTTCCACAATTGCTCCCAATTTATGGAATGGCCTGCCGGATGAGATCCATCAAATTACCAACTTAGAGAGCTTCAAGAAAGCTGTCAAGACAGATCTCTTCCAGCAGGCCTTCTCGGAATAGAATCCAGCCACGTAAAGATCCCCCCACAGATATATATAAGTGAAGACTCTGCCCACCGTTATTCTATTATTCTATTATTGTTTTTAGATTTATTGTCTGTAATTTTAATGGATAGAATTGTTTAATCCTTTTTCAAGGGGGCGTGGAAATTGTATATATGGCATTTTTTAAAGGTTGTACGCTGCTTTGATTGTGGTAACAAAAAGCGGGATATAAATTAAAAGTTTTATTTTACTGTGTTAGTGTATGTAGTATGTAGTGTTTAGATATAGTAATGTTTCCCAAATATGTTATTTTACATTATTAAAAGTTGTGTTTTAATTTTAATTTTTTTAAAAAAGAATGATCAAAGAGACAAATCTACTGCTAGGAAATGGAAGGTCCCTAAATGTGGGTCTTCTGGAGGCAGGTTAGCTGGAGCCAGATGCGATTCTGCTGAATCCCATGCTCTCCTGTTCCTATGAGAGAGGCCTGGATTGGGCCCTCCATCTATGCCAGTCTGGATTAATTAAATATGACCTGCTGGAAGGGCTTGGAAACAGGACAGATGTGCTACTACATATCCCCCCCACCATGACTCTACTTAAGACTGGTTCCTTCATTGCTTTTGTTTTAATAATTTTAATTTTGTATGACTACTTTAGGCCATGCATTTTCTCATACCCTCCAACATTTCACAGACAAAACCCATCATGCAACATCAGAGTATGATCAAGATGGCAAAAGTTATTAATAAGGATGAATACACAAGCTAGGACAGGCTGCAAGAGATTGCTTTTGCCAGAGTCTACCAGAAAGAGGAAGACTCTCCTCTCTGCATTGTCTGAGTTGACTGAGTGCAAACTACTTTTGCACTTTGACTTTTATTTACAGCAACTGAAGTAGGCTGAGGGCAAAGGTGGAAAGTGAGAGGAGGAGAGAAAAGCTAGGCATTTTAAAAGCAAATAAAAAATGGAGTAACATAGAATTAATCTGGTCCATCTCTAATAAACTATGACTGTTTGAAGTTATGTTTTGTATTGATTCCTATTATTCACCTGGATGGAGAATGGTTCAGCAGCAGCAAGAGCGGCAACAATATTTCATTAATAATAATCTGATCCTAGTTTGCATTACATGGCATAGGAAAAGCTGCAGCAATATATATATATATATATATATATATATATATATTCATGGAAATATGAGAAAGCGAAGATGATGGGTGACTGTGGAGACTGTGCCAATTAAAAGGACCCCAGTGGTCGTCTTTGACATACACACATCGAAAGAAAGATGAGAAAGTAACAAGGTTGTTAAGATTCAGGTTTGTGTGCCTGTGTGTTTATTTCTACTTGTCAGGCAAGTAGGCCAGAATTTTCATTTCTGTTTTCTCCCTCTAACGACAGCTGCTTTGAAAAGCATCAGCCTTGCCTTTGAGAGTGCTGATATCTGCAAGCCCTCTGGTGGGATTGTAGCAGCTAATTGCCTGGGAATGGCTGTAGTAAAAGAAAAGGAAAGGCAGACGAAGATTGTAAAGTTGCAAATAACAAGGAAGAAAAAAAAAGTCACAAAAAGTAGAAAGAAAAAGCAGGTTTGTGAACTAGTGAACAGCAATACTTCTGCATATTCCTTTCCACCATTCCCTTTCCTTCATCAGCATCCATTCTAAAGAGCTTAAAGGTTCTTAAGATGTCATGGGATTCTCTATGTCAAAGATGAATGAAGACTGCACAAGGAACTATTTTGAAATGTGGCCCAGTGTCAGCATCCAGCAAAGTGAGTCAAATGTCAGGGCCCATTCAGTTGATTCTGATCTCCTTTTAAAATCATACAAAATAGATATTATTTTGGAGGGACCGACACTGAAGAGAAGTGCTGGGTCAGGAAGTGTCTACTGTACCCTAGTGTGACTTGGTCATATGTGTCCTGGTTTTTAATCTGTGAAATGTTGGAGGATATGCCCAAAATTCATACAAACAGAGACAAGCATGTGGTTGTCATTGTACCGGATGGTGCATGGCTGAGACTAAGACATGGAGCAATTTAGACAGAAATTAAACAATACTGGAAAAGGATTTCTTCATACAAGAGCTTCTTGATAAAACCAAGATGTCAGGAGCTGTATGTACACTGCAGAATTGGTGCAGTTTTACACTGCTTTAACTGCCATGGCTCAATGCTATAGAATACCGGGATGTGTAGTTTTGTAAGATACTTGTCTGTCAGAGAGCCCTGGTGCCACAACAAATGACAAATCCCAGGATTCCATAGTATAGAGTCATGACAGTTACAGTGATGTCAAACTGCAGTAATTCTGCAGTGTGGCAGCAGCCAACTCCATCCTTACTCTCCTTCCTCTAACAAGTTAAAACATGCTGCTTTTAGAAACTGGCTGGGCTTTTATTGTGACGCTGTTTCTATGGTTTGCATATAGGTTATTAAAAATGAATTTTAATGTTTTTGACTTAATAAATTGCTATATTTTAAAATATTTTGAAATAAATTTTATATTTCTACTTTTACTGAAGTTTTTGTATAATTTTTAATATACAGTACTATTTTTTAAATATGTGTTTAGCCATTTTGAGTCTCATTATTGGGAGAAAAAATAATAATAATTGTAAGCCACTCTGAGAGCCTTTAGGGCTGAAGGGCAGGGTGTAAATACTATATAATAAATAAATAAATAAATAAATAAATAAATAAAATAGTCCCACTACATTCAGTGCTGGTCAGGTCACTTGAGAATACTGTATTCATTTCTGGGCAGCTCATTTGAAGGAGGATATAGCCAAGTTCAAACAGAAAAAGAGAAGGGCAACAAGGATGACCAGAAGTATGGAGAAGAAAACATATGAGGAAAGGTTGAGGAGCTGAACATTTTCAGCCTGGTGAAGAGTAGACTGACAGTTCATAAGATTGCACTATTTAAATCTCTAAAGGGCTGTCAAAGGCCCGGTACATACTGGTGGTGAAACGCCACCCCTCTTTGCTGAGGAGCATTGCCACAGCAACCAAACCATGGGGCAACGATGTGCAGCAAAAAAGAATCTGCCTAGAGTGGTTTCTTTTTTGTGGCGTCGTAAGGGCTGTGACGCAGCCCTATGATGCCACTTCCTTTAAGAGATGTGTAGCTGCTCAGACGCCCACACATCATCTACACACACCCCGTGTGGGCGGTGCCACTCAATAATGGTACTGCATGCACGTCATAGGGCTTGGGAGCGTGCTGTTGGTGCACACTCCTGAGCCCTACTATTGCCGCTAGGACTTCGCTTCCTGGTGGTGTGTACCATGCCATAGAGAGGAGTTCTCTGCTGCCCCAGAGGATAGGACTAGGTCTCATGGTTTTAAGTTACAAGAGAGGAACTTCTTGACAGCAGGATCAGTTAAAAATAATGTTTTAAAGGTGTTTTTATCTTGTGAGCCACCATGGGTCCCTATTTGGGAGAAAAGGGGCATAAAAATGAAATAAATAAATAAACAGATTTTCTAACCAGAATTCCTGCACTGAGAAGGGGGCAAAGCCTGTCAATGCCTCCCAATCACATCCTTTTCATAACTGATATATGTGTGATAAGTTCCTCCCACTGCAGTTCTGATATACAGGGAAGTCAGTGTTGTGAGTTGGGGTGATTATGTTCCTCTTCCCCATTCCCCCCCCCCCCATTCCCAGCAGGCTGTTTTTGTTTTTCAATATCATTTCTTTTCTTTTCGTGCTGTCTTTCTTTCTTTTTTTTTTTCTTAATCAATTGCTGTGGCTGTGCAATTCTAAATAAAATACGAATTAAAATACTACTAAAAGGCATGCTGGAAGAGCATAGGGCAGGAATGTGGATTTATAAGGCCACCATGCAGACAACAGAGCCTGGGGCTATAGCACCAACATGCACTTTTGAAAGCCGTGCAAAAATGCTGTACCCAAACTGGTAGGTTTGCATTTCCTACACTCCACTGATTGTGATAACGTTTAGAAAGTGACTTCAGTGATTATTTTAAACAAAGGCACTGAAGCACCATATGAACTGCCACACAGCTGTCCTCCTCAGGAGGGAAGGGGAAAGCCATGCCAGAATCTCTCTAGCAAAACAATAGATGCATTTACATTGCATTCTGATGTTTCCCTTGAAGGAGAAAGTGTCTACTCTGCATTATTCCAGCAAGAACTCACACCATCAGCCCTAACCACCTGACTAGTGTTGCTAGGAACTGCACACCAACTAATTCAGTGGACTTGAACCATGTCTGATTTTGTTCCCAACAGAATTGCTTTTTGGACCTAATGGAATTGAGCTGAGCACCCAAAGGTACAGAAGCCCATAGTATGAATGAGTTCCAGCTGAGAGACTTGCCTGTCAATTCACTTCATAGTCTGCAGAAGCATTCAAACCAGAGTGAAAACATATTGGAATTTTGGTGGTGTATTACATCTGGGAAGCCATTTGTCCTTTGGAGAAGCCCAGTCTGCTGGTTAGAGACTGACTCTATGGCTCATGAAGACAAATGGCCCCATTTTGTGCTTTGACAGCCTAGCAACTGTGCTGGGAACCCAAAAGAGATCCCAATGCTGTTTCTGTGGACTGGGAAAAGAAGCTTTGCATAGCACTGGGGAAGATTTTCAGCCATTTTACTTTGGCAAGCCACAGCTGCCTTGCTTATTCACTTGTTTCAGGCAACATCCATTAATCTAAGAGTTCTGTTGTGTCTCTATTGCCCAGGAAAAGCATATTACCACTAAATGGGAGTCTGTTTGGCAACATCTGCCTCTAACACACTTGTGTTGTCAACAGCCATCATGTCACCTTAACAGTAACTTATTCGGCTCATCTACCTTAATCTTTCCAGTAGCAGCCAGGTGAGCTTCCAACACCAGTCATATTCCACTTTGTTACAGGTCCACATCTGGCCTTATCTTACACTTAGACTGGTGTAACTACCATATTACTAATGTAGGAGAGAAAGAAGAGGTACAGGAGTTGCACTGGAAGCTAGAGTTGGCAGTCCACATAGTTGGATCATGTGTTCGCACACGTACAGACACACATACATACACTTGACCTTATTAGGAATGTAAATCCCTGCTTGTAATGCGAGAACAAGAAATACTAACATTTTCTCTGTAGAAAGGGGAGATAGTTTCTGTTGCTCTCAACTATAGGTTTTGTGTTTATGTTGTATTACACACACTCTAAAGATGGAGTCAAATAAAGATGGAGTTGATGATACAAATGCATTCAGCACATTCAAGGGATGCAGAGTTTTATCCTGAGTCTATTCAGATCTATTTGCATTGCTTATTCACACTGCTAATGATGCAGATCTTTTTTAAAAAAACTGGAAAACTGGGTATGGATTATCCTGGATTAAGTGGGGGTTTTGGCAGCCCCCAAGCAGAAATTTAATCATGTGGACTCAGGATGCATGTGAACAACGGAGATTGAACCCAGATTAATCTTGGATTATTTTCATAATCTCAATAACCCCTAAGACTCTTAGATACCAGGAGTCCAGTGTCCACTCACACATGGAAACCCACTAAGTGATCTTGAGCAAATTATACTCATCTCAGCTAAGAGCCAAAGCTTCTCTGAATAAATCTCATCAAGAAAATACTGAGTTAAGGTCACCATAAATCAGAGTCAGTTTGACGGCACATAGCGACAACAACAAAAACAACCAAGAAACAGGGAGACCCATGTTCAAATCTCTTCCTGACCATAATTCATTGTGTAACCTTGAGACAATCGTCATCTTTCAGTCCAGTCAATCTCACATGTTGGTTGTAAGAATAAAAAATGTCCCTACCTGATAGAACTGAAAAAAATTCTGATCTTTTTTCCCCCTTCTTATATTTGGAAGTGTTTACACAATTTCTGAAAACCTAAACACAGAGAAACAAAGCCTTTCATTTCAGTTCCTCACAATTACTCACTCACTGAGTGCTATATAATATGAAGTAGTCTAGAATTATTATTTTTAAAGGTAATTATTGGTTATAGCTGGCAGTATCCTGAGTTACTCCAATAGTAAATAAATAAATAAATAAAAATGCCTGGCAGAACAGCTTGTCTAGAATAAAAGATCTTCCTTCTCTGATCTTTTTGTGCTTTGGGGAACATACAATTTCAATCTCACAGAGCAAGAATATGGTGAGTCACCTCAGTTGCTCCCTAGCAGTGGCACAGTTGCACAATAGTGTGGCAAAAAGCACTGTGGGAAATAGGCAAATGCCCATGTGCTTGTCAATCGAGGTGACCCTGTTTCAGGACAGCGTGTTGTTTCTAAGATGCTCATAGAATTTTAAACAGCTCTTTGCACTGGGCACTTCATCCCATTGGCACTTTGTGATCAGGTTTAGAAGACAAGAACTGTTCTGTGACCAAACCCGTTGCCAAAATTCTGCTGGGAATCTTACGTTCCTCCACTGAACAGCAAGCTTGTGTCTTTTGGCACCTGTGACACAGGAAGTTCAATAGTTGCATAGGCAAAGGCAAAATGGTTTTTAAAGTCTGCCCATGTCTTTAACCAAGGGGGGAAATGGGCTGCCCTCCCCTTCAGAGAGGGGGAATGTGTTAATGAAGAAATTAATTGATAGTGTTACAGAAGCAGGAGAGAAGCTGCTGGAGTGGAGTAGCAAACCATTATTAACCAACAGCCTATAAAGGTTATCCAAAATCCTCAAGGAAAAGAGAAGATTTTATGACAGGCTGGGATCTGACTCGGGAAGAATTTAATATACAAGCCAGACATTAGAGGCCACCACAGTTAAATTTCTGCCAAAGCCCATCAGAAGGCCAACTGCTGACCTGGCACTACTGTTGCTGAAGACAGTCTTCCATTAAGAAATGGAGATGTGATGTGGTAGTGATCCATATGGCTGTATTCCATTGAGATCCCTTTCATTAGGAAATAGGAGTCTCCCCCCTGCCAATAGTTGCCAGAGTAAAAACTGGAGACCTCTCCTGTACTTTTAATGGCTTTGGAGAAAAGGGAAGCCCAGAAGGTGTTGCTTGTCATGCAACCAGATAATAAGCAAAACCTGCTGAAATTCCCATTGCTACACAACCACTAAAGGTGCAAGAGTTGTCTCCAATTTTCACTCTGGCAACCCTACTTTCACCATAAGCCTCTGGGGAAATTCCTTATGTGCAGCATAAGGAGGAGGACACTGTGATCTACTGGTGGGTGTCTCATGTGCAACTGGTTGGCCACTGTGAGACCAAAAAACTGTATTAAATAGATCTTTTGTCTGATCCAGCTAATGACCATGTAAGAAGTAACTTTCCAAGCTCTGGATCTTTGGGATAATTCTAATTAATTTTTCCCTGAATTCATTTTATGGTTATAAAATGTTTCATTCACAATATTGTTTAGAGTAATGTGAATTATGTGATACAAAGAAATAATAGCAACAACAACACGAAACATGAGGCATTAAAAATTGTCCAGCTGGCAAATGGCAAAAGGCAAATCAATCAGTCTGTAAAATTCCTTTTATCAAGTGATCTTGCATGGATAGAGACCTTAGTACTTCAGAGTTAATTTTTCCCATATTTTTCCCAGACCTAGAAATGAATTTCTGAAGCCTTTATTTCCACATTGCCACAAAATGCTCAGAGAGCATTTGTAAAGAGAAAACTATCTTTGGAGGGTGGGTCATCCCACCTAACAGAATATATGGATATATTTTAGTCTGTTGTACGCCACTTTGATTGCTTGGCAAAAAGCAGGATAAAAATGAAAAAAATATTATTTATTATTATTGGCCAGAATACTCCATTATGTTCTATGCTATGTAATGTTATGTATACTTGGCTACATAGCAGAAGTGCTAAGAAACCCTATCAGTGACTGTGAAGATGCATAACAGGACACATGCAACAGTGTGCTAATGCACATCAGACTCTGCCTATGTGCATTGACATTCTCTAGCTGGTCCCCTTGCACATCGGCACTTAGCCAACTGCCCTACCTAGTAACTTAACAGTAGCCCTTAACTGTATATAGATGTCACAGAACTGTCCAATTCAATTTTCAGCAGACGTAACTCCATTTACAAAAATGTAAGTCTCCAACATTATCCCTGGGGAAGCTTACTTAACACCACCTTTGACATTTTTAAAATGCAGATAAAAAAGTCCTGATAAACATTTGATTAGTTTAGTGGCTGGCTTTGGTGTAGTGGCTCAATTGTTCACTCCTGTGCTGGGTACTGTCAGAATCATAGTTCATATGCCATGCTTGCTAACATATATATTCTGTGCATGCTTTGTATATTGGATGATGGTATATACTACACTACTGATGATGCCGGGTGGAAAGATTGCTTATCCCTCTTGGAGCTGGATAATGAGCAGGTGTGGTGGGGAGGAAATATGAGCTTGTGAGGCATCAAGGTCAGTTCTGTGGGAATGCTTGATATTAGAAGGATGACAGGGAGAATGTTTTTGTGTGAAGATGAATGGGGTATGGGCACACAAAAATGTCTGAAGTGCTAATGCTTTAGTAATCATAGAATCATAGAATAATAGAGTTGGAAGAGACCACAAGGGACATCCAGTCCAACCCCCTGCCATGCAGGAAATCCAAATCAAAGCATCCCTGACAGATGGCCATCCAGCCTCTGTTTAAAGACCTCCAAGGAGGGCGATTCCACTACACTCCGAGGGAGTGTGTTCCACTGTCGGACAGCCCTTACTGTCAGGAAGTTCCTCCTAATGTTGAGGTGAAATCTCTTTTCCTGGAGCTTGCATCCATTGTTCTGGGTCCTAGTCTCTGGAGCAGCAGAAAACAAGCTTGCTCCCTCCTCAATATGACATCCCTTCAAATATTTAAACAGGGCTATCATATCATATCTTAACCTTCTCTTCTCCAGGCTAAACATCCCCAGCTCCCTAAGTCGTTCCACATAGGGCATGGCTTCCAGACTCTTCACCATTTTAGTCGCTCTCCTTTGGACATGCTCCAGTTTCTCCACATCCTTTTTAAATTGTGGTGCCCAGAACTGGAGACAATATTCCAGGTGGGGCCTGACCAGAGTAGAATATCATGGCACTATTACTTCCCTTGATCTAGACACTATACTTTTATTGATGCAGCCTAAAATTGCATTGGCCTTTTTAGCTGCTGCGTCTCACTGTTGACTTATGTTCAACTTGTGATCTACTTGGACTCCCAGATCCCTTTCACATGTAGTTTCATTCAGCCAGGTGTCGCCCATCCTATATCTGTGCATTTCACTTTTCCGCCCTAGGTGCAGGACCTTACATTTCTCCGTGTTGAATTTCATTTTGTTAGCATTGGCCCAGCTTTCTAGTCTATTCAGGTCATCTTGAAATTTGATCCTGTCCTCTGGGATATTAGCTACTCCCCCTAGTTTGGTGTCATCTGCAAATTTGATAAGTATGCCCCCAATTTTGTCCTCCAAGTCATTGATAAAGATATTGAATAGCACTGGGCCCAGGACAGAGCCCTGTGGGACCCCACTGGTCACTTCTCTCCAGGATGAAAAGGAGCCATTGTTGAGCACCCTTTGGCTTCAGTCAGTCAACCAGTTACAAAACCATGTAACAGTTGCCTTATCTAGCCCACATTTTACAAGCTTGTTTGCAAGAATGTCATGGGAAACTTTGTCAAAGGCCTTACTGAAATCAAGATATACTGTATCCACAGCATTCCCTTCATCTAACAAGCTGGTAATTTTATCAAAAAAAGAGATCAGATTTGTCTGGCATGACTTCTTTCTCTAAAACCCATGTTGACTTTTTGTGATTATGGCATTGCTTTCTAGATGTCAGACTAAATGGACGATAATTGTTGGGATCCTCTTTTTCCCCTTTTTGAAGATGGGGACGTTTGCCCTCCGCCAGTCTTCTGGGACTTCTCCTGTTCTCCAGGAGTTCTCAAAGATTATTGCCAATGGCCCCGATATTACATTTGCAAGCTCTTTTAATACCCTTGGATGTAGTTCATCTGGTTCTGGAGACTTAAATTCATTTAGATTAACAAAATGTTTATGTAGTATCTCTTTACTTATTCTGTGCTGAAATTCCTCTTTTCTGTCCTTTGCTCCATTATCCTCAGGTTGAGCACCCTTTTCTTTTTCTGAGAACATGGAGGCAAAGAAGGTGTTGAGTAATTCTGCCTTTTCTCTGTCTTCTATTAGCATTTTTCCATCTTCTCCACGGAGTGGCCCTACTGTTTCCTTCTTCTTCCTTTTGCTGCAGACATATCCATAAAAGCCCTTTTTATTCTTTTTAACCTCTCTAGCAAGCCTGAGTTCATTCTGCACTTTAGCTTTTCTGACTTTACCCCTACATGTGCTTGCTATTTGTTTTAATTCCTCTTTGATGATTTCCCCATTTTTCCATTTCTTATACATGCTCTGTTTAAAAGTTAGCTCTGCTGACAGTTCCTTAGTCATCCATCCTGGTTTCTTGAGACAACTCCCATTTTTCTTTCTCATTGGAACTGTTTGAAATTGTGCCTTCAGTATCTCCCTTTTGAGAAAATCCCATCCATCTGAACTCCCTCATCTTTTAGTATTCCTGACCATGGGATCACCCCCAGTATTCCTCTAAGTTTACTAAAATCCGCTCTCCTAAAATCTAGAAGGCGTGTCTGACTATGCCTGGCTTTTCCTTTCCATTGAATAACAAACTCCAGGAGAACATGGTCACTTCCAGCAATAACAATAGCAAGTACTGAAAGTGGTATTATTCCATCTCTCCTGCCACCACTGTCATCCATCCTACCTTTCCAATGAACTGAAGTCAGCTCTCTTTGGCAGAGAAGCATGGGAAATTGTAGGATAGCAATTGGCAGAGGAATAAATATGGTAAAGAGAAGAAAGTTAGTAGAAAGGGATTAATGTATCCAGTTAATCGTTAATAAGATAAAAATATAATTGCATTTCTATTAAAAGGGGGGAACTTAACTACAGGTGCATCTACACTGTAGAAATAATGCAGTTTGAAACCACTGTAAGTACTGTAGCTCCATCTTATGGAATCCTGGGATTACCCTTTTCTGCCAAAGAGAACTGGTACCTCACAAAACTACACATCTCAGAATTCTGTAGGATGGAGCCATGGAAGTTAAAGTGATGTCAATATGCATTATTTCTTTAGTGCAAATGTACATTATTGTGTTATCTGCCATTTCAATTTAAACTGAATTCCAGCATTTAAAAAAACAAAACACCTTACATACAGAAGCTGAAAATGACTATACCCCTCCCCATCCTATTTTGAGTTTAAGAGAGAATGAAACTGCTACATGAATTTTTGAAAGTCCCCTTTCTCATCTACCAATAAAAAGATTTCTCCTTGCTTTCACTTTCTCCTTCCTCGTCTTTCTCCTAATTTCCTTATTCCCATGATTTCTTTAGTTTACTGATTCCCGGATCAATCTCAACCAAAAGTCCTTGGGTTGAAAGGTCCAAAATTGAGTTTCTGGGGGAGATGAGGAACCTCTATGCAGTGTGTGGTTTAGAATACAGTAAGGCTATCTGGATGCAAAAAAACAAAAACAAAAAACTACCCACTTCTACGCTGCCCTTGTTGGCTTAAACTCTTGTTGCTCTTTGATACTCAATGATGTGACAGGTATTGGCATGCAGGCAGTTCTGAAAAGGCAAAGTGAATCCTTAGAACACACTTAAAAAACATTGGTGTGTTTTTTTTCAAAAAAATTTGTGGGTGGAACAGTCTATCTGCAAATAGCTGCTTGGCTATATAGCTGTCATTCCGGCTGAGCAATTATAAGGATCCCTCTCACAGCATAGTATTTAAAACCCTGCCACTTTGGCTCCTCTTTGTTAAGGAAGGGAGGAAATGTCTGCCACCTTGACATAATTCACCATTTACAAATTGAAAGCAGCAAGGGTTCCATCTCTACCATTTAGAATTAATATAGGTATTATTATATCTTATTAATATCCTGCCCACTCAGTCTTGCAGCTGGGTAGCAATCAATCAACAGCAAAACAAACGGGGATGGTTAGATTTCCTTTCAAAAGTTTCTCCCTGTTAATCATACTGTTAGTGAGATTAGGCTGCAGCTGAACAGCTAGCAGAGATAGTATGATTTGCATCAGAGATTTATGCTCAGAATGAAGCTTCCATCACTCTTAGATGCAAGTTGAAATTAGATGTGTGTGTGCGCACTCGGGCATGTATTTAAGAGCAGTGATAAAGAGGTTGAGCTATGACCTGGAAAGATACCAAGACTAAACCAAGTCGTACAGATAGTAGGTGGCCATTGAAAATCCAGCATCTCTAACTCTTAGCCTGCTTACCTATAACAACAGCATAACCATATTGTTTTATCTTATAGGGTTGCTGTTAAGAATTTTTCAGAGTTTTGTTGTTGTCATTGTTGTTATCTGTATTCATAACTCTGCCTTTCCCCCAAGTTAGGGATTCATGGTGGCTTACAATATAGCTTAAAAAATACAAAATTGACTGATTAAAGTTTGCAAGTTAAAGACCAGTAAAAGGGCTCAAGCTCAACTCAGGCTTGCATCCTTCTGAGGTGGCTAAAATGAGTACCCAGATTGTTGGGGGCAAACATACAAAAAGGTCAACATTAAAATATAATTACACAATTAATTAAAATGATTTAAAACATATGCTTAAAATGACTTTAAAAGCACTTAAAAACAGTACAGTTTAAAACAGAACAGAACTCAAACGCCCTTTCATAAAAAAAAATCCTTTAGGTTGATTTTTTAAAAAAAGGCTTCACCAACTAACAAAAGGATAGCAAGGAGACAGTCATCCTGGGGAGGGACCCTGGAAGCCCACTCCATCACACTTCATACACTGTGTGTTTGTGTGTGTATAAAATAACACAGCTGGCCACCCTAGGAAAGAGCTACTGCAGATCTGGAAGGAAAAGGAAAGATATGGAGACAAGTTTCCCTTAGCAAATTAAAATATTCAGTATTTGTTCTCTCCTTCTTCCCAGAACCCTGCTGACACCATTTTGGAAGAATGGCAACATGCTGCTTTGAAAACCAGTTCCTTGTGTCTCTCAGTTAAACAGTTGGTCTTTATTTATCAACAATATGTGTGTGCCACTCAGTAACACAAAGCTATCTGAGCAAGTTATTATAAATAAGTATTAAATAATTTAAATACCAAATAAGGCTTAACATATACCAGGCTTAAATATACCAGCAAAAATAAATAAAATCAGCATATAGGAATCCATGAATTAAAATACAGATTCCCTTAGATATCTTGGATACATTGGTTGTAGCAGGCAACAGCAGAAGAGGGAACCAATGGCACAATAAAGGCAAGGAAGTCTTTATATCTATTGAGCCACATTTTGGCATGAATCGACAGCAGAGGACAAAAGAAGAAATTTGACAGGTTTGGCAGGTTAGTTTTAGTCTAACAGTCACTTCTGAAAGCAGCAGCAGCACCATCACAATACATTGTTACAGCATTATATTCCACTTGGACTGCCATGCCAACATCGTGTGGAAATCTGGGGATCTGTATTTTAGTAAGGCCCAAAAGTTCTCTAGCTGAGAATTCTAAATGCCCCTCCCTAAACTGCAAATCCCAGGATTCCATAGCATGTTGCCATTGCAGTCAAATGGGAATATAGCACTACAACAGTGTAGTGCGATGACCTCCTGTGGCTCCAAAGAGAGCCAGAATTGAGAGAGAATGAATATTAAGCCAATTAGTGGCGTAGATTCATCCTGGAGTTACAATCAAATTAAGGCACTATATATGAAGCCCAAATTACCAATGGTTAAACTCAAAGATGCGGTGGCTCAAGTGGTTAAGACACTGACTCTGTTGAATGCAAGATCAACAGGTTGGCAAGACCCAGGTGCTGCATGATGGGGTGAGCTCCCCTCACTAGTCCCAGCTTCTGCCAACCTAGCAGTTTAAAAGCATGCAAATACAAGTACAGTGGGCCCTCCCCTTATGTGAGGGATCTGTTCCAGACCCCGCCCCTCCACATAAGGTAAAATCTTTATTTAGCCACATGACCACAGAGTAGTCTCTGAAAATACTTGCTCTTCAGGTTAGTAACAGAGATGAGAACCGCCCCCTATGGTCAGACATAACTTGTCAACCTTATTGACAGGGGATACTTTTATCTTCCAAACAATAGCAATGATAGCAGTTATACAATGCTTTCAGTTTTTCAAAGTGCTTTGTCAAATCTATGATCTTGTTTAAATCCTTACAACTGCCCTAGAAACCACTATGCTCATTGCCTCCATATTGCAGAGAGGTAGGGGTGAGACAGTTAGATCCACTGTCCACAACCCCACCTTTACCTTGACTATGCACACTGCATATGTAATACCTGAAATTCTGGATAGTGCTCCATACATCTGTTCAAGTGGGCTGCAGTCCATATACACACAAATTATAACAATTTTGTTCATCTTTTAAGTTGTTTTAGCAGAAACAGACCAACACAATTACTGTTTCTGAAATTACTTCTGCCTTAGTGGACCTGACACCTACATCTGATCCTGCATAACAGAGAAAATGTGCACAATTTTAAATGCCATGTCAGGAAGACAGCTATATCAAAAGGAGCACATTGCTGGAAGGCTATGAAGCAGCTTGCATCTGCACATAGCACTAAATTGCCACGCAAGTATTCTGAAGCTGTCAGCTGCACATCCCGAGCCAGCAATTAAAGGGGCACTGCTATGATTGTTTGCCCTGCATTTCGACCTACCTTGACAGCTGTCTCACGTTTAAGCTCTTTCCCATAAAGGATTTTAAACATGTCATTATTTTTGCATCTCCAAATATAACCTATCCCATCAAGCACCTGACTTGGTACGTTGCTTTCAGCAAATGGATCAATATAGACCATGACGTCTCCTATTTTTAGATCTCCCTAGCAGCTTTGACACTTCCCCCCCTGAGGGCAGATATATAGGCTAATCTGGTTTTCAGACAAGCAAGTTTGAATCAGTATGACAATTCATTGATTGTGGTGCATGTGACCATTCCATTCTTGTAAACCATGGTGGGGTAGGAGTGGATGGAAAGGAGCTTGGATGGAAGTATTATACAATCACACAGAGTAGGGCAGTTTTACATTCAAATGCCTCTCAGATTAACTAAAGGAACTCAAAAGAGCAAAGGTAAATAGTCCTAGTGAAAGTTTATTTATACATGCACATGTATTTGTCTGCTATTTTTAAAATGCTGCATCAAAACCTTGGATATTTTTATTTTTGTATATAGCTCTGGCATGTCCCACAGGGCCATTCATATTGTAATGTTTATCTCCTTTTTATTAATACACACTTATATATGGATGGTCAGAACTACTCTCAGATGAATATTTAATTTTTAAAATATCAATCAAATGTTCTTTTTTTAAAATATCAATCAAATATTGTTACTCTCATATCTCCATTATGACATTATTATTGCTAGCATTTAATATTTATTTATTATATGAAGTCAAAGGCTTTTATGGCCGGCATCCATAGTTTTTTTTATAGGTTTTTCAGTCTATGTGACCATGCTCTTGAAAAGTTCATTCCGGACGTTTTGCCAGCATCTGTGGCTGGCATCTTCAGAGAATGCAGGCATGAACTCTCTTCCATGCCTGCATTCTCTGAAGATGCCAGCCACAGGTGCTGGTGAAACATCAAGAATAAACTCTTCTAGAACATGGCCACATAGCCCAAAAAACCCACAAAAAACTATTTATTTATTATGTCTCACATAATGTTCCAAATAACAAATCTCATTTTTTTAAAAAAAAAAAAACAACAACAAGGAATACAGTAGATAAAAATTGCAACCAATCCATATCAAAAATATAAATCTGCTCATTGTTCAACACCAAATGTAGAAGAATCACATTTTTATGATGCAGCTGAAAGCAGCAGGACTAAATGGATCTATTCTAGGAATATATTCTACAACTGTGGTACCATGATAAAAATGACTATGATTTCCATACCTCCAGCCACCATATCTCAAATGCAGAGCAATAAAGACAGTAGCCTTTTATGTTGATCTAAGTGGATGGATAAGTATATGTGGGCCCAACTGGTTTCCATTTCTATCATCCCAAGACCTATTACACCTAAGGATCTAGTCATTGGATGGGGATGCCATTTCAGAGTGTCCAGGACATGCCCTACATTTCAGTTTTCTGTCCAGGATGAATTTCAAAATGTCCTCCATTTTGAGCATAATTCAAAAGCATGTATTTACATTTATATTAGTGTTTTTACCTTTTTTATTATTTTACCTTTCTCCCACCTTTCTCCCAAAGTGGGACTCAAGGCGACTAACATACTTTTATTTGGTAATGCCCTACATTTTTTAAACACTCTATATTTTGTGGTGCCATTGCAGTTATGACAACTGCACCCTGTGCTGACTTCTTTTTAATGTGTGATAATTTTGCACTGCAAATCTCTAACTAATGGGGAGGGGGGGGGAAGAGGGGAAAAATGAAGTGAAAGATCCAGGAAATGGTACAATATTTACCAGATGGATAAAGGGCCTGAACAGATAAGCCAAAATAAAGCTACTTCGGATCACATTGGAGGTATGCTGTTTAAATGACACACACATCTTAAGAGTCCAGAAGCTATGCCAAAGCTGTGCTCCAGTCCTTAAAACTGGAGCATGGCTTTGGCATGGCTTCCAGGCTCTTAAGATGCATGCATCATTTAAACAGGATATCTCCAAAGTGACCCGAATCAGCTTTATTTTGACTTGTCTGTAAGGCCCTAAGACTACTCTTACAGGTATGCCACTTTAGAAAAAGAAGCCCAGGTCTGCATGACTGCTTCACTGCTTGAGTGGTTCACTGAGGGAGCAGTAAGCATCTAATGGAATCTGTAAAAATCAATACAAAAAAATTAAGTTCATAAAAATTGCTTCCTGGGCTGAAGACATCTGGATGTGCATTTATTTTCTGCGGGGGGGGGGGCATCTGGAGCATCCATGAAGGGTAGTAGAAATATGACAAGATCTTTGGACTGCATCTAAATTTAAACTGAGCAGAGATTCTGAGAAGGGACAGATAACTCTCAGCACACAGACAAGCACCCAGGAACGCACACACAGAGACACAATTTCCCCAAATTTCTACTCCCAGTGAAATTGTTGATACAAAAAATAAATGTAGGTACTACCTGTGGGAGCCAGCGTGGTGCAGTGGTTTTAGACTATGGAGATCATGGTTGTATTGCCCACTTGGCCATAGAAACCCACTGGATGACCTGGGGGAGTCATGTAGTCTCAGCCCCAGAAAACACTATGATAAGCTCACTTTAGGGTCATCATAAGTCAGAAACAACTTGAAGGCACATAACAACAAAAACCACCTGTGGCATGCCTCTTATTTTCCCATGCAAGCAAAAAATAGCAGGAGAAAACAAATTTCAGCAGAAAAATAGCACAACAGAAAAGGGATATGGCACTTTTCCAGTGGTGGTTTTTCCTCTGTTGTTGTGCTATTATGCTTTGTTAAGAAAAATTAGACATCGTGTTGTACTGTAATTTTGTTAAAAAATAATAATACACACAATGTGCATCCATTCTTGGATGAAGCACAATGAAGGCACTTGAAAAGGAACCCCTCCCCCTCCTTATTCCCGCAAGACACACAAAGGAAAGATACATTTGCTAAACATCTTGATGAAGTTAGCCTATAAGCATATGTTACTATTATGGTATAATGTTATGATGGCATAACAGTAAACAAAATAACAACAAAAAATCAGAAAGGGGATTTAAGAGAATTTTAGAAAACATAGCAAGAAAAATCTCATCCCCATCACCTAAGCACCAGAAGTGGTTGGGGGGCTTCTCTTCCAGAGATTTCCTTGGAAATCTTTGAGGGAGGGACAACTTGGCTATGCTCACACTGCACCCATTCATGCAAGAAAGAGAAGTGAGACATCTACATCTAAACTAGCTACTGAACTATGGTGGGAAATGAGGTCATAAACAGATTATTTCCAGTGGGCAGGGGAAGGGGAATTCAATGTCCCTACAATGTAACAATGCCTGGAAGGCAACAATGAGTTTTTG
>NC_056525.1:37176968-37205683 GCF_019175285.1 Sceloporus undulatus | reverse complement strand
ATCTATCTATCTATCTATCTATCTATCTATCTATCTATCTATCTATCTATCTCAAGGTCTAGCCTTGTGCTCCACACCTAAAATAGTTTGAAAACCTTTTTACAGGTGCAGTTTCTGTCACCATTTGGTGCCTGATTATTAGATCTGAAGAACTGCAGAGTCATGATGTGTGTGTGCATAGTGTTACAAGGCCAGGACATCTGGAGATAAATGTCCTTGCAAGGAGACAGAGCACTAATTGCATACTGGATTGCAACTGGGAATGTATGAATAAGCAGAATGATGTAATGTATAATGATGTAATCCATGAGCAACCCAGCACTGAGGTTGCATCAGCAAATGTATATAAGACACAACTAAATGTAAACAGAAGAGTTGTGGTCATAGTTGTGGAGTTATTGGAGTGAAGAGTTGGTGAAGTGAATTGATGTATGTTTAAAAGTATTCTACAGAGTTCTTATATAGCTCTGAGTTGCTGTGAGCTTAGTAGGAGGAAGCCTGTTCCTTGTTTCCATCCTGGAACTCTATTCTGCATTTGTAAATGCTGATATCATATCTTCTGTAAATAAATTCCTTCACTTTGAGCTGTCTGCTTCCACTTCCTGATTTGAAGAAGTATCTCGAGGTCCTGGCAGAGATACTGAAAACACATTCATGCTTCATCCTCAGTGTAACAGTTTCATATTGCTGCTTTGATCTTTAATACAGAAAAGTGTTGTTGTATGTAATGGATAAAGCAGGGTGTATATGTGTGTGAGTGTGGTAAATGTTGAAGCACAGGTGATTGTCATAATGTACCTCTGAAGGAAAATCTATAAAATTCAGGCAGCCGTACTGATCCATATCAGTAAAACAATTCCAGTACTTCTAATTTCCACTAGAGCAGGTTGTTGGTAAAGCTACTGGGTCTTCACTGCCTACTCAAAATCAGGATAACTCACAGCAATACATACTATTGCTGAGAAAGCCCATTTCCAGCTTGCTACCCTGATAATTGCCTCAAAATTCAGAGAGAACAAAGAAGTATGGTAGATAATGCTACTGTCCTTGCTAAACACCAAGGCCCAGTGCTTTGATATGGCTCCACTACAACACTGTACATTCTTAATTTGTAAAGCAATTCAAAGTCAAGGTGAAATCTATTTTTCCCTAAACATAAAACCCAAGATTATACTGGTCAGTGTAACTATACCAGGAGGGGATGGGTCATGCCATTAAAGGTACAATGGCCACAGATGCTGCAATGGTAGTGGTGGCTTTGGCTAATGTTCTCACCCCATTGCTACAATGTTCTGCTCAAAATAATGATCTATGCCTATGTAACAGATAATTATACCAGCATAAGACACCAACAGGATTCCAGCCAAAACTTCCCATTATAACACATACAAATCGTTGACCATAATATGAGCATGAATGTGTCACACAATCTATACTATACTTTTTTCATGTTTGTCTGTTGGCCTTTTATGATTTGCAAATTGGCCTTCTTGACTGCATGGGTACCAAACTTGGTGTTTTGTCTAATGGAACCAAACTGAACACCACAATGAGGTTTTGGATCTGATCCATCAACTACTTCGGATATTCCTGAACAAACATTTATCTAATGGCTGTTATTTGGAGGTTGCAACTATGATTGTCATTATACATCTTAGATTATGCCCACTCATGATAAAGTCAGGGCTGTTACTGTGATATATATCTCAGTTACATGTAGACTGCAATATATTCTCTATACTATAATTTAAATACGAATTTTAAAAAATAGAATCTTCTATACTATAATATAAAACATACTGTACTATCATATCTTCTCTACTGTTTTAAAGTGATAATAGATAATCAAACCAAAATCATCAACAATCAACCTAGAATCATAGTATCATAGAGTTGGAAGGAGTCTCATGGGTCATTGAGTCCAACCCCCTGTTCAATGCAGAATCTTCAGCTAAGGCATCCTCAGCCTCTTTTTGAGGACATACAAAGGAAACCCTATCAGACCTCAATAGATTCCCTTGCTGAACTACTCTTACTTTCAAGAAGTTCTTTTTAATGTTCAATCAAAATCTGCCCTCCTGTAACTTCAAACCATTACACCTGGTCCTACCCTCTGGGGCAGCAGAGAACAGGCCTGCACCCTCCTCTCTGTGAGAGACCTGAGCAACAATTTCCTAGTTTCACAAATTTATATTCACTTTCAAAAAGGTTTCTGGGCATGTGTTAATTAATATTGGAGCACTCCTGGGAGATGGGACTTCTTATTTTATGGATGAAGAATCTGGGCTGTGAAGCTACTAATCCATGTGTACTTCCACGATCTTCACTCAAAAAGAAGGTGGCTGCATTTCTTTAGCAAAATTGTCCCTGGATGAGATGGGCTTTAGTTTCAGCTAATACATACAAAATCCAGTAATCCAGCCTTCTCCAAATTAATACTATTCTGCAATTTTAGACTTCTTTCACATCACCCCAAGTCAGTGTGGTCAGTGCTCAGAAATGCAAGAGATCTGTAGTCCAAAATTCTGGAAAAGATTAGGCTGGAGGAGGTGATTCCTCTGCCCACTCTTTTCCAGCTATATGGCACCCCCTATCAAATGTCACTCCAAAAACAGGCAGGTAAAGATTATGCAAGGACCAGAAAGAGCAAGATGTGTGTGTGAATTAAAAATTATATATATATATATATATATATATATATATATATATAATGTAATTGTTTGTTTTAATTGTGATTATACATGCTGTTTGAATACTGAACAAGCAATAGAATGATGCCATGCTTTGTTGCACAGCCTTAGTATAAAACCTTGTCATTCAATCCTCAAATGCATTAGACTACTGCAGGTGAGGGGAACCTATGGTCCGCCAAATGTTTTTGAACTGCAGTTACCATCAGCCCTAGTCAGTCTCACCAATTGTATAGTATGACCAAGGGAGTAGTTCATCAACATCTAGAAGGCTGAAGGTTTCCTGACCCTGCTTTAACTTTGACCCTTTCACATCTAGCTCATAACTGAGGGGCATTGTATGAGTAGTCATCTGGCTTACTGAGGCCCCTGACTTTGATTCCCTCTTATATTTTTTTAAATATTTTATGGCTGCTTATAATACATGAGTAGGGAAGCTTTGGCCATCCTTGTAGCTTGGCCTACAACACTCACCAGCCCCACTCAGCAAGGTCAGTGATCACAGCTAGATTAAACCAGGTAGAACTGCAGAGCAGTCTCTCCTGATAACCTGATTTTTCTACCGTCTTCTGCATTGGTTGCTCAACTGGGGGACTGTTCTGAGCATGACTAGTAGTCACCCAGAGAAGCCAGAAACCATGCGCCTTAATCCCCAGGCAACAATGGAGGACTTGAGAGAGTCAAGAAGTGATTAGAGAAGGAAAGGGGCCATGATTAGAGAAGGAAAGGGACCATGCTACAGTTTTCCTTCCACACTGGACCCCTAACCTGGAGCCTGGAGCAACTGCACTAAAACATTAAAGGTTTGTAGGGTTTTTCATCCAAAATATTTGGATGGCCAAGTTCTCTATCCCTGTGCTAGTGACTATCTCACTGCAGAAACCTTACCTATTGTCATTGTGGACCATATTATGAACAATCCATCCTATCCTTCTGAATGTAGATGGGCAGGTGGAGTTTTTTGATTTCCTTTCTCAGAAGCCTGGCATGGCTGCAGGTGATACATATTGTATGCCTTAGTCTTTTTTAACAACAAAAGCCAAAAACAAGGCTCTGATGGAAAAAAAACCCCAAAAATAAAGAACAAATGAGAAAGCAAAAACCATGACTAATTGCTTTTCAGATGCAGAATAAAGGCTGTGCCTCTGCCTAATTAGATTGCCGAAATGAAGAGAATTTAACAGGAATTACATATAATCACACCAGCAAATTAAAAGCAGTACCGGGGCCCCTTCTAACAGAGATCTGAGGGCATAGTTGACTATGAAAGCTCAAAAGATGTAACCAAAGGGATAGAAAACATGAATGAGCATTTCTGTGTTCTGTCAACTAAGCGCTACCCTACATATTCCAAAATATGATATAGTCAAGCCCCTGTGGAAGTTTTAACACACCTCAGAATGCAAACGTAAGATCACTGTAGTTGAACATTCCATGTACTTAAAGATGGACAAAGTGCAGACCTTCAGGTATTATTGGATTGCAATTCCCATCCATCAGTTGTAGCCAGCATAGCCAATGGTGATACATCTTGGGTGTTAATGTCCAACTATATGAAGGGAGGGGGAGTTAAACTTTGCCCTTTCCTGGTTTTGATTATTTGCATACCCAAACAAAGACAGTGCCTTCTCCTAGCTCCCTCTCCTAGCATTCTAGCTTCTACCTAATTTTCAACATGTTTGAACAGTACATATACCTGCCCTATTTATGCTGACTATATGACTCACTGTTTTCTAATGAATGTGATTTTGCTGGTTTTGCTTAGAAATGTGGGTTTCCTGTTTCTGTTCTTCAAATCTTATTTCATATCTAGTGCTACTGTCCTATATTGCTACACAGCTGGCCCTCTGTATCCACAGATTCAACCATCAATGGCTTGAATATATATATATATATATATATAGACTATAATATATAAATATATATAGATGCAAACCTTGATTTTGCCATGTTGCCATTTTACTAGGTCATTTATGTATGTGTTTAATAGGAACTGAGCATCAATGGATTCTTGTATCCACAGGAGTCCTGGAACCAAATCCCAGTTCCTTTACTGCTTGAAGTGTTTTATCTATCATCCATTGTTTCTTCTCTTTATTTTTTACTACAGTGGCGGGTTACACACCGCCATTTAATACGTAATGAATACGTACTAGGATTAGGAAGGGGCGGTGCTTCCGCACCCCCTAACCCTAGTACGTATTCTGTACGTACAATATGGCGGCGGCCGTTCCACACGGCGGCTGCCATATTTACGTATCGGACGCTATGCGCCCGCATGTGTCGCGGCGTCTATGACGTCGCGAGTCCGCACCTGGCGCCTTGCGACGTCATAGAGGCACCGCTTAAAGAAGCTCCATTTTGGAGCTTCTTTTTCGGTCCGTGCGGGAGCCGCGCGGTGTGGCTGCTGCGGCTCCCGCACGGAGCCAATGGCGGTGGCGGTCTGTAACCCGCCAGTAAGTGTCTGTCTGCATTCATCCTTTATTGCATCCCTGGCTTGAGAAGTACTGGTACAATAATCCAAGTTATGGAGTGATTTATTTATTTTTAATGGCATTGACTTATCAATAAGAAAGATGATCCATCCATACATGACTGCCAACACGACATGTATGGAGTCATTCCAGCAAGGCTAATGCAAGTGTCTGCTCCTGATTTATGGTCTTAATCCGTAGAGTGGCTTTAAAAATATAAATGGACTATCTACACATCCACACCTGTGACACTCCTAATCCTACTGTAGCTATGTCTGCCTGCCTACAGCAGGCAAACTGAACAGCAGCTAACTCCTGAATCCATTGCTGAACAAATGTGAACTGCAAAACAAAAAGGAAAGCAGATAAACTGCCTCACCAGCTACCTCCAGCAGGTAACAAAAAAAAAAAAAAAAAAAAAGCATAGACCTGTAAGTTTGGCTGCCAAAATGGAAATCATATGTGAAAGCTAGTGACAGAAAAAGTCATCCCTGGATGTAATTTGGAAGAAACTATCAAGTGGTCTCTAGAAGGTTCAAAACACTTTTGTTTAATTATGCAAGGCTTACTTGACCTGGTTGTTTCATTCTGCATGTGCATATTATTAATTTTGGATTTTTTAAAAAATGCAGTAGCATGTTAAAACTGCTGGTTTTGGTAGCAGGGGAGCCTAACATTGTTCTTTCTATTATGGCTGTGGTACTAAATTTTCTGTTAAAGAAGTAATGCCTAGGAACATTAAATGGACCCATACACAAAATGCAATTGTGACTTTTCTGATTATTGGCCTCCAAGCTGAAGTGAAATCAAAGCCCGGAATGCCTCCTTCCAAAGTGAATTACAAGGGGTTGCTTGACCTTGGCATCTTTCAGTTCACTTTCTCAGTGCCCAATAGAACAATTTAGCACAGTCCAGATGGCCCATTGAGAACACCAGTTCCAGTCGTATTTCCCTAAAACTTCATTGGAAAATTGGAATTCTGTCCAAATTATTGTTTACTGAGTCCATGTTTTGGACCAGATGTCTATTCTCACTCATGTAATTTAAGCTTGATTATTTCTGCTAGCTGTAAAGAATCCAAGAGAGACAGGGAGACTCTCTCCTAAGAAATTTTCCAAGGGCTCTATTGAAATCAATATTTCATTTTTCTTGTTATGGTGGGTGGGAGGGAAGCATCTGCATGGATAAATTAAAGAATATGGTAATAATATGAGACCATGATAAAAGGCTGCTATGATTCGGTGACATCAGCTGGCAGTCATCAATATGACAACCCAGCTGCATCTTTAAAAAAAAAAACATTGAAGGAAGCTGTCAGATTTGTATCCGATGAAGTGGCATTGGAAGATATGATAACAGCAGCAACAGCAACAATAACAAAAACAACAAAAGCCTTTCAGCACCTGTTTTTTGTACATGCATCTTTATCATTTCAGACAGCTAAGTGGCAATGTAGTATCTATTCTAGGCAGCATGGGAAAGAGGAAATAGAAATACAGTACAAAAAACACTCCAAGCAGAAGAAGCAAAACACCCAATGTTATATATTATCTGATGACAGTTACAGACTACTGCCAGCCCAGTTCAGAGGTGCCTAAATATTCTCTGACACTGAGCAAATAGGCAGAAGTCACATCGTCAATAACCCCAGAGGAATGGAGAAGCTCTGTAAGCTGAATGTTTACCATGATAAATCAAGTTGTTCTGTATCTCACAGACTGTAAAGCCAGACCCGATACATTCAGGCCATTATCTTGGATATTGACAACTTTAGAAATGAATCTGTGTTGCATTTTCTCTCAAACAAAAGATTTTCCTGATCTATACAAGCAAGGTTTCATTGTTTACCCTGTGAATGGGAAACCTGCCAGTTCTACCTCTTTGAACTGATAGTGTGGAAGAAGTATGTGTGCTTGCTTATACACTGCATTCAAAAGATCCCTGATCCAATTTCGAGCATTTCCCTTTGGAACAGAAATGCCATATTGAACCTAATGGTGTGATTTTTCATAAAGCAGCCTCCTATGTTCCTGGAGTTAATGGATTTGATTTGTTGACTGTGGACTTTATCACACAGCTTAAAAAAGCAACTTACCACTGCTGAATTGAATTCTAATTTGGGCTGCATCTGCATACTATTGCACATGTTTTTGCAAGTGACAGCATTGGGTGGGTGCATCCCGGGTAGCTTCCAGCTAGAATGCAAACTCAGCCAGCCTCTTTTCAAATGCAAATCAGCCAGCTGAGCTTGCATTCTAGCCAGAAGTTATCCGGGATGCACCCGCCCAGCAGTGTCAGCGGGAAAAACGTGTGTGATTGTATCACATAGTCATTGTAGTCAAGTAGTCATTGGTGAATATTTCAATTAACAGTGGCTATGTTGGCTCAGGGATTCTGTTGCCATAGTCCAAAATGTATTTTTTCCAAATTCTGCTTTTGAGCTGAAAAATAACTTGACACACTCCTTCAGTTTTCAAAAGCTGGTTGTATTTTGTGAATCAAACATGCTGTAAAGCCGATTGCTAAATATCTCTGTTTGATGTCAGCATGTTTGCATGTCTGTTTTACAGCATTCTAGAAAACACCGAGGTAGAAGAACACAAACAAACAGCCCCGTTAGATCAAACTTAGGGTCCATCCATCTTGTCCAGTGTCCTGTCCCTTTAGGTGACCAAACCAATACCTCTAAGAAGTCCATGTACAAGACTGACATTGAAACAAGCCAACATCAGGATATTGTATGTCCCACCATCAAAAGATGCAAGGCTGAAGAATCCATAAGGCATTTCCCCCCCAAGGAAACACCCCATCACTGGAGGTCGCTTCCAGGAAGGGCAAAGTTGGCTCCATCACTATAGAGTTTTAGACAGGCAGTGAGAAATGAATTGCCTTCTGGGCATCTGATAAAATGTAATATTGTGTTGTGGTTTGATTTAAGGAATGTTTCATTTATCTTTTTATTCTATGATGATTTTATTCAATTCTTGTGTTGTTTTAAATTGTACACTCCTTTGATGGCCTTGGTGGTTAGAAAAGCAATTTATAAAGTAATGTGCACACACACACACAGAGAGACACTCAGGACTTGTGCATTAGTGGATAACATAATTTGCAGATTTCTTCCAGTTCTCCTGAAGTTCTCTAATTTTACATCATTACAGGATACTTCTCTGCTTGTTTCTTCTGAATCATTCTCCATAGTGTCTAGCAGTTTTTTTCCATACTCTTTGGAGTCCAGCTAACATTCTAACATACAAAATTCTCCTGACTTAACTTTAAATCCACTTTCCATTATTATTATTATTATTATTATTATTATTATTATTATTATTATTTATCATCTGAATTTAAAAGAGCATTAGCAGGCTTATCCAAATGATTTTTAAATTGTGAATTTTAAATGATGAATTTTAAATGTGGATTGTTTTAATATGTCTACATCTTACTTGTCCTTTTAAAATAATGTGTGTTTTGACTGATGTGTTTTTAAATGATATTGTTTGATAATTGTTGTTGTTCCCCACCTCAATCCATGGGGAGAGGTTATTATTATTATTAATTATTATTATTATTACCCACCTTTTCCCATGGAACAAGGTGATGAATAGCAACAGGTAAAATTACAACACATTAAATCAGCTAAAACACAAAAACCAGTTAAAACACATAACATCAATTTAAAATAACATATAAGACCAATGCATATTCAAAATAATAACTGTAATACATATTCACCATAGAGATTACACTAAACCAAATCTTGGTTTGTTTATTTGCTTTACATGTTTATGGGTCCTGCTTTTAAAAACTATTTTGTATCTTCATATTTTCCCCAGCTGAAGTACATTAGTTACCATGGAAACCATCATTAGTAACATCCACCAAGGCAGGAAAAAATTCCATTTACACATCCCACCTTTTGTTTAGTTAATTTGGTATCTAACTATGAGAGAACCTTTAAAGTAAATCAAGAACTATGCAATCAAATTATTACTTAATGAAAGTAACATAGTTTCTACACCAAAGCTGATGCCTGATCTAATCCATCCCCTAGTTAAGATGAAGGGGGAATTAATAAATATTAAGATCAAGGTTGTGAGTGGGAGCTGGAGATTTGGGTGTGAAGATCCTCTAGTGCCATCTCCCTCCGCATGATCAATTTACTTCAAATATAAAAGAGAATAAGAGTCCACCTGATTTAAAAAGTCACAGTAGCATTTTCCAATTTCCAGTGTAAGCAGGCATAAAATGTAAATGTACTGAAGATGATCTTAATCTTGTATGAAAACATATGTACTAAAATTAGCTCTAAGAATATATATATCAAATAGTTTTTAAAAGCAACTAGCACCACTGTTTTCATCTAGAATCTGACTCCCAGGGGAATACTATAGAACTGAAGCTGATTTAATAAACTTTAATAAAATAATTGAAAGCAGGTGTGTGGGTTTTTTTTTTTAAAGCATCAGTTTGTTCACCTTTCTCCTTCCTCACTAATCTCCACTGAAATGGGGGACACAAACAGCATCCAGTAGCAATTATACAATTCCCATGGTTCAAGCATGGAAAACACACACACATACACACACAAGAGCCAGTGTGGTGTAGTGGTCTGAATGATGGACTGTGACTCTGGAGACCAGGGTTTAATTTCCAGCTTGGTCATGAAACTCACACTCTCTCAGCCTCAGAGGATGGTAATGGCAAACCTCCTCTGAACAAACCTTGCCAGGAATACCTCGTGATAAGTTCGCCTTAGAGTCACCATAAGTTGGAAATGTCTTGAAGGCACACAACAAAAACAACACACTGACAAACATGCGCCTTCATCCTCAATTCCAGAAGAATGCAGATAAAAATAAAAATATGATAGCTATACTTTTCTTATAATTTCCATTTTGATGGTCAGTTTTATCTGTAGTTTCTTGACATGCTAGTAGTAGCTGAACAAGCTGTAGGGTGGACAGGTATCTCTTAGTATAAGGGATGTCCCTTACTTAAGGGTCAGGGAGCTTGCCTTTAATGGTCTGGCAAGTTGTAAAACTTTCATGTACACTAAGGGCTTATCTACACTAGGAAAAAAAGTCTGAATCTAGTGTAGGGAGGCCACATGACATAAGGTCCTATCCATACCAAATTTGGGGTATACCACCTCAGTTTTCTCTGAAGTTTGCAGGAAATGCCAATGATTCGTGTAGTGTAGACAATGGATCTGCCCTGGATTTGGAGTGGGTGGGTAGCCAGGACAGATCAATGCCAGGCAAAAGGTTGTTCTCTCCTCAGCACCACTGTGATCTAGTGCCTCATTTCTGAGAGTAAGCAATTGTACACCAGTGGTGGGAGCACTGAGGAAGGAAAAAAACCTTTCTGTAACCATTGTGGGCTGGAAACTGGCCCAGTCAGCTTTCAGACATCAATCTGTCCTTGGTCTGACAGTGGAAAGTCAGCAGCAGCAGGATGTGATAAAGGAAAGGCAGCACTGGTGAACCAAAGCCACATCCAGATGAAGAGACACATGTAGACAACTACCTAATCTCCCTGCAGAGGAGTAGGTAGCGGGGTGGCTCTGGGGTGGGTATGGAGCAGAACAGGTTGGGGAGTCTATATGGACTGTTGCCCCTAGTGTAGATAAGCCCTGGGTTGCCCCCTCCCCCCAACACAATATTTTGTAGCATGGACCCTTCATAAAGACATCAATGTGTACATCATGTAACATCAGCCTTCTGTATGTGTGGATTCTTTATTCATGGATTCAAGCATAGAATCATAGAATCATAGAAGCATCCATGGCTTGAAAATGTTCATAAAACATATAAATTTCAAAAAGCAAACCTTGATTTTGCCATTTTATATAAGGGTCATCATTTTACTATCCATTGCATTTAATGGGACTTTAGTATCCACAGATTTTGGTATTCATGGGGGGGGGGTGTCCTGGAATCAAACCCCAGCGGATACCAAGGGCCCACTGTAACTTATGTGGATAGTGCTTTAATTTTACAGAGAAATACATGGCTAACTGAAAGAGGCCACCCATCTTGGCGGGACCGCCCGGTTGCCACATGGGGAGAGCCACAGCTTGCCAGCCATGCTCTCCCCACGGGCTTGGGCAGCCCCCCAGAGGCCCGTGCGTGGGCTGCCCAAGGCAGGATTGGCCAGCAGCAGGGGGAAAGGGAGAAACTTCCGTCTCACCGCTTGGGACTACATGTCCCAGCAGTCATCGGGAGGTGGAAGTGCCTCCCGATTGGGCAGCATCATCCCTTTGTGGCACCCAGGATTGGCCGGGAGGCGGGTCCTCCACCCTATCCCGGCTTCCCATTGGCTATCAGGCCTATTTAAGGCTGCGTGGCACTCTGGGCAGCGCCATTTTCAGCTCAGCTCACCCACTCACCCTCCCTCTGTTAGGAGCAGGGTTGCTGTCACAACTTCAGGAGTGCATGCATAGGTCTAGGATTTGATGGGCGTGATTTCCAGGGCTGTGTAGCACTGGATCGGGAGTCCATTGGGGACATGGGGGTGCTGTAAGTGATGCAATGTTGCCATTGTTGGGGTAACATCAATACAGCATCCCCCGCTGACAAGGGATGGAGATGCAGATATTTGCATATGCAGAGATGCGATCAATTGCATGATCAGTTACCGAAACAGATGAGCGATTTACCGATCTGTCCCTTTGTCATCCTGAAGCTTGGCTGTGACCAAGCGCTTGGGTTCATCCATCAATCAGGGGTTGATGGATGACAGATCCAGACCTCATGCTTTGTAGCCAACCCTACATTATGGTTGTTTATAGTTGTGTTTAAATAAAGTTGTGGCCTTTTCTTCCCAATTGCTGAGTGTTGTGCTTATTCCGCGGCGGCTCCCTCCAAGGGAACAGAATGTTTTCATCTGGTATTTAGGTAGAACACAAACTTGTTAATAGCTGTTTGGTGATTTTCAGCCCTGCTGCTCCTTATCGCTGTTTAGAAAACATGGCAAAACTAGGAGACAGGATTATATGCTCTCTCCACTTTTCTGTCTGTTTTGCTGTTCATGCATGCTCCCTAAAGGATTTTGCAGGTTAGCCAATGTTTATGTTGCCTGTTGGAGGTAGGCACATACAGGATCATCTAGAACAGAATGTTACTCTTTCCCAGCTCAAACATTATTTCATGGTTTACTGCAGACATGCTGCTGCCTTTTTCCAACCTTCCTTCACCATCCTCCCAATGCTGATACTGCTTTTTAAAATAAACCAATAACAACAACCAGATAGAGAAGACAAGAAAAAAGGGGGCTTGGGCAGGCATAAAATGTCTTTGTGAAAAGGACCTTCAGTGCCAGAGGCTCTAACTGAAACATCTCCATATAGCTGTGCATTTATGCATATACTGTATTTACTTAGTATAACTCTCCCATGTAGGAATTGCCCATGAGAAACCTTTCCAGATAGTCCAGAACTTAGGTGTCTATAAATATGATATCCTTTGCTCTAGTACAATGACACTGTTGGATAATGGTCATATTATTTATTATACTATTATTTATTTGGTTTCTACCCTGACTTTTGATCTAGGAAAGTCTTGAAGTAGTATGCAGAAAACAATAAAATATAATTTCACTGGGAAATATTATTATTGTAGGTTACAATATTTCTGCACCACATGCCAAAACTAATATGTATTAGCTTGCTGTGTCTGTTCCCTTCATTTCTCATCCTTTTTCGTGACTACCAGCTACTGAATAGTCCCTTGCATGACTGCATTAAGATGGATTTCCCATAACCTCCTTCTGATCCCATCCCTGGTGACTGCCCGTTTTTATACTGAATCATGAGTTTAAAAGGTGGTTCTGGTTAATTAGGTAGCAGGTTTTTTTTAAAAAAACTTAAAAGCTGAAATTATTTTTAACAGTAGTACAGCTCAGAGATGCTAGTGTCATATATCATTTTATAAGCTACATTTACTTCTATGCATTCAAGAAAGCAGAATGCCCCTTCTGAGATAATACCTTTGATGACACAAATGTGTATCAAGTTACAAAAACAAAAAATGAGGGATTTTCTTGTCAGTTCACTTTCTTTTTTCTCATATGCAAGTTTATGCAGATAGAATTAATTAATTAACTGATTGATTGATTGATTGATTCGTTCATTCATTCATTCTAACTTGCAAAATTGCCACTTTCCTTTGTGGGTTTTTTGTTGTTGTTTCATTGTGATTATCTCTTTGGGAGGTGATCAATGTTTGTGTTGGTTATATTTTATTCTTTTACCATATTTAAAAATGATTTAATAGATAACATTAACCATTACAAAATTAATTCATCTAACATTGATTTAATTTATTTAATTAGGGGAGAGCTAATGTATACACATGTGTGACTTTTTATTTTCTAAAAAGTATAGGCAAACAACTAATTAAAAGTACATACAGAGAGGCAGGTTTTTGTTGGCCATCTAGATCTTGGAAACACTGCCTTAGGACTACAGCTCCCAGAACCGCCATCCACCTTGGGTAGGGGATTCTGGTAGTTGTTGACTCAAAAAAGTAATGTTACTCAGCTCCAGGGCCATCAGCCGCTTCTCTTCTATTAGCTTATGTAGTATTATTCAATAGCAGTAGTGCTTCCACATGGAACAAGGCAAGCAGTAACTCATATTAGAGCCACTGAGGCCCCAGTAACTGCCTAAGATCTTTATGTGTTAGCATCAGGCCAGGGAATGGTCCAAACTGGGGGATGATTCAGAATTTGACTTCCAGAAATGTCCCTCTGTGTAGCTGGCTGCAAAGTCAGTTTCACCCCCAGAGGCAAAAATCCATTGTGACTGTTTTAAGTCTGCCTGCTCTCTAATAGCACTGAGCCAAAACTGTGAATCGATATGATCATTCTCAAAAAATGAATGGGACTGGCTGTTCTGTTTGTTGATCTCTATCCACTGCAATATTGATATTTGTATGGGCAAGCATGCACATGTGCACGCACACACACACATTTATTGTTTGTTGTTAACCTTCATGTTGACCCCAGCTCACAGCGAACCTATGGATGAGACACACATGCACACATTTTTTCCTTGAGAGAGATGAAGACATTCATATGTAGAAGTTCACCTAACCAGCACTGGATCTAGAGGGTAGAAAGCCAAGAGTAAAAGAATATTAAAAGCAAAATAAAAATCTGTCTCCTGTTTCTATACTGATTATGAGAAATGACACCCCTAAGGTAATCTCCAACTGACAGCAATATGTCCAGGTGCTTGCTAAATCCAAACATGTCAGCTATTTCAAGCTCAGATCCAGCCCATGCCACAAGCACCATAAATTCCTCCTAATCACTCTGTAATGAAAAAGGCAACTCCTGGAATGAGGAGTAGGAATGAACCAATTTCTGACTCAGTGCCAAAGAAGGTTGAATTCTCAAGTGATCCATCAGGCAGGCTGCAGATGAATTAACATGCAAAGTTGTTCGCAGCATCAGGTACCAATCTAGCCTCCTCCTGCATTACAATATGCTGATAAAACAACACAGAGACGAATGTCACAAAGAAAGATGGATGTATGTCAGAAGGCTAGGAAGATGCTTTTCTTTTCTGTTTTCCCAGGGCACTGTGTAAATTTATCATGCTACTGGAATCCCATCGGTTTCCTCTGGCATGCTGAATACTATTTGCAGAGAGGGCAGGATGACATGGAGAAATGGAAAAGGTACCATGTCTGAGAAGTGGTAGTTCTCGTGTGCCTTCAACCACTCTATGAGTTTGAGGCCTGAACTCTATTAGTTAGTACCACTGAATCATCAGCTGAATGATGAGTCAACATGTAGGTAACTCCCACTGATTGTACACTTGTACACTTGTAACTCCCATTGATTGTACATGAAGAGCTAATCAGCTGTTCTCCTATTCTTAGGTGGTATAAAGCACATTACCTTTATTAGAGATCAATTTCTTTACAGCCTTTTCCTCAAAATATTTTTGTGACATCCATGCAAACTTGTTTGGACAGTGCTGCTGTTAGAGTCTCCTATGTCAGACAGGATTTTGCTGGGGAGTAAGACTAAACATGTCAAAACAGCTACTGGGTAACAGCATTAGTGGACAGTGACACTGGTGGAGGATCTCTCAGAGGCAGTGTCACCATAGCTAACACTTGTTAGTACAGTACTGTGCAGAAGGAAGCACAGTAAAGTGCCTTTTAATGTATTTTACCATGAAAACCCTATGATGAAACAATCCAGAATGAAACAAGAACATTAGACTCTCAGATCAGAAGGCACTCAGTGGTACAGCACAGAATAAGTACAAGCAGCACTTTGGGTAAATTTTCAACTGGACTAAAGAGAAAAGGATGTTCAGCTATTGACATGCTCAGAAATGACAGGAAAGTCTGAAGCTGCACAACATGCATTATAGGAGCATGAAACATGGCATGAATCAGGGGAAGCTAGACTTAATAAAACAAGAAATGGAATATATAAGAAATGCAGTACATGGGATGAGTGAAGTAAGTGGACAGGAATGGGACATTTTGAATCAGATAACTATAAGTTGTTTTACTAGGGAAATGAAAATCTAAGAAGAAATGGGGTGGCATTAATAGTGAGGAGAAATGTAGTAAAGCAGCCAAAGGATTTAATGCAAAGTCTAATTAAATTATATCAAGAAGACTTCAGAGAAAGCCCATTAATATAACCACAATCCAATTCTTTGCTCCAACTACAGAGCCAGAAGAAGAAAAAAGATTCTATACTGGAATCCAGGAAAATATTGATCACACACCAAAACAGGACATCTTGTTAATCATAGATGGTTGGAATGCAAAAACAGGAAACATATCAGAATCAAAGAATGTGGCCTAGGATTAAAAAAAAAAAAGCAGGAAAGCAACTGATTGAATTTTGCCAGGTCAACAATTTATTCATCACAAACACATTCTTCATGCATCCAAAGAGGTGACTGACTGTATTTGTGGACATCACCTGATGGCCCATTTAGAAACAAATACCATATATATTCAACTATAAGTCGATCTCATGTGTAAGTCAAGGGCAGGTTTTAGGACCAAAATTATGCATTTTGATATGACCAGTGGATAAGTTGAAGTTAAAACTTAGAGGCATGTAACAAAGTGTCTTAAGGATGAAGCAAACAATGGCAAAGAACTTACAAAATTCCAGCAGGCATAACTGTTTGCATTCACACTAAAGACTGGATGAATGAGAGAGTAGAAGAGGGGGAATCAGTGGTTCCATAACAAATTACACTCTTCACCAGGGGATGGTCCCTTTTTGAGAAGAATCAAAGTAAAATACTTACAGTGACCTGTGGATAAGTCAACTTAGGGTTAATTTTTTTACTAAAATTTGTAGACTTATACATGTGTTATACAGTTGACTACACAACTGGAAGCAAAGGCTGGAGAAGCTTCATTTTCTCTGGAAAAAAACAAAAACAAGACCAGGAGTGGAATATGGTACAGAACACGAACTGCTAATGTCAAAAACAAGAGTAAAGCTAAAGAATTACACTAAATTGACCATTGTGCCTAAAAACAACTTGAAAAACAACTCCATAGAATTTAAAGATAATGTAAAAATAGATTTGCACTATTAAGCCAGAAGAACTCTGGTCCAAAGGCCAGGTCATTGTCCAGGAGGAATGCTAAAAGATACTTTCTGCATCCAAAAAGAAGGAGAAGCTTCAATGGATGACAGATGAAACTCTTCAAGCAGTTAAGGACAAATAAGAAGCAAAAGTAAAATACAACAGAAATAAAGTCAGAATCCTGTATGTAACTGTTCCGCGATGTGTGCGCAGGGACAAAGAGAACTACTATAATAATTAATGCAGAGACATAGAGGATGACACCAAAAAAGGAAGAACAAGAGATCTCTTTCACAAGATCTAAAAAATCAAACGGAAATTTAAACCAAGAGTGAGGATGCTCTATGACCAGCAGGGGAACATATTACTTGACTAAGTAGAAATAAAAAGCTGATGGAAACAATACACTGAAGAATTATATGAAAGAGATGAAAGGATTTCAGATTCATTCAAGGAAGTACCATTTGAAAAGAACCTACAATTTTAGAAAGTAAAGTGAGTACATGGGAGAAATAAATAATCAGGGACAGATGACATAGTAATAGAGTTGCTTCAAGCTACAGAGACAGAAGCTACTCAAATTCTAACTAAAATCTGTCAATAAATAAGGAAAACAAAACAATGGACTGTAGATTGGCAGTGCTCAATGCACATTCCAAATCCCAAGAAACAGGACACTAGGGGCTGCTGTAACTACCAGACCATTGCATTAATCCATTGTGCAAGCAAAGTGATGGACAAAATTCTACAACAAAGACTTTTATATAGAGAGACCAAGGAATGTCAGATGTCCAGGCTGGGTTCAGAAAAGGAAGAAGCATTTGGGATGATATTGAAACATACAGTAGATAATGGAGTGCACGAAAGAATTTCAAAAGAAAACCAGTCTGTGCTTTATAGATTATAGCAAAGGCTTTGATTGAATAGATCATGAAAAACCATGCTCATTCTTAAAGAAATGAATGTACCATGACATTTGATTGTCCTGATATGCAACCTATACTCAGGACAAGAGGCTACTGTCAGGACAGAACATGAAGATATAGAATGCTTTCCAACTGGCAAGAGGGTCAGACAATGCTGCCTTTTACCATCCTATCTGTTTAACTTGTATACAAATCATAAGTAAAGTAGAATTAAACTCAGAGGAAGAAGGTGTCAAAGTTAGAGGAAGGAACATCAACAGTTTAAGATGTACAGGTGATAACCATACTAATAATAGATATAAAGATGATAATCATATTAATAATAGAAAATAGTAAAAACTTGTGACAATTTCTGAAGAAAGTCAAGGAAGAAAGTGTAAGGCAGGTTTCCAGCTGAACATAAAAAACAAAGAAACTGCCACACCCGGTATTCACTCTCTTCTGAGGTGTCAGCTGGTGCAGTCTGCCACCATTCCCACTACTCTCTAGTGACACTCCTGAAGATATATATCCATTGCATTCTATTTCCAAATGCTATGTGTGGTTGTAAAGGCTTGATAGTGAAGAATGTTGACAAGAAAAAAATCAATTCATTTTGAAATGTGGTGCTGGATAACAGTTCTACAAATACCATGGACTGCTAAAAAGAGAAATAAATGGGTATTAGAACAAATCAAACCTGAACTATCTCTAGAAGCCATGCTGATTAAACTGAGCCTGTTGTACTCTGAGGATATGATAAGAAGACCTAAGTCATTAGAAAAGATAATAATGCTTGGTAAAGAAGGCAGTGAAAAAAGAGGAAGGCTACATTACAGATGGATAGATTCAATCAAGGAAGCTACAGCCCTGAGTCTGCAAGACCAGAGCAGGGCTGTTGATGACAGGGTGACATAGAGGTCTCTCATTCATAGGGTCACCATAAGTTGACATCCACTTGATGGCAGTTAACAGAGTCAACAAAAGTTAAAACAATATAGTTTAAAACACTTACCGAAGTCATAAATAAAATATACAAAAATTATTATTAAAATGCAATTAAATTACCCACAGAATTAGAAGCAATTCAAACTAATCTGGGGGAGGTGGCTGTGAGACACCATTTTCTTTACTCAAAATTCCTTCCATGTAGTAATGTGCTATGCTATTCTGGTTTATTAAAATGGCACATGGCTTTAATTACTTAGCCATGCATCGGGGGGAGTCCACAAGTGGTAGGAGCACTATTAGGGTTTTGCCCTGCTGGGGTACAAGATTCCAACAGCTGTCCAAGGATTCTAGATGCTGCTCCTGACCCACATGGGCACATGTCCTAAAGATTCTGAAACAAGAAATGTTTTAAAGCAAGTGGAGAAGAGACAAGATGGCAAATCTGCTCTTGGTTTTGTGGCCACTCCTTCTTTGTCTGTTCTGAATTATATGGATGCCACCTAGATGCTGTACCTAATCCCAGGCAGAAATTTATCACTAGGAGCGCTCTCATACAACCTGGTGTCATTGGGGAAGAGTGTGTGAAAACCAATAATGGATTCACTACTCCAGTAACAGATCTACCAGCTACCCTTGAACTGGAAGCCAAACCTACTTTCTCTGGTAATGTTTTATGGACTGAAGCATTTTTCAGAGTGGAAACATTATAGAACAAATGGAGGTTGTATGTAAGTCAAGGTTTGCCAGTTACCATAGTAATGAACTGATATGCAAATTAGATTAACAACTGGAAAGAAACCAACCCTATTGGAACGAGGACTGGATGTTTTAATTAATTTAATCAGTAGATTAATCAACTGAAGTATTAATAAAAGATTAAAAATTTGCTCCCTGGCTGAGGCTGATGCAGAAAAGTATACTACTCTGCAGCTCAAGTCACAAGGCATCACAGCTCTCTTCTTTTTTTCTTAAATTGGCTGAAATGGAAAGTTAGCTGTGGCATCCTTTTCCTGACTGTATCCCAAAGTGATTGAGACTTTGCCATTGCTAAATATCTATAGATAATAAAGATGGGGCAGAAGAATGGCAAGAAAAGGAAGCAAGTAAGCAATTTCTCCAGGTTAGTTATGCAAAAGTATGAGGCCTGCTTAAAGAAGCACAGGGATTTGTATGAATTATAAGAAGTGCAAATGGAATTCAAAGACTGAGAGATCCAGGGATTTATGGACCATACCATTTTCCTGTTCAAACATCATTAGCAGACCAGCTAGTCCAAATTATTTATCTCATTTTGATAGCCATTCTAGTAACTCTGTTGAAGAATTCTATTGGCATATAATACACCAAGCACATGAACCATGCACACTTTGGGGAAATTCTCAAAATGGAAGGTACTGCAAAAATATATATAATTAAAACCTGAAATAAAACCCTCTTGAAATTGCTGGATTTTGTGAACTTTTTGCATTTAGGGTAGATAACAGATACCCCTAAAACATTGTTGGATTGCAGCTCACATCAAGCATAGCAAACATAGCAAATAGTCAGGGATGATGATAAGCTTAGTATAAGCTTTCGTAGACTTCAGTCTACTTCCTGAGATACATATAGTGGAGTGGAATCAGAGACAAACATATATGGGTCATTGGTATGTGAGAATGGGAAATGAAATTCATGGCTTCCTGACTCACTACACACATTTCAACACTATCTGAACCCATCCTCAGGGGGCGTCCTACACTCATCTATTCTCTTTACCTACAGGCTAGTTTCCAATGCCAAACCAGTCTTGCCTCTTCATTTCCACACACATTGGCCATTTCACAATGTCTTTGTTCACTAATGACCACTGTTAAAACTGGACTTGATACTTCATTTCCATACACAAAGGATTTTGAATTTGAATTGATTTTCTCACATATACCAGTGGCACATACAGTGGGACCTTCCCTTATGCTGGGGATCTGTTTTGGATCCCGCCCCCACATAAGGGGAATTCTGTGTATGCTCGCACTGGGGTGCATGCACGTGGTACAGTGCAGCCTGCCACAGGTGCATGCACCATTTGTTTCATTGTTGTGCAGCTTCTGCATATGCTTGAAGCCACGTATAGTGCACCCATGTATGGTGCGGGCGCACAGTATATGTTTGTCCCTGGTTTCTATTCCACTGTGTGCATCTGAGTTAGCAAACTGAAGTCTATAAAAGCTCATGCTGCCAACTTCTTTACTTCAATTAGTCTCAAATGTACTATAAGATTTTGCTGCATACTGATTCTATAGATTAATAGAGCTATATCTTTGAAGTTCAGTATAGTACCACCTGGAGGTCCTCATGTTCCCCATTCCTGTTATTTGATTTTTTTTAGATTTTTAAAGTATAATCACAAAGAAAGAGAGAGAGAAAAGAAAGAAGAGGAAGAGGAGAAAGGGGAAGAGGAACAGGAGGAGTACACAGTATGTGACCATGGGTTAGGCATAAACATTGATATAAGCTAAACATACTTTCAAAAATATAGTTTTTAGAAGCTGACTCCTATAAAAGGCACATTCATTTTTTAACTAATGTAGTAAGTTCTTCTGATCATTGAATGACAAGTGGAGACTGTTTATCTTTGCAGCCTTTACATCTTTTAACAACAATGAATGCATGCAGAATCTAACTCCATTGACAACCAGTTAAATTCTACATCATAGCAATATAACATTAAAAAATGTGTGCATCTACTGTACTAACACCTCCCCCCCCCAATCTAATAAAATACACTGTAATGTATCCAGTCAATAAAGGGTAACCATGGAACTTGCCCATATCATATACCACAAAGAAGCATTATCAACAACATTTAGTTGAAGTAGACAATTTTATGGTGTTTACAAAACTGATCTCCATCCCTATATAAAATCAACCAGCAATATATATGGAACTGTTCTTATTTTAATCTACCCTAATACATACTCTGCCAGTTTGTATCTTCATGAGTTGTGTATTTGTGTTTTCAAAAAGGAAAGCAATGCAAATGCTTCAACCAACATCAAACTATGAGTCACACTTCAGCATGATTAATTGCTTTGTCATGCCTCAGAACATCTTTGAGATTCTCAAGCAGTACGAAATATTAGAGACACATTTTGAACGAAGGGTGAAAAACTGACCTGTTTTATTAGCGGTTGTTGTTGGCAGGCTGCTTCATGAGACATATTCTATATTAGCATTATATGATACTGTACTTGTTGCCTGCAGAGACTTTGCTATGCCCCATGTGGAGGGATTAGTATGGAAGGTTTGCAAAATCAGCTGAAATGTTTGAGGAAGCCAAGTGAGGGCTTGCTTCATGGGTCATAACCTTCTGTTCTTGCATACAACTGAAACGCAGCAACCAAAGGTAATTAGTCACTCCAAAATGAAATACTGAGTCCCAATAACTAGAAATTAGGTATAAATATTGGACAAAGGGTTCCATATCCCCAAGTTGTAACACACCTGACAAAATTCTCAATGTTCAGGTGAAGTGTTCACAAAGGTTGTGTCTTAATTGGATTTGGATAAAGGAATCATCCCTAAGCCTCTGACTGAACAATGATCTACACTGCCTTGAGCTCAAACACATACTTTCATCCTGGGTTTTCTGCTTTCTATCTACTACTACTACTACTTCCCCCAATTGCTGGCCTTACTTCTTGACTCTGGCTGACATAGTCTCTCTGCCTATCACCCTGCTAGAACTTTTTTGCTGGTATCTATTGGACCTCACAAGATATGGGTGAAAGAACATCTTTGGAAGAGGAGGGGAACACCAAACGGTGGGACCATTGAGATGTGATTTTCCCTAATGAGGGCTTTAGGGCAATTTTTCAAAAGAAAAAAAATATATAGAAAGACATAATAACAGTGTTCAAAAGAAATTAGAGTAAATCAATCAATAGCTTGTAGGATCAGGGTTTCCACTAAAGGAACAGAAAGGTGCATGCTAAGGATAGTGCACTATTTATACATGTTGGTTCCTTGAGCTATCTTTTGGAGACCTCCCATGCACTTTAGTATCTTATTCTAATACTGTACTGGTTTTCTGTCCTATCTATGAAGCAATTCTACTTCTCCTATGTTGATGGGGATGGGATAAGCTTAGTATCACTTATTCTCTGTTCCCTTATTGCTGCTGTTGCAGGTCTTCCCCAATGCACTGTTCAATGTACACTGACAACGACTTATTCTAGGGATTCTGTTACTGGGGTCCTAAAACATGAAGATAATAAAAAGATTGTTGTTATGGCTGTGATACATATGAGTTTAACTTTTATCTGCCTCAATGAAATCCCCCATTGCTCCTGTCCCCCATTGGCGCATTGCGGTGTCACAATGGCACTGCATAAAGAACCAAATTTTTAAGGGTTCTTTTTGTTCTGCGGGGAAGCCCCACGTTCTGGAGGCTGCAGCTTCCCCGCGGAGCAAACTAGGGTGGCAGGAGACCACCTGCTTTGAGCGGTCTGTATCCCACCATAGAATATCTTTTCTTGTAATTTGAATCCACAGTTCATGCTATAGGGTCTGGAGCAGCAGAAGACAAGTTTGCTCCATCTTTTGCATAACATTCCTTAAAATAAATTATGTCACCTCTTAGTCTTCACTTCTTCAAGCTAAACATACCTAGTTCTCTCAATTATTCTTTATAAAGCTTGGTTTTCATCTGGATCGTTTTGGTCACCTTTTGCTGGATACATTCCAGCTTGTCTATATCCTACTTAAACTGTGGTGTCCAGGACTGACCACAGTATTCCAGGTGAAGTCTGACATTAATTCTATTATATATCTTACCATATTAACTGATCTTACTTACACAATTTGCTTTCTTGGCTCTGTCACACTACACCATTATAGTACTATGGTTATTCTAGACTACAAATCCCAGGGTTGCATAAGATGTTGCCATGGTAGTTAAAGTGGAATCTTACAGGTGTAAGCGTGTAGTGTGAAATATTCATAAGTGACTATGTAGGTCAGATACACTCACACTGTATTCTTCTTTCAAAAACAGACATACAACTCAGATCACTTTCGTTTACCTTTGCATTTTCAATGTTCTAGTACTCAAACCCCCAGATTTCATCTAAAATAAAGCCTTCTCAGATTTCGAAGACCTTTGTGTCAATGCTTCATTTCTATGAGTGTTTGAAAAGTCAATTCTTGATTGCTACTATCAAATCAAAATGTTAAGAGCTTATATTTGATATGGCTTTTGGGATGCCTGAATGTTAAAGCTCTCTTCAACTGTATTATAGATGAAGCTGTCTCATTATGATTAATTAAATAATAAGCATTTCTCTTGGGTTCATGCCCACATTTGCAGAAAGTCATGTCCTTGTTCTCTCTCTCTCTCTCTCTCTCTCTCTCTCTATATATATATATATATATATATATAGGAGGAGGAGGGGGAGCATTTTAATTAGCTATACACACCATGGCTAGTTGATCTGCACTTTGAAGGGGACACAGAAACAAAACCCACAATCTTATTCAGGCATCAAAATGCCCAGGGACACACAGATACATAGCAATTGTGAAAGTTCAACATCATATCTCCATTCACATATCAATATCTGTTTGACTATGCTACACCATAAGGCTACATTGTGAATAGAACGATAGCACAAGTGTTATGCCTGTCATACTAAGAATATCAGAGATTGTTTTATAATCAAAGCAATTAAAAACAAGCCCTAAAGCTAAAGGATCAACACTGCCTTTTTGCAAAGCTTATTGTGGAAATTGTTGAAGATGTATATCTATATAAGGATGGTTGAGTGGACAGATGGGGTGAAGCTAGGAAACACCATCTCAAAAAAGTAAAAGTATTTTTGTCTCCCACCCCCTCACTAAAGCTAAAAAGGTTTAACAACTCAAAACAAGCTTGAGTTTTCTGGGATTTAGATAAAAGCTTATATAACACAAGCTTTTGTTGAGTTATTTTTGTGGGGAATTTTTAGACCGATACAGTTTTTTACATTTGAACTTCTAAGGGGGAAAAAAAAAAAAAAGAATAGAGCTTCTTATCAGACAAAATAATAAGTGTGAAATAACAGAAAATAAAAGAGAGTGCACAGCTGAAAGCAAATCCAGGCCAAAACAGTCGCTCTTTTTCTAGCAAAATCTGAAATAATAATTTTATGGAACAGATCTCCAAAAATGTATTAGCTTCTCTTTTATTAATTCTATATTTTCCATTTCAGCTCTGTTCTACTATCTGATATAGTTCTTACAGCTATCTTTTGTGAGAGCTTCCCAACATCAGAAGGTAATGTATAGAACATGCATTCTTGACACTAGCTTAAATAAATAAATTGAAAATAACATGGAAAAATAGCTCCTTGAAAGCAGCAGGGGGCACTGCTGATCCCTAGAGGACTGTCAGGATCAAACATTCCTTATTAGCAAATCTTCAAGCAATACTGAGGCAGAAAATGCATTTACTTTACAGATCAGAAGGATCTATCTTCCACTGTAAACGAGAAGGTCTAGATTAAATCTGTGTAGTATAATGGCCATATTGTTGGTCTTAAAGTAGGGGAGAGCAAGCATCAGATCTTTTGTTTGCTATGACATTCACTTGGTTACCTTAGACAGGGATGGAGAACTTGTGTCCTCCAGTATGTTGTTGGATTGCAAATTTCATCATCCCACACTACTGGTTATGCTGGCTGGGCCTGATGGCAATTGTAATTCAGCAACATTGTAGGGCCACATGTTCCCTATATCTGCCTTAGACTAATCACCAGAGGGTTGTTATGGAGATAAAATTCCAATATACGCCTGTTTACAAGTCCAAAAATACGTAGGCTTGAATCAGAATGCACCCACTGTCCCCTCGCCTATCTTCTGTCATTCAAGTGAGGGTATAAACCAAGGTCTATACACACATACACACATAAACATACAGGTAAATGTACCTATACAACCATAAGCTCTGTGCACATTGTTCATATTTCACAGGCTGATGATCATGTCAAAGAGCCTATGTAAACACAGTACAGTTGTACAGTGGACTCTGTTCACTTCTGCCACTAAATTTCCTGATTTCACCGGAAAAAATATTACTTACAGAGAACTTGTAAGTGTGTAGGACGCTGCTGGAACCGTCTCTTGAATACCACAGAAGTAAGGAACAGCATAATAAACATGATTCTCTTCCCTTATCTAAGAACTCTGCCTCCACATTTTGGAGCAGTACAAAATCAAGAGTTATAAAATCAACATTGATACTGCTGCCACACTGTAGAATTAATGCAGTTTGGCTCTGCTTTAAATGTCATGGCTCCATCCTACGGAATCCTAGGATCTGTAGTTTGTTGTGGCACCAGAGCTCTCTAATAGAGAAGGCTAAATATCCCACAAAACTACAAATCCCAGAATTCTGTAACATTCAGCTGTGGCAGTTAAAGTGGTGTCAAACTGCATTATTTCCGCAATGTAGATGCAGCCTCTTGAGTTTATTTAATACATATCTTCTGGCAATGGAATTAATTTACCTTTAATTAATTGCTTCAGTCCATAATACAGTAAGCACAACAAACAAGAATGTCTCTTAAGCAGTCAGCACTGGAATGGAATGTGTTATTGTTGTTAACTGCCCTCGAGTCGACCTTGACTCATAGTAGCCCCACGGATGGGACATCTCCCAGATCCCTTGTCCTCCAATGCTCTGCTTAGATCCTGCAGTTCAGCCTCATGGCCTCTTTGATTGAGTCCAACAATCTAGTATGTGGTCTCCCTCTCTTTCTACTTCCTCCACCTTTCCTTGCATTATTGTCTTTCCTAATGTGGCAGATATATGATGGCGTCAATTTCATCATCTTGAGTTCCAGGGAGAGAGCGGGTGACATCTGTTCAAGGGTCCATTTGTTTATCTTCTTGGCTCTCCATGGTATCCTCAGCGCTTTTCTCCAGCATCACATCTCAAAAGAGTTAATTTTCTTCTATCAGCTTTCTTCACTGTCCAGTGCTCACATCTGTACATGGTGATGGAGAATATGATGGCTTGGATGACACTCACTTTTTGTTAAGAGTTATATTTTTATATTTTAGGCTCTTGTTCAGTTCTTTCATAGCTGCCCTTCCCAATCCTAATCTTCTTCTATTTTCTTGATTGTAGTATCCATTCTGACCAATGTTTGATCCACAGAATGGGAACTCTTTGGAATGGAGGGAACCTCAGCAAAAACATTCTTGTTCCAGTTCCATTTCTTTTAACAGTATTTGCAGCAGAAGGCAATTCCTATGGATTATTTCTGTGACCTGAAGCCAAGTATTTCTATTGTGCCATAAGGTGTGCTGCTGAAAAGTGTATATACATGAAACAGTTGCAGCCATTTAATACCACTTTAACTGCCATGACTTCATTTTATGGAATCTTGGAGTTTGTAGTTTGCTGAGAAAGAATTTTCTGCTAAAGAGAAGAAGTTCTGAAGATGGTTCAAAAGGATGTTGTCATTGCAATGGAGAGGAGGTGCCATGAGGAAAGACCACAACTTTATTGAAACAGCTATGAAATAGGGTTGGCCCAAAATGCATGAGGTCTGGGTCTGACATCAACCAATCCTTGATCAATGAACGAGTTTGCTTGGTCACAGCCAAACTTCAGGATGACAAAAGGGGTAATTGGTTAATTGCCCATTCATATCTCTGGTAACCGGATGATCGCATGTCTGCATCTCAACCCCTTGTCACCGAGGGATGCTAGTCCAGCATTGCCCTTGCAATGGCAACACCACAATGCTCCCCAACGCCCATGGGTCCCCGCTGGACTCCCAATCCAGTGTTATGCAGCACTGGAAACCATACCCACCAGATCCGAGACCTATGCTATCGCCCTCCAGAAAGTTGTGACAGCACAGACCCTGTCCCTGACTAGAGGGAGGGAGGGAGGGTGGGAAGAGCCACATAAGAATGGTACCATCCTCTCATGCCACGTGATGTTTTATAGGGCCCTTGACTGAATGGGAGGCCAGGAAGTCCCCACCCCTTACAGCCTCCTCACCAATCCTGGGCACTTTATCCCCAATGTCGACCAATGAGAGAACACTTCCAGGCACGGCATGGTAGCAAAGAGCCAACCAGCAATGTCAGAGCTGCCCGTTGGCACTGGTCTCTTGCTCCAGCCGGGGATGCCGCTCTAGCTGCCATTCCTGGCGGCAATGGTAGGCCAAGGAGGCCTGTGCTGCTCCTTATTTTCACCAGGCCTCCTCCCTCACAAGAGATATGCCTCTGCCCTCCCCAAGAGCTGCGTAAGAATGGCGCTATCTTCCCGCGCCACATGGTCTTTTATAGGTCCCTTCACTAATCACCAGATGGGAAGCTAGGAAGTCCCCACCCCTTCTGGCTTCCCCACCAATCCTGGGCACCTTATCCCCTGACACTGACCAATGGGGGAACACTTCCAGCCCCGCTGCATATCAGGAGTTGTAATCATAACACCAGTTCCGGAAGTACCACCCCGTCTCCCAAACAGCAAATCCCAGCCCGGCCAGCCTGCCACAATGGCTGCCAGGTACCCACCAGGCTGAGCCACCACTGCTGAATGCAGCTTCGCACACACACACACACAGCAACAATGCCGGCCCAGTAAGTCGGGCAGCTTCATTTCAGAAGAATCAACTGAAGCACTCTAGCAGAGAATTCTAGCTACCTTGGAAAACTACGATTCCCAGAATGACATTCAATGGAACTATATCCAAGTGGTATCCATCTGTTTCATGCAGTGTAAATGCACACTTAGATACACACTTGATTGTGATTTCCTGCATGGCAGGGGGTTGGATAGGATGGCCCTTGTGGTCTCTTCCAACTCTGTGATTCTATGATTCTAATCCCATCTGCTATTATACCTGGATTAAGACCACTCAGTTTAGTAGGACCTACCTCCAAGTATAAGTGTATACAACTGCACTTTAACTTTCCTTTTCAGTTACCATATTTGAAATCTCTCAATTTCACACTGTACAGCATGCAGGAAACAATAACCAGCAACAGAGATTTTGGGTCTACCAGCAGACGAAAAAGATCTTAATCATGACAGCTAATTTCTCTCTTATACCCACAGGAAGATTCAGCAGGGAAC
>NC_056525.1:37099987-37176958 GCF_019175285.1 Sceloporus undulatus | reverse complement strand
ATACTTCTTGTTTACAAATGATGCACTATCACCTCAAACTATCTGGTTTCCATTTGCTTCCTCCAATGACACCAGCATTATTAAAAAACGAAAAAAGGAAGATGGTTCTGCTAATACTTAGCCCATGATGAATGACAATGACAGCACTGCTGAGAAAAGGACTATAGCATTATCAGCAATGCAGAAGGAGAAACATTTACATTTTCACCTCACCAAGGCTAATATTTTGCATGCTGATATTACATTCACTTTTGGGGGACCGATCCATGCCTGTATCAATGGCATCTTACATTCTGGCTGCATGAGGTGCAAGTTACTGTATATTCTGGTTTGCCTTCTCCGTAATAGCACTTTTAGATGTCACAAAATTGGCCAGCAATTTTTACTCCCTCATAAAAGTCAGTCTCACTCTGGGTTGATTTTGTGAAATGCAAGGGCATGAGGGAATCACTTGTTGGATATGTGGGACCTGGGTGGTTGTCAATGTCTCACCAACTACCAGATCAAATGGATTTATTTTTAAATTTACTTTCCTGCATGTGGAGAAGACTTTGGAAAAATTATTTTCAGAGGTAGGACATTCTGAAATCATCCATAGCTAAAAATTTGTGCCATTATGCTATGGGACCCAGAGCATCATCCTATCTATCCTCCTACTCGGTTCAATGGCTAAATCTACACAAGGGCTGTATCCCAGCTCCTCTGCATCCCAGCTCCCCAACTTCAAAAAAGTGCTGGCTGAGCAAGGCTACAACCTGGGATGCATTTGGGCAGTAGCATCCCAGCTAGATTATAATTATAATTATTATTATTATTGTTGTTGTTGTTGTTGTACTTTATTTATATAGCGCTGTAGATTTACACAGCGTTGTACATACAATCAATAAAATAGACAAAAAGAAACCTGCCTATGGCATACATTCTACAAAATGAGAACAATATACATATAAAATAATACATAATAATAGATAATAGGAGTCAATAAAATAAGCAGGCAAAAAATTAAAAGCATCAAGTATAAAATATTAAGCATCAAATAACAATCACATGATGCCTGGGAACACTTCCCTGAACAGTATAGTCTTCAACTCAGTTTTGAAACTGGTTAAAGAAGTGATGAGCTGTGTTTGTGGGAGAAGGAGGTTCCAGGAGTGAGGGGCAGCAAGTGAAAAGAGACTTCCGGGACGGGGCAGTGAAAATCCTAGGCTGAGACAGCAGACCTTGACTACCTGAATGGAGGGCATGGGTGAGAAGGTGAGGAGAAAGAAGGTTTGGTAAATAAAGAGGGGCCAGCCCATGCAGGGCTTTAAAAGTCAACAAGAGAAGCTTATACTGAATATGGAAAGGGAGGGGGAGCCAGTGAAGGGAAGATAATAGAGGAGAGATATGATTGAAACGGTGAGCAGATGTAATAATGTGTGCAGCTGAATGCTGGACAGAAATTAAAGGACGAAGGTGATGAAGAGGAAGCCCTGCCAGAAGGAGATTACAATAATCTAGTCGCGAGACGACCAGAGCATGGACTAGAGTTTTGGCAGTGGCAATTTAGATAGGTGGTGATTTAGGTATGATAGCATCTGGGGGCATCCCGGATCCTGAATTCAAACCGGAAGAGGTAAGCTGGTTTATTTGTTATTGGGATAAGCTCCTAGGTCAACCTTTTTTTTTTTTAAGAAGTTTTACAAACTTAAAAAAGACAAGACACAAAAGGAGAAGGAGGAGAAGGGAATGGCAGTAGGGAAGAGGAAAAGTCCATCAGATCTGTTCTCCCTTGGAGGCCTGATGGAGCTGGCTTGCCTTTCTCTCCTTCAAGATGGTGGATAGAAAGAGGGCTCTTCTTTTTTTCAGGCAAGGCCTGAAGGAGCTGCCTTGCCTTTCTCTCCTTCAAGATGGTGGATGAAGGGATCATGGGCTGACCACTCTGCTGATCACAGCCATCCAGCTCCAAGACAGCCATAATTTAGAATTAACCATAGTATAACTGACATAGAATCATAGAATCATAGAGTTGGAAGAGACTACAAGGGCCACCCAGTCCAAACTCCTGCCATGCAGGAACTCCCAATCAAAGCATCCCCGACAGATGGCCATCCAGCCTCTGCTTAAATACCTCCAAAGAAGGAGATTCCACTACACTCTGAGGGAGTTTGTTCCACTGTCAAACAGCCCTTACTGTCAGGAAGTTCCTCCTAATGTTGAGGTGAAATCTCTTTTCCTGTCGCTTGCATCCATTGCTCTGGGTCCTAGTCTCTGGAGCAGCAGAAAACAAACTAGCTCCCTCCTCAATATGACATCCAAATATTTAAACATGGCTATCATATCATCTTGTAACCTTCTCTTCTCCAGGCTAAACATCTCCAGCTCCCTAAGTCGTTCCTCATAGGGCATGGTTTCCAGACCCTTCACCATTTTACTCACCCTCCTTTGGACACGCTCCAGTTTCTCAACATCCTTTTTAAATTGTGGTGGCCAGAACTGGACACGGTATTCCAGGTGGGGCCTGACCAGAGCAGAATAGAGTGGCACTATTATTTCCCTTGATAAAGACACTATACTTTTATTGATGCAGCCTAAAATTGCATTGGTCTTTTTAGCTGCTACATCGCACTGTTGACTCATGTTCAACTTGTGGTCTTTCACGTGTAGTCTTGTTCAGCCAGGTGTCCCCTATCGTATATCTGTACATTTCATTTTTCCTCACATTTCTCCTTGTTGAAGTTCATTTTGTTAGCTTTGGCCCAGCTTTCTAGTCTAATCAGGACGTTTTGAGTTTTGATCCTGTCCTCTGGGGTATTAACTATTCCTCCTAATTTGGTGTCATCTGCAAATTTGATAAGTATGCTCCCAATTCTGTCATCCAAGTCATTGATAAAGATGTTGAATAACACTGGCCCCAGGACAGAGCCCTGTGGGACCCCACTGGTCACTTCTTTCCAGGATGAAACGGAGCCATTGTTGAGCACCCTTTGGATTTGGCCAGTCAACCAATTACAAATCCATGTAACAGTTACCTTGTCTAGCCCACATTTTACAAGCTTGAAGGCAGGGAAATGTCTAATTAACCATTTGTAAGCTGCTTAGATAACATTTTGGCTGAAGAACGGGGTATAAATACATTATTATTATTATTATTATTATTATTATTATTATTGCAAGAATGTCATGGGGAATCTTGTCAAACACCTTACAGAAATCAAGATATACTATATTCACAGCATTCGCTTCAGCATGCCTTTTAAGTGTGTGGTGTGATAGGTGCAAGAGCCTATCTTTTTGTAACTTGTGGGACCAAATCGTTTTTAGTTGTGCCCTGCTTTTTAAATTCGATGTAAGCCAATATGGATCCTGAGCAAAAAGAAAGGTGGGATATTAATTAATTAATTAATTAATTAATTATATGAATAAAGTGCTTTTTGTGTTGTTCTTGTTGTGTGCCTTCAAGTCATTTCCAACTAATGGTGACCCTAAAGCAAAACTAACATGGAGTTTTCTTGGCAAAATTAGTTCAGAGGAGGTTTGAATTGCCTCCCCCTGAGGCTGGGAGCATGTAACTTGCCCATGGTCACCCACTGGGTTTCATGGTCGAGTGAGGAATTGAACCCTGTTCTCCAGAATTGTAGTCCAACATTCAGACCACTACACCACACTGGTGATGTTAAAGTGCTATAATTGTATGGCATGAAAAAAAGATCTGACAGCAAATATGGAGTGTATCCCATTTACTGCATTCAGTAATAATGGGTTGGAACCAGAGTATCATCAGACTTCTATTTGCCCTGGAAGCAGGGAGTTGGAAAGTTAATCTTTGCTATTCCTCCTTCCTCCTGCAGTCAATTGTGCCTTCCAGAGAGTTATTGTGGAGGGCTGACGCAGGGACATCAGCATAGTAGCACTGAGAGTGACAGAGGAGCTTACAAGTGAAGGGAAATTGACAAGACCTCCCTTCCCACTTCCTCCAACAGCAAACCTTTACTGGATGAATGTGTGTGAATGAAAGGAGACCTTTTGTTCATAGAACAATCCACCAATATCTTGGCCAGTTTTTAAAATCCAGTTTTGTTTAGAAGACTGCTGCTTTAATAAATCTGAAGATCATGAGGGCTTTAGTGTTTTATTTTGCTTTTATTTCAGTATGCTGACACCCAATGGCATGGACTAGGAAAAGCATGCTTCACAGACCTCTTTTCTAGCAACAAGCTCTGATGGTAAATGCAAACAGAAAATGGCCTCTGCAGCTAGTGAGTGAATGGGGAGAGAGAGGCATTTTAGCTATAATGAAAAAGAAGGGAAAACAACAGTGTAGAAAAATGACAAAAGAAGATGGATTGAAGGAGCCCTTATGGCTCCATATGCACTTCCCTGGTGCTCCATGGCCACTCCAGGAAAATGAAAGACATAAAAACTGAATTAAATTAAAGAATAAAAAACAAAAAGTAACACTACTTCTAAACACCATTAACTTGTAAGACATAGGGTAGGCTTCTTAGGGGCTCTGTCGTAGAAACTGATTCTAAAAAGAGTTCCGTGAGTCAAAAGGTTGGGAACCCCTGGACTGAAGTATAATTTATGCATATACCCATACATTCAAATTTAGAAAAATAGAATGCACATAGTATGATAGATATAGCATTATGATGCATATATCATTATATTTGAGATCTTCAGTAGTCCAAAATGCTGCAGCCAAAACGCTGACTGGAGCCAGTTATAGGGAGCATATAACTCCCCTGATAAAACAGCTTCACTGGCTATTTTCCCCCCAAAAGTTGGGGGGACTTTGGGTGCCCACCAACAATGTCAGTGTCTCCTTGGTGTTTTGGGAGGATTATTAGCTCAAAAGGATGCCTGCAAAAGGTGGGTAACTTAGGGGGAACCTTTCCACCCATGTATGTATACTGCATACTTTATCCTTCTCCATTGTTCTCAGTCATACCCAGCTAAATGGCTAAGCCTGTAGTAAAATAGGCACATCTAAGAGCAGCAGCAGTGGGAAGGTATAGATAAGAGAAGGGGATGCATGGCTGCCTGCTGTTTGGAGGCTTGGTCATTTTTCTGTGAAGGAGAGAAGAGTATAGCTTATTCACTGAGCCACTTCTGTTGAGCTATTAATCTTTTCAGCAAATAAATCAGAATGGCTGGACAGTAAATGAATAGATGCAGAGATACCCTTTTAAGATAATGTGGACCTGTAGTGAATCACTAGAATTCTGATTTGTCACATTGAAAAGTAATGTATGTTGATTTCAATTCCCCCTTTTCCAAACCAAACCAAATGACTGAACATGGGGAATGGGGAAGACATCGTTCCTGATCTAAAGACATGTCACACAGCAACCTAGCTACAGCTAAGATGACTTTGGGGCTAGTCAGTAGCTAAAAACATCTGGTCAGAAGCCAAAAAAAGTATACTTCCAATATTTCTACTCTACCTTTCCTCATGTTGTTCAAGGTATATTACAAAAACAGGAAATTGACTAAATAAAATAAAATAGGAATGTATAAATAGAACATATTTATTTTTCCTCTTGTACCTATCCAGATATTAATACCAATCTATGAGACCCTGCTCCATTTCCTTACACATATAATAAGGTTAGTCATAACTTGATTCTGTGGTAGTGCAAGATTTCCTACTGTCAGAGACATGAGGACATGCATTGTCTTGCTACTGACATTGCTTCCACATGCTACTAATTCCATATGTCTCTCTCTCTCTCACACACACACACACACACAGCGTTTCTTCGCCGCCCCATGCATCTTCTCTTATGCCACCCCAGTCTTGCTCTGAGGGGATCTTTATCAGAGTGAAGGACTACAGACACAGAGAACATGCAGACGGACTGTGCCACAGACTATCTCTGTAGCTGCCCTGCCCACAGTGTCTCATTTCTAGGATCACTGACCACTGGTAAGCAACCAGGTGGGCCCTAGAGACTCGTGCTACAGCTGATATAGCTAGTGTGGCTTTCTGAGATCTGAAGGGTCAAGCTGGCTGCTTCTCATTTGTGGCATTTGTCATAGTTGGACAATGTCCAGTGGTGGATAGGGCTCTTTGGAGAATCTGCTTGACCTCACAGTTGTATATTTTGTCATATCCAGAGAATAACCAAAGAATGACTTCTATAGTCCGGGGAATAGTCCTTGGAGAGAGGGGATTTACTGCCGATTTTACTATACCAAGGTAGACATTTTACTTTACCTCATGAGAGGACAGCCTTGACTAGAGCCAGGACACCTATTTGTGTAGCACCCTGTTTGTGTAACAATGTTCCCAGAGAGGTTTTATTTGTGGTTGTGTGCCTTCAAGTCACTTGAAGCCTGCCAGATTTCTCCTTATTAGATTATTTTGTTACATTTTATTTAGTAAGCCTCTCTGGGAACTGTGCCTGAAAAGCCACTACTAAAGGTTTTGATAAACAAACAAATAAGCAAATAAATAAATAACCAGACTGTAAACTACAGCATACCAATAATCCAAAAACTAGAATTGTATCTTCAGTTCAATGCATTGGCTGTGGCACTCTCTGCTGGTAACTGGTGGGTTAGCAAATTAATGTGTGCTGCTAATATACTGCAAGCAAATCCAATATGAAATTACAAGGATTGGACTAAAGTAATAATTTAGTGAAAGAAATGCCAGTGTTTTGCCAAATTCAGAATTTTGGGAAGTAAATGTTAACTTTCTGTGTTAAAACAATAGTTGGCCAAATAAATTATTTTTTATACTGCCCTTCTACTATTAAGTCTTAAAATTCCAATTACTGTATTGCCAAACTTATTGAAAGATATAGATAATATTTCAATCAAGTCCTACCAGTGCTTCATTTGTGCAGCTTCAGGCTATGCTTTAAAGATCTTCAAATGAAAACAGTACTGGGTACCTGAATCATGTAAATAACACTTTTTAAAGTGGGTTACTCCACTTTCTCTTGCCAGCAGAATCTTATGAATTGGCTCACTTCATAGGAATTTCTGCATGCTTGGAAAACTGAGCACAAGCATATTTTTTGTCCATGTGTATCAAACTAAAAGAAATCAAAATATCTTGAGATAATCATAACACCCCACAGGTCTTGTTCCTTAGGCCTCATTCCCACTACTTTGTAAACCAGTTTGCAAATCAGTTTGGAGTGGTTTAAATGACCCTGGTTCACACATGAACTGAATCATTGAAGCAATTTCGGAGAGAGGGGCATGTGCTAGACCCATTTAACCCACATCTTTTTGACACTGTTTTTTTCTGTGTCTTTTTGGATAAATCGATTCCATGCAAGTGTGAACCAAATGCGGATCAGAATTGATTTCAAGAATCAATTTGAAGAATCGAATTCACAAAGGGAAAGTATTTTTACCATACAGCAAAGGAGTCACAGACAGAATAGGAAAACTGGTGAGGAAACACAACTTCCAAATGGTCTACAAACTGACCAAGAAAATCCAGCAAATGCTGCACTCAATGAAGGAGAGCAGAGACCCTCTCACAGCCTCAGGAGTTTACTGCACACAATGCAGCTTCAGACAAGTCTACATAGGGACAACCAAATGAAGTATTCAAGCACGAATCAAGGAACATGAGAGACACTGCAGACTAGGTCAGCCAGAAAATTCAGCAGTAGCAGGACATGTTATAAACCATCCTGGGCATAAAATGCTGTTTGAAAACACTGAAATTCTGGACCATGTCAACAACTATCACGTCAGAATGCACAGGGAAGCCATTGAAATCCATAAACACCTGGACAACTTCAACAGGAAAAAAGAAACCCTGGAAGTAAACAAAGGCGGGTTACAGACCACCATAAAGTACGCGCTCCACGTGTACTAGGGTTAGGAAGGGCCGTATTAGGGTTAGGAAGGGTCTTACCTTCCTCATGGCCCTTCTCTGTAGTACGCGCGGAGCGCGTTGTAAATGGCAGCGCCCATCCACATGGGTGCCGCCATTTTGACATCTTGGACGCATAGCGTCCAGACGTGTCATGGTGGAAGTGATGCCGCAAGGGCGCGCTTCGTCCCTCACGGCACCACTTCCGCATTTTGAAAAGCCTTTTTCACTGTGCCGGGAAGCCTCGCGGTCTGGCCGCTGGGGCTTCCCTCCACAGCGAATGGCGGTGGCGGGAAAACGGCCGCTTGAGGGCGGTCTGTAACCCGCCATAGTTTGGCTGAAACACACCAAAATCAGGACCCAGCAAATGCAAATGAAAACCACCCAGGGTGAGGGGGATTCCTAGCTGACAATGGATCATTAAGTAAAAGGACACCCTGTAGGCCTTGCCAGTCAACCACAGAACAATACACAGATTAGCATGCAAATCACCTCCTCTCAACCAACAGGATATACCCCACTCTTCCATTCCAGCATTCTCTGAAGATGCCAGCCACAGGTGCTGGCAAAATGTCAGGAATAAACTCTTCTAGAACATGGCCTCATAACCTGAAAACCCCACAAAAAAACATGAAAGCCCTTTACTTTACAATCCCATGGATGTCTTGGGAAAATAGTGATAAATGCTCCAATTGCCTAGTAATAGTTCATATTATAACCACCATACTTTGTTTCATTTGAAGTTTCTGAGTAGACTTCCAAGGCAGTTCCCACCACTTGACACAGTAGTGTGTGATTCAGTTTAAGCCCAATAAAAGGGAGGGTGGTGGCTCAGAAATCAGTGGAGCAGTGAATCTACTCTAGGATTTTCTCCCAACCTCAAAGGGTTACCCAAGATATGGAACTTTATTCCCAAAATCAATTCAGCACCTTGTATACTGCCTTTAAAATTCAGACTAAAATCCACTATGAATTCACAACTCGCTGAAATCAGAGCCACCCATCCCCCTGACAAGAGCTAATGAACTTTGGAAGCAATTTTTTAAAGCAATGTGGAAACAACTTCAAAATGCATAGCCACTTATCTTGATAAATTAATCTTCTTCTAAATAACAAAGTCTTTGAAAATGGTATATTCTATTATTTTATATTAGCTGTGTACTGTACTTGTATGAATGTTATTTTTCCAGCTGGTAATTTCTGACAAAAAGGCCATCAATTTTACAAGGAAGTCTGCTGCGTGAACACATTTTAGGCCATAAGCTATAGCCAAATACAGTGTATTAGCTCCTGGCAGAACAGACAAATTAGGGAAGAGATATCTTTTATTGGACTGACAATAAAGAGTCTAATAAAGGTTACCAGACCACTGGTTTCTGTTGGGTAGATTATGATTTATTACTGACTTCCACAGTCTTGCATCTGGCTATTGGACAGAGCTTTCATTTCATTTTAAAAGGAAAAGGAGTGATTGATGGCAATTTAAAAAAAAATCATTGTCATAATTCCGCTTTCTTTTCTGAGTTTTACTGCTTTCTGTCTCTCTCTTGGAACAAGACAGAGGAAAAGTCTCTGCTGTAGATCTACAAGCTCTACTTGCACAGAACAGATCTCATTTTTCAATGACTGGTCAATTCTAAATGATAAAAGTAACAAATGATTAGGAGCAATTAATTGATCCTGACTTTCTCTAAACAGCAGGTTCATCAGTCTTTGGGAAGATGAATTATCAACCCATAGGTTTCCAGGGTATTTTGCAATTTTTCCACTTCCTAATAGAAGAAACCTGGTAAAATTCAAAAGGAAACATTGAGCATTGAGTGTTTTGGATACCTTTTAACAGTAATTTGTAAAGGAACCTAAAAGATACTTACTTACTTACTTAGACACACACAGAGTGGTTTTGTAGGCAGTTTTTGCGCACACATCATAGAGCGGATCGTCAAGTTACAGAACTGTTAAGTTCTTTATCCTTAGTAAAGTGGATGGATGACATGTCACTGAAAAAATACTTGAAAGTATAGACTGCAAATGTCTATAATTTCAGTGGGAAGGGCAACCTTTAAAGCACAGCTGGCTGGGCAACTACAGTGGGGCTCAGTTTCTACCCTTGTGTACTTTGGGACGCCCACACGTCCATTTTCAGCCAAAAAAAAAATCACAAACAGAAATGACTCCTGGTTAAACAGTTGGTTTCTTTAGGTGTTAGAAAATTGAGGGAAATGGGAAATGTTTTAAGGAAATCTGTTGCTCTTGGACAGGGGTAGCAACCTTTTTGAGCCGGGGGCCAGTTTGGGGTCCCCAGACAACGGGGGGGGGGGGGTTGTGAAGCCAAAAAATAAATAATTAAATAATTAAATAATATAGGGCAACATTTTCAAATGTAGGACACATTTTTTAAAAATGGAGGACATGCGAAAAAATTTGATGATTTTTTAAAAATGTTAATATAAATGCATGTTTCTTAGGCATGATCAAAATGGAGGACATTTGGGCATTATTCCTAGACAGATGGCAGAAATGGACTTCCCTTTCCGGTCAAACAACCCCCCCCAACACACACACACACAATTCCTAAACACACACTAAGCACATTTGGGCATTTCACATGGCTTTACTTAACATGGTAATCTCTTGCATATTTAATCAGAGGCTTATTGCAGAACCAAACTCTTTGGGTTTCACACTGAACATGGTTTAACATGGCTATGCATATATTGAACATGTCCAGGTGGTTTCACAAGAAGTGGATTTGCTGTTTCAGGTTTCTTGCACCAACTATATTTCTCAGAAGTGTGTACTTGGTCAAGGGGCTTTGGTTTTTCTTCACTGCACATTAGTTTGTAAAAATCACAGCAATTTACACTGGCCATGCCTCAGAACCAAAAACACACAGAAGAGGCACTTTGGAAAGTCACACTCTCTCGGCTTCTGAAACAGTGCCTGCATGCCTCTCAAGCTGACTCATATCATCATCATCATCATCATCATCATCATCATCATCATCATTGTCAAAACAAGGGAGACTTGTTAGCATTAAAAGCACCACCCCCCAAAAACCCTTGAGGCCTCTCTGGCCACTCACCTCCTCCTCCTCCTCCTGTCCCCTCCTCTTCTTCCTTTTCCCTCCTCCTCCTCCTCCCCCCTCCCCCTGCTCCTCCTCCCCCTCCCTTCCTTCTTCTCCTCCCCCCTGGGGGCGGGGCGGAGGAGGCAGAGGAGGCGGAACCACGCTCTGGGGGTGGAGAGGGGAAAGGGGAGGCCGTGCACGACCTGCCCCTTCCCCTCTCCGCCCCCAAGCACCGCCTCCTCTTCCTCCTCCGTGAGGGGGAGGAGGAGGAGGCCACGCAGGGCCGCACTGAGAGGGCGGGGGAGGGCGGAGAGGGCAGCGCATGGCCTCCCTTTCCACCCCCTCTGCCCTCAGAGCGGCCCAAGTGCTGCCTCCTCTTCCTCCTCCATGAGGAGGAGGAGGAGGAGGCAGCGCAGGGCCGCGCTGAGAAGGGGGAGGGCGAAGAGGGTGGCCCACGGCCTCCCTTTCCGCCCCCTCCGCCCCAGGCCGCACAGCGCGGTCAACCCAGCTGCGGCGGGGCAGCGGCAGGACCAGGCAGGGGCCGGTCCCAAGGCCTTGGCGGGCCGGATGCGGCCCACGGGCTGTAGTTTGCCAACCCCTGCTCTTGGAGGTTTCCAGCGATGACTGACTGGAGTAGGAGTGTTTTTTCCATCTGAAAAAAATATTGGTCGTGCAGGGATTGGAGACTGCCAAAAAGAGACTGGTCTATAGGTGATCTATGATCTGCACATTCCATGTCCCTGCTTTAAAGTTTGGGAAGTTTTAGCAGTGATTCCTTTTTGTTGACAATTTTCTGTAGTTTTTATTACTTCCTGTAATTATGTTACAACCTCCCCCGCACACTCATACTCACATACACACACTGAGGGTGTGCATTGTGTGTCTTCAACTTGTTTGTGACTTATGGTGACCCTAAGGCAAACCTATCATGAGGTTTTCTTGGCAAGATATATTCAGAGGGGGTTTGCCATTACCGTAAAACCATGAAATCTCACTGGGTCATAAAGCCCTCTGCACATAAATATAACTCTCCTTGTTGTGTTTTAGTGGGTGATGTTGTTTCCACTGTTTGCTTCTGACTGAGAAGCCTGCTGCACCACTAGGCTAACTGGTACCCTGCTATCTGTTGATCTATGATTTAAGATAGAATATTCAAAAATACATGGAAAATAGTCAAATAACAAGCTTTTTGAGTGTTCAGAAACCCTGATGAGAAGTATCCTGGACTTTGAGAAGTATCCTGGACTTAGAATTTTGGGCAGAATATGGCCCTAACTGTGAATAGCTCTCAAATACTAGGAGGGCTTTGTGGAAGAAAATTGCTGAAATTACTCATTGCTCCCTTCAAGAAGAAATTTAGTGAAGAATTACATCCCTAACATTAACTGTGCTCAGAAGACTGGCAATGCCAAATATGTGCCTTTTGCTTTCAGAATTGTCTCAGTCCCTGATGATATTCAATAAGGGTCTCGACTTTGCCATATACACTGATCTGAATCCTACTGGCATTCTCAGTTTCTAGAATCAATTAGATGTACATAAACTGTTGACTCGCTGTTCAACAATTGCTTCAATGAGTCTACTCTAGTTGGATCTACCAATAGGACTGATAAAACATCCAGCCTCACTTCCTTCTATCATGATGTAAGGAAAGTGATAAGTCTGAAGAGGAAAAAATCTTGTTCCGTTCACCTGAGAAAGAACCCTGGTTTTCGTTTTCCAGCATCCTTGCTTGTGTGGAAAGCCTCTACATTAATAGGAATTTCTGTTTACCCATGTTATCTTCTGTGTGATTAAAGTGATGATAGATGCTCTCTTCTTCCCATATTGGCTTTAATCTAGGAAATAACACCTGAACAGAACCAAAGAATAGCAAGCAAAAAAGCAGCATCGCAGTAGGGATGGACAAGTCATAGATTCATACAGTTGGAAGGGCTTCATAGACCATCAAGTCCAACTTCCACTCAGTGCAGGAACTCCAGCAAGGCCAGCCTCACCAGGTAGCTGGGCCACATTCATCTCCATGCCATTTTGATACCCAAAAGTCCCCCAGCAAAATATTAGGATTGCCATGAGTCAGAAATGATTTGAAGGCACACAACAACGACAAATACATATATAGGGGGAAATAACTATACATGAAACAAATTTGCCATGGGTGAAGGGACTTATATCATCTTCTCCATTGAGCCAAAATGTAGAAATTTTTCTTATACCAAGTCTGTGCTTACTGTAAAGTTCAGCTGTTTTTGGAGCCATGTTCAGTCTTGCCTGGTAGCATTGCACCAGTGTATCATGCATAGCAACAGTACCTCTTATGTCCCATTGTCATTGCCATCCTACCAAATGCTGTGTCTCTCATTTGACATAACCAAGTACAAGATAACACATTTTATTGATTCATCAGTTAGGCTGAGTTTAGCAACATAGCTCCTGTTGTCTTCAATATGCAAAATATATTCATATCAATTAAGACTTGGCCCCAGTGATAGGTATGTATCAGACTACAAGAGGAAGGGGTAAAGGGGGGGGGGGCAGATTTCTTTTTTTATGATAAGGCTACAAAGTTATGCCCTTATTAACTGTCCTATGGAAACATCTGGTAGAAAAAGGCGTAATACAGAAAATATACCAGGTCCATAACTGAAAGTGTTGCTTATTCACAACACAGCATTAGTCTAGGTTATTGGTAAAACCTCCTGAGGCTAGTAAATTGCTCATTCACTGTGATGTGTGACACAAAATGAGCACATTTTGCTCTGTGGAATCCAATCACAGGTTTTTCTTCTCCAGAGGAAGCTCAGCAATTAGACTGTTACTGATTAGCAGGGAGACAGGAGTCACATTATGAGGTTTAGGTAGCAATTCTGGGAATCTCTGGTGGCTTTTTTAGTGAAGTTAATACACAGAGGAGATTTGCCATGAAGCATTAGGAGCATACGCATAAAACTTGCAAATTGAAGGGTATTAAAAAGTAGCTTCTTTTAATGTTTCCTGGGAAAGGGAAGTGTGGAATGTTACCCACACAAAAACAGAGAGACCCAGGGGAGCGACATATTTTCAAAACGAAGCAGCGTGTCTGAGACAGATAGTGATGTGTGCATTTTAATACCAGGAAAGAGATAGAAAGAGATTGAAAGTACCTGAAGGGGAAAAAAATGTGTAGAAGAAACTTCAGCAGATATAAGCCTTACAAAAGTGACATCAAAAATCAAATGCAGGGAAGGGGCAAATACTTTGCTCAGCAATTGCTTAGGAGCTGCATTCATAATCATTTACAGACACAAAAAAATCACTAGTATTGATGTGGGAAGGGATGAGTAGTTGGACCTGTGGTTAGTTTCTAAAATTCACAAATTAGGGTGTAACATGCAATTAAAACTATATTTTAATTGCATATATATGCATGTAATAAAAACAACTTACATATACACATGTAACATATACACTAACATAACATAAGATACATAATACTTACATACACTTACATAACACATTTGGTTCAATGTATATCAGCAAGTATCAACAGGTTGCTGAAGTTTAGGGAAAAAAACACTTTCCAATTATTAAAAATGTCGAAAATTGTTGAAAATAAATCTAACAGCCAACATTTTCTCCCGCTGTCAGATAATAATTCATTTTGTGAACTGCTGTTAGATAATAATTCATTTTCAACAATTAGAAAGTATTCCCTTCTGTACATTAATTCTGTTTAATTTCTGTGTATAACACATTGGTTTTTCTAAACTTGTTTTCTAAACTTCTCAGTAACTTATTGATACGCATTGAACGAAATGTGTTATGTAAGTTTCTTTATTACATGTATATGCAGTATAAACAGCCACACTTTTAACTGCATGAGACACCTGCATTTGTGGTTTGTTACTGATTCAGTCATGAGGCCTTCTGTGGTGTGTGTGTGTGTAGCTTCTAAAAATACAATTTACCAACCAATATTAATCTCTCAAAGAGCTGTCATTAACTTACCACTATTCTCACTGTAATCAAGGTCTCAAACTGGGATCTTCCAGGAGTACCAGACTCTAGGGACCATGCTGTATCTGCACTGTGGAAATAATCCAGTTTAACACAATTTTAAATGCCATGGCTCCATCCTATGCAATTCTGGGAATTGTAATTTTGTTATGGCACCAGAGCTCTCTGACAGAAAAAGCTAAAGGTCTTACAAAACTACAAATCCCAGAATTCCATAGCATTGAGCCATGGCAGTTAAAACAGTGCCAGACTGGATTATTTCTACAATGTGGATGCAGTCCAGGTTTTTATAAGGCAAGGATTATAAATTGGCTAAAATGCTGATATGTGCCGTCAATTGATCTCCCAAAGCAACAGAGAGATGCCAGTCTCCTTCTGATAAGCCTGTGCTAATAACATGCCAAAACTACTTACACTTCCTCACTGGACATTAGACAAAACCCCAGCAGATACCAAGGGCACACTGTAAATAGTACTTAGGCTGTACTCAGTCTCTTGCACACACAGAGACGCACCTCTACAGGTTCTAACCCAGTTTCCCACACAAAACATGCCTCCGAGTTTCCTTGTGCTTTTTTTAACTGATTCATTGTAGTACCAACAGACAACTTCCAACATGCTACTCTTTGTCAATAATTTTAATAGCAGTCCCCTTTCTGCTCTTAGTAGCTCCTGCATATCAGTAAATGCCTCCGTATGCCCTAGAAAATAATGTTTGATCTACAGTAACATGGAAGGAGACTAATAGCCTCCCACTCCTTCCAGGTGCCTAAGATTGTGAGCATGCAACCATGCACTATGGCATTCCATAATTGTGGAATAGTGGCATTAAGCTCTTCCTGCATTCCTGCTGTACAGGTTTTGCTCCCTTTCTTCGCTGCATTGCTTCATTGGACCCAGTTAGTAAGTTAAAAGGTACAGGTTGAATAATAAAAATATTTTTTTAAAAGGTACAGGTTGAGCCTCCCTTATCCAAAATGCCTGGAACCAGAGGTGTTTTGGATCTTGAATCCCCTCACCAACATTTTTTGGAATAACTGTTTATACATAATGAGATATCTTGCAGATGGGACCCAAGTCTAAATGTGAAATCCATGTTTAGTATACACCTTATACACATGTCCTGAAGGTAATTTTAAACATAATATTTTCAATAATTTTGTGCTTGAAACATTTGTGTACACTGAACCATCAGAAAGCAAAGGTGACACTATCACAGCCTCACATGTGACAATTTCGGATTTTGAAGTATTTCAGAATTCTGGATAAGGGATATGCAACTTGTATGTGCATGTGTGTCTACATATTTGCTTTGATTTCCTCCAGAAATGACTTTCAGAAGTGTACATGACAACCTCACAATGATTGTTGATTCCCTTGCAACAAATGTGTAACACAAAGCTATAAAATTCAAAAAAATAAACAACAGAAAAACTGGTTTCTGCCTTTTTAACAGAGTATGTCTGGTACTAGAAAATTCAGAAAAGTATGAGGAATAATTTGAAACAAAATAACCATCATTTGGATCTCAGAAAGAAATATACAAAAATATACAAACATCACCTTAATAGCCTATTAACAGGCCTGTCATGATACCTTCATATTTTCTCATATTTTTCACCTACCAAGACAATGAACTTTGAATAGTTAATTGTTAAACGTCTGGGTTTGAATCCTTTATCAACTAGGTTGTTTTTTACTGGCAGATTCCTAGCAGACAGGTATAACATGAACCTCTTCACTGGCTGAAGATATCCAGTCTTGATAATAACTTTTCAGTATTTTCATAATTCTGATGCAAAGAATGTGGAGGGTTTTTTTTTTCTGGTGGTTGCTTTTTTAAATATGGGAGAAAGTAAAAATGTTGGCTTAATCCACCCCTAACTGGCATGGTGTAGTGGTTTGAGTGTTGGACTGTGACTGGAGACCAGGGTTCAAATCTCTACTCAAGCATAAAAACCCACGGGGTGATCTTGGAGAAGTCACACTCTCCCAGCCTCAGAGGAGGACAATGGCAAACCTCCTCTGAAGAAAATTGCCAAGAAAACCCTATGAACCCTTAGGACTGCCATAAATAAAAAATGACTTGGAGGCAGACAATAACAACAAAAAACTGGATTACTGGGGCTAATCTAGAGGAATGCATAGCTATTTATCAGCCTTCCACTAGAAATCCATCCCTTACCGAGGATTGTTAGAACACGGGTGGAGGGGGACTCCCCATCCCTCTGCTTTGTCACACGTGTAATTTAGTCCTCATTACATCTGCAAATCTTCCTTCTTCCAATACTCAGTCTGGGGGAATATAAAATGGAGAAAACTCTATATGCCTTCATTCCATGTATGATTAAATGTTATAACTTGGTTTGTTTTCTGCTAGGCTGCTCTCATGAGATAGGCATAATACTACTTAGCATTTATGTAACACTCTTCAAGTATTCAAAGTATTCCATGTTCATCATCTCAGTAATCCTTAGCCCTGTAAGCAAGCCGCCACTATCATCATTCCCATATTGCAGACAGAAGTTGAGAATATGGTATAGTGGTTATCTAATTATGGTGATACCAAAACAGGAGATTTTGCAGTAGATGTGGAGGGGGCAGAGAGCTTGCCCTTCTCCAGGTAGACCTCTTGAAATAAAAGGAAAAGGCTTCTAAACTCCTTCCCACCAAACTAGGTGAAGCACCATTGTTTTCCGGTTACAAATATACAGCTGGACAGTTAATGGGTCTTACTTTTTCTGCTTTTCAAAGAATCCAGCCTAAGGCTCCAGTTACCAGGGTGTCAGGCAAACAGATCCCTTACTTTCATGATCCCTATTTAGCAGGCATTTTAAGGAACTTATGGGGTAAAAATTGTGATTCCACTAGTATCAGGAGAAAGGAAATTATGGGTTTCTTGGAGGATTGCCTCCACTTTTTCTTCCACTGTGCCAGCAATGACCCCAAACAAAGGCAGGGGAAGTAATTAATTAAAGTAATGCTGCTATATGTGACAAATTACTTTTTAATGTAACAATGACACAGAGCATTGGACTAAGTCTCTGAAAACCAGGGTTCAAATCCCTCCTGGCAATGGAAATTCACTGGGTGATTTGCGCAAGTCACACTCTCTCAGAAGGCAAAGTCAAATCTCCTCTGAACAAATCTTGCCCCCAAAACCCTGTGATATGGTCGCCTTGGACTCTTGAATGGAAAATGACTTAAAGGCACACAACAAAAGCAATGGCACAACAAAGTTAAATTTTAAAAGTAACACAATGAGTGGCAATAAATATTTTGATGTTAACAAGTAATATATTCTGGTACTTTTTAAAGAGCATTTTTAGAAAGCTTTTAAATAAATTTTTCAAGTGATGTTGCAAAATTTGGTGTTTGCCTCTGGTGGAAAGAAGAGATGAAACACATCATGGTAAAACTCAAAGGATCAAGCTATTAGATAGCATGCTGTATGGACAATTTTTCCCATACTGATGCTTTTCTGGTGTTTTTGACTTCAAACCTCATTAACCTTGGCCAGTGAAGAGATTGTGAAATTGGTGGAAAGTGTCAGTATGGTGAAAAATGCCAGAATGGAGAAGACAACTTAATTTGCCAAATGAATGCTTTCAAAGAGGTCAAAAATAAATTTGGGCAATAGTGTCAACTAAAGAAGTATATGTTGACCTATACTTTCTACATTTGCGTTAAACATTTATGTAAATTATAAATGTTTTATATAATGGTGACTCTGGCAATATGTTAAAAAATTTCCCTACTGTAGGGAAATAGAGGACCTGGTTTGGGTTGAATGGGCAAGGGAGGAAAGGCACTGGCGAGGGGACCCGGTGGAGGAGGAAAAGGCAGGAAGGGCCAGGCTGGTACAGGTGGAGCAAGAGTGGGAGCTGAGGGCCTCGCCCGAGAAAGTGGGGGAGGGGTTAAGAGAGCCTTTAAAGGGTGAGGGAGACGCGCTAAGAGGGAGGAGAGTGCACGGAAGAAGGGGATGCGGAAAGGACGGTGGAAGAGGGAAAGGCCAGGAACATCAGTCCCCAGGAGGAACGGGGATTCCACTCCACTTCCAAGCTGCCTTTGGGCGTCTGCGGGTAGGTCCTCCCCACGTGGCCTGCCCGGCTAGTCCCCAGTGAGAAGGAGTTCCAAGGGGTGAGCCCTACAACCCTGACATAGGCCGCAGACCTCGGGATCCCTATAGCCCTGAGACAACTTGGTGGGATAGCAAGGGCAAGGGTTTCAGTGGAGGGGCCCAGACAGTGTCTAACGAATGGACTGAAATGGAAGCCGCGGAGAGAGCCTTCTGTCCCTCCCGACCTAGGAGCCGAGAAGGTGGGAGTGAGGACTGAGAACGGCCCTAGGGACTTGAAACAGTGAAGTAACTGGACATTTGTTTTAAGTTAATATTGGTTGTTATTTGGACCACATTGGCCCAGAAGTTGTTGGCCATTAAAGTTTGGTTTCTTGGTGTTTGAAGCATTCTCTGTGGTCTCACGTGTACTTTGTTGAACAGCTGAATGCACACATGGAGCCCAAAGGAGCCCTTTCCAAGGCCAGGCCCCTGGCTACGCCCACAACTACCCAATAAGAATTAGTATTTTGAACTCTGGAACAGTAAATTAAAGATAAGCTTTCCTACTAACATTCCTGTCTCTGCCTAACATCTAATAGTTGCTAGATGATTAATCAGAAAACCAACCAAAGATCCACCAGCATACTGGAATACTTTCTATCCCATCTCGGGACTACCTACAATTTCTATGGTTGTATGTATACTAAGGTTTGCTTCAACAGCTTATGAAATTGAATTTAAAAACTATAGCTGAATTAAATCTTTCAGCTATAATTTTTTAGGTTTCTCAAGATTCAGCTTTGCACTTCAGTTTAATTTACACTGGAACATTTTATGTTCTCTTAACAAATTAGATGGTATTCTAACAGAGTAATTCTATACAATCTTATTGCTACTCTGTTCAGTGGAGCCTATTTCTGCAGAGCAGACGCTAGTAGACAACATACGTGTGTAGAAAGAACAAAAGGCCAGTTGTCAACAGGGGGAAAAATCTTCACCATGCTGCAGGGATGATGTAACTACTTGCTCCAGATTTTGAGAGGCTGAACCCTGAGCAGCATAGTCAATGGTCAGGGTTGATGGGATTTACAGTCCAATCACATCTAGAGGGCCACATGCTTCCTATCCCTGCCAGTGAAGAAAACAGGTTGATCACTCTAAAATAATGGGAGGTGGAACAGACTGCAGCTGGGGAGCTTGACGTTTTGGATGAACCATCCTTACAGGATGAGAGTGAATGTTTTTGATCACTTAAATGAGAAATGTGAAAAACAAACTTTGTAGACGAACATGATGCCAGAGGACTACAGGAAGAAATACAAGAGACCAAATACAAGAGACTTCTGGGGAAAAACACCATGTATAGAAGTTTCAGTGCAAATTGAAAAAAATCTCTAAGCCAAGATGAGAGAAAAGCTAGAACGATGTAGTGATCTGAGTGTTGGACTAGGACACTAAGAGACATGGAAGTTTATCAGACAAGGGGAATTGGAAATATAATCCGATGGCAATCTGAACACAATCATGGGGTTTAACGTTGTTGCTTGATAACCCACTACACACAAATTTGGGCAATGGGAAGTCAGTCCGAACGCAATCATGTGGTTTCACATTATTGCGTGATAGCCTACACAAGTAGATTTGGGCAATGGCATGCTATTTTCGGGCAATGGGGAGCCAGTTCAAATGCAATGCGTATTCACATAATTGCGCAAAACTAGCAACTTTAAGTGAATGCATTTTGGCCCCAGTTTCTTTTCATTCGAATTTAAGAGAAATTCCTCCCATTTGATAAACTCCCAGGTTTAACATCTGCACTCAGCCACAGAACCCAATGGATGACTTTAGGCAAATCTCACATTCTCAGCCTCAGAGGAAGACAAGAACAAACCTGCTTTGAAATAATTCTGCCAAGAAATCCCCATGATAGGCTCACGAAGGCACACAACAACAAGATGAGAAAGACAGAGTACTTGACTTTAAAGAACATACAGGGAGTATAATAAAAAGCTGATGGAAAAAGCTAACAGCACATTATCATGTGGAGATATAAATTCTATCAGCAGTGGAAGAGAACACGTGAACTTCCAGATGTTTTTGAATCACATCTGTCAGCCCCAGCCAGCATAGCCAGTGGTGAAGACTCATGGGAGCTGTAGGTCAAGAAACATCTGAAGTAGACATTATCCCATTGTTATTCATCCATGAACTATAGTGAAGGTGAGGGAAGGGTTCTGTACTGGCAGTGGTCTTGCACTGTAAGTGAAAGAAGCTATAGTGCCCAAATTAACCAAAAAAACTGAAAAGGCAGACTTACTGTCCAGTTTTCTTTGTGTGAATATGTGTGTCTTTATATTTTATACTATATAAACTATGTTTGGGGGCCTTAAATTTAGTAAATTTTACCCCAAATGAGCACTCATCCTGAATCAGTTTGCACTTTCTTTCTTAACTTTCACCAGCAGTCATTCCAAATCCTTTGCTGTTTTTTGCAAGTAATATGGTGTTATCTGCACATCTTAAACAGTTGATGTTCCTTACCGTAATTTTCATACTGGCTTCCTGTGAGCCTATCCTGCTGGGCAGGGAACCGTCTAATTAAAAATAATAATTGTAAGCCGCTCTGATAGCCTTTATGGATGAAGGGTGGGGTATAAATACCATAAATAAATAAAAATTAAATTAAATTAAAGAGATAGGATGATAAAATGCAGCACTGTGTGACCCCCCTGCCAATGAGAAAACATTATTGTTTCTCCATACTGTGTCCTGACAGTGGCCTTGAGTGTTACGCATCAGAATTGAAACTTTTTAAATTTTTACATTTAAATTCTACAGACAGTTTAATACAGTATGAATCACAGCGTTTTGTGTGTTTTCAGCTACTGTATATGCATTATTCAGCAACCTTGCATCCCAGCATTGGAGGAAGAGCAGTGTACACTGCTCCCTTGCCTTACACGGGGGATCCATTCTTAGTCTGTAACCCCACTTCAATCCACTGGGAGAGGCGGGGAAACATAAATAAAATTTATTATTATTATTATTATTATTATTATTATTATTCCAGACTCCACCCCTGCATAAGGCAAATACCACGTATGCTTGAGCCTCATTGAAAATAATGGGATTTATGCATGTGGTAAGGCATATGACGTGGGCGTACTGTATAAAGAAAGTAATAAAATGGTTAGCCTCAGTACAAATGACAGTTTGGACTAGATAGGATTTCAGTCTGATCCAACACTGATCTGATGCAATCACATTTCTAAGTTACACTTTGGTTAATTTTGTGTTGTTGTTGTTAGCCCTTGAGTCATCCTCAAATCATGGTGACCCTGTGGATGAGACATCTCTGAGACCCCATATGCTCTATCTCTTGCTCAGGTCCTGCAGGTTCAAGCCTGTGACCTCTCTGATTGAATCTATCCATCTGGCATGCAGTCTTCTTTTCTGCTGCCTTCCACTTTCCCTAGCATCATTGCCTTTCCTAATGAATTGTTTCCTTCTCATGATGTGTCCAAGGTACAATAACCTGAGTTTAGCCATCTTGGCTTCCAGGATTATGAAAGGTCAGGCTTTATCTGTACTAGGACCCATTTGTCTGTCTTTTTGGTCATCCAGCATTCTCCTCCAGCACCATATCGCAAATGAGTTGATTTTGTTTCAGTCTGCTTTCTGCACTCTCCAGCTCTCACATCTGTACATGGAGATGGGGAATACAATGGCCTGGACAATCCTAACTTTAGTAGTCAGTGTTGTCTTTGCACTTTAGGGCCCCATTCCCACTGGGCAAAAAAAGAGGCTTATATTGCTGCGATTCTGACTCGGATTTTTCCCCGAGTCGTATTCGAATCTGCTCCCTCATTCCCATTACGAAAGGGGGCAAACGGATTTGGGTTTTTTTGACCCATGTTCTCATTCCCATTGAAATTTTCTCGGTTGTAATTTGAAGCGGACTTTTTTGCTCCCTGTTCCCATTGCCCTTCCGGAACCTCTTTTTTTTTTAAAGTAGCTGTCAATCACGCACCTAAGCGCTTGACGTCACAGCTAATCAATCACTTAGGCACTTTTCCCCTCTGGGAAAGAGAGAAGGGAGCTTCCATCCCCCCACGTTCCTTTGCCTCCCGGACTCTCCTGTGTCTTCCCAGACTCCCGCTGGTGAAGGGGAAAGGGCACCTCCATCCCCCAAGCAGTGTTGCCAACAAGCCTCGGAGATAATTCCCGGAAATGTTTGTCCAAAACCCGCTGAATCCCCCCAGATCACACGGAATATTCAGTCACAATTCCCAGAAAATCCCCATAATGTTAAAATGGCGGATGTTTTGCAAATAAACGTAAACATAATTGAATAAAAATAATTGTAACTTATTTCAACTCTCAAAATCACCATTGAACCAAACAAAGAATCTTTCAGTCCTTTTAAGATATTTATTTTGACATGAAGGGGGTTCAGGAAGCTTTGTGCCAAATAGAAATGTGTTAGGCTGCAACCGCACTGCAGAAATAAATCTAGTTTGACACCCTTTTAATTGCCATGGCTCAGTGCTAGGGAATCCTGGGAATTCTAGTTTTCGGAGACATTTAACCTTCTCTCTCAGCAAACTCTGGTGTGACAACAAACTACAATTCCCAGGATTTCATAGCACTGGGCCATGGCAGTAAAAACGGTATGAAACTGGATTGTCTCTGGAGACTAGAGTGAAGATGCAGCCTGAGTTGGGTCCAAGACACACTGCAGAAATAATCCAGTTTGAGACTGCTTTAACTGCCCTGGCTCAGTGCTAGGGAACCCTGGGAAGTGTAGTTTTGTGAGAAAGAGCTCTGGTGCCACAATGAACTACAATTCCCAGGATTCCCTAGCACTGAGCCAGGAGAGTTAAAGCGGTCACAAACTGGATTATTTCTGCAGTGTTTTGGACCTTCGTTATTAAAAATGCTCAAGGTCCAATCCATACTGCAGAAATAATCCAGTTTGAGACCACTTTAACTGCCCTGGGTCAGTGCTAGGGAACCCTGGGAATTGTAGTTTTGTGAGAAAGAGCTCTGGTGCCACAATGAACTACAGTTCCCATGCATCTGAGGAAATACGCTTAAGTCTAGGAAAGCTCATGCTGCCAACTTTTCTTTCAGTGAGACTCAAAGGTGCTACAAGATCTCTCTCTCTATCATCATCATCACCATTATTATTATCATTATCAAATCCAAATGCAGCTGAAGAAGTGGACTTAAATTGGCAACACTGATATCCTGTAGACTCATTCTCTAGGGCTGTGATCTGGAAGCATGGAGGCAATTCCCTTGTCAAACCAGGGAATCCTGGGAATTGTAGTTTGTTGTGACATGTTGAGACACTGCTTTTACCGGCAGCCAGGGCTCCATGCATGAAATTCTGGGCTTGGTGGTTTGTTGTGCCCAGAATCCCATCATTGCAGGGAGCCTTGCAGTTAGAAGCAGTGCCAAACTGGATTATTTCTGCAGTATGGATGGCAATGGAAAAGGGAACGAAAAGAGAGCCACAAAACAAAATTCTGGGAAGACAGGGCAGGGATGCCAACTTACCAGGTGCTCTGCCCATGCTCAGAGGCATATTTAATCACTAACACACACACACACACACACTCAGGGACATCACATTCACATCACACAACCCAAATGGTCCTCACAGTACAACAACGACCCTGACAGGTAGGCTTGGGGCACTCTGCCCAAGCTCAGGAATTCAGAAATTCAAATGTCACTCTCAGGCACACACAGAAGTCCACAACATCAAGCCATGATGCCATGATCAAGTATTGCCTTTGTGTGCCTGAAAACTTATTTCTTACTTGGAAATGCAAGGCAATTGGGAAGCCAGCCAAGATCCCTCACTCCCTGCCTCTCTCCAGCACTTTTGCCCCTGGAGCCTGAGAATGCCTGAGGGGGGGGGCAATCACTGTCCTCTCTCTGATTGGCTGAACTATTCCTCCAAACAGTTGGGGTTGGTTGGGCTTGCTCTGTCCTGGCTCTCAGAGGGAGTCATGAGAGAGAGAGAGAGAGAGAGAGAGTTTTTTCTCCAGCCCTCTTGGCTGAAAACTGTTACACTCCAAAGGGTTTTGGTTGCTCTGCAGCCGTCTCAGGCTGGAGCTGAAATGGGCCAAAGTCACCGAAAAGGCACTGAAAAAAAGCCAGGTGCGAAAATCACACGAAAAGTCCCCGTTTTCGCGTGAAAGTCGCGAAATTGGCAACACTGCCCCCAAGTCTCTTTGCCTCCTCCACTGCTCCCTGGGCTGTTTGGGGGGGTGATTGAGCAGGCATGTAAGAAAAAAAATAGTTCACACATCGATCTATGCATGTGGAGCAGGGGGGACGTTGCAGGAGGGCATCATGTGTTTACCATATTTGGAAGTCAGTGTAGCAATTTGCTATGTTTGGACACCCAACAGAGCGCCTAAGCAATTGAAAGCTTAATTTTAAAAAAATAAATTTGTCTACACACGCAATCGCCTTACCCTGCTTCCCACTCCACCAGGGAAAAGGCAACGTGAATGGGGGGAAATGGTGCCAGTAATGCATGAAAGAGAACAAAGTGGGTGACACCCCTGGCCAGCCCCTTGAGCACTGCTCCTCCCATCCCCAAGTTCCCAAATTGGACTCCCTTGTCGTTCCCATTAATTTGTCCCAAATTGGACTCAGAAGGCGCAGGAAAAACTTCTAAAAATGTGCACCCTTTTTAAACCGGTTTATCCACCACTGATTAGGATTTTCCAAGGAAAAACTGAATACATGGGGATCAGATCCGAATTCCAATGGGAATGAAATGAAATCGGCGCAATGAGGATCGAATGCGTGCTCAAATGGGAACGATGCACTCATAATTCGATTCTTGATGCGCGTTATAAGCCAGTGGGAATGGGGCCTAGGACTTTGTCTAGTTCTTTCATAGCTAATTTAATACATTTAAAATCTTAATGCATAATTGTTTTAACTTTTAAAATTGTCTGTTGGTTTTTTAAATGTCACATTTATACATTTTAATGCTTTGGTATTGTTTTGAAATCATATTGTTTTAAATTTGCCATTCACCACCTTGATTCCCTACACTGGGAGAAAGCAGAGATATAAGTAAATAATAATAGTAATAATAATAATAATAATAATAATAATAGATGCCCTTCCCATTCCTAGTCTTTTTCTGATTTCTTGACTGCAGTCTCCACTCTGATCAATGTTTGATACCAGATATGGAGGTTTTTTTTTTACTACTCCCTATTTTATCATTCTTTAGATGAATTCATCTGTGGTGTACACTTGACTCAAGTGGTTAAGACACTGACTCTGTTGATTGCAAGATTGGCAGCTCAGGGCCAACTGATGGGGTGAGCACTCATCACTAGTCCCAGCTTCTGCCAGCCTGACAGTTCAAAAGCATGCAAATGCAAGTAGATAAATAGGCACCACTTCAGTGGGAAGGTAAACAGCATTCTGTGCAATCATGCTGATGACATGATCACAAAGAGTAGTCTCTGACAATGCTGGCTCTTCCACTTAGTAACAGAAATGAACACCGCCCCCTATGGTTGGACACAACTTGACAACCTTGTCAATGGGGAATACCTTTACCTTTATGCACTTGACTATAAGTCAACCTCATGTATAAGTCAAGGGCAGGTTTGTGGCCAAAAAGTATGGATTTTGGCATGACCTGTGGATAAGTTGAGGGTAAGACTTGGAGGCTCCTTCAGGGTGTGTATGTGGGTGCACAGCAAGAGGGACTTTAACTGAGGCTTTTTGCTTCAGCATTTTAGCTTTCATTCCATCCTCCATTCCCCAGACAGTGGCAGCTTGGGCGGGAGAGGGACTGTTTGTTTGTTGGTTTAAAAGCAGTTAATCACCCACGACTTTCTGCTTGGACACAAGAGAGAAATACTCTGCCGACTGCATGGGGAAATCTGAAAGAGCTGCTATCACATTACCATACTAACCCATAAATAATTCAACCTAGGATTTAGGAGTCAATTTTTGGGCATAATTTTCTCAACTGAATATATAGAGTAATTCTTCCATGGTCATTATTTTTGTTTTGTTAATATTCAGCATTAGAGACCTCTTTTCTTAATGACAGAATAATTCTGATAGAATGAATCCTTAAAAGCAAAACTACAGTGCCCCCTGCCCCCCCCCCCCCAACATTTGCTGGGGTCAGGGGAGCAGGACCCCTGTGAAAGTGGGGAAAGTGCAAATTAAAAAACCACACTATTTTTTTAAACCTAGAAAACACTTTCTAGGAATCTCTAGGTCCATCAGAGCAGCAGTCCCCAAACTGCCCTTTAAGAGGTTTATCGCACTAGTGAAATCCTGCGAAAATGGGAGTACATTCAAATCATATCAAAACTGAAAACATTAACTTTATTAAAAATGCGAGAAAAAAGGGAACTCAAGAAATAGCATCATTTTTTTGGGGGGGGAGGAATTAGGAGGTCAAAATAGCTAACTAGAATGTACTGTATTACCTATATATAAAGAAGATGAAATCTTTAAGCGTGAAATTTGTTCAAATGTGAGTTATGTAATAATAGTATGACGTTGACTATAATGTAAAATGTAATCAATTTTTAAAAATAACTGACCATTGTTGGATGTGTTGTTTCTAGTGTGTGTCTTTTGTCTCTATAGATTTGTTTTGATTTGGGTTTTTTTCTTCTTGTATCTGTTTCATTTGTATTTTGTTATTTGTATTGGTACATGTTTTTTATCAGCAATACAACTATTTAATTATATATATATAGTCAGGCTCAAAATGGAGGTCGTTTTTGGACAGGAGGAGGTTAAAATAGAGGACGGTCTGGCCACCCTGAAACCATAGAGTCCAGCAGGTTGTCACGTGACCTGCCAGGACACTTTCTTCCCCGGGTCGAATACGAGAAAAGCGTGCATGGAGTTCTACGCATGCGCGACCCTCGGCAGTCTTCCTCCTCTCTATTCTCTCTGTATTCTTTTTTCCCCAGCCTTACCGCCGGGCTCCCTTGTGACGTTATCACGTGGGAGCGACGCAGGCCCCGCCCACCTATATAAACGCGGCGCTGGAGGGGGCTGGGCGCCAGTGTGCTGCGGAGCAGGCCGCAGCCGGCAGTCTGTCTTTCTCTGTCTCTCGCGGCGCTGAGACGCTACTCTCTTTATTTTTTCATTCCCTTCATTTCCCTCTCCTGGGTCTTCCGTCTCTTGTCCTCCCCTTTCCCTTCCCCTCTCCCTTTCTCCTCCTCCTCTCTCCCTTTTTCTAGGTCGCTACGGCGGAGATGCCGCGCGTCTATATCGGCCGCTTAAGTTACCATGTGCGGGAAAAGGACATCCAGCGCTTTTTCAGCGGCTACGGCCGCTTGCTCGAAGTGGATTTGAAAAACGGGTGAGTCGGGGCTGGGAGTTAACCCCTTTGCTATGGAATTCTGGGAGTTGGAGTTTGTTGTGGGCCCAGAGCGGAGCATAGCACAGAGCCAGAAGAAAGAGTCCAAGCGCCCGCCGCGTGGCCTCGTCTACAAAATGGCGGCCGGCCCAGCCTCCATTGTCTTCGCTGGAGGAGGAGGAGAGAGAGAGGCCTGCCCCGCCGCTCCAACTGAGAGCAGCCCCAGCAGCAGCCCAGGCTGTGGATTCTGAATAGGTTTGTCGGTTGTCAAAGTATATCCTATGATTGACCACCAACAACAGATACTGATATGTCGCTCCTTCATTAGGCTTATTTGGCAGTAATGATGAGTAATAGCAGTAGTATAAACTTTTCTACTGTAATAATAATACTGAAACATAGTATAAGCATAGTAGTACATTTGAATGGTATATTGTTAAATATAATAATTATATATATATATATATATAATGTTTAATATATATTAAATAGCAAATTTATACTAAAACACAGTACAGTAGAATATTTAAATATATTAAACATAATAATAAATATATAAATGTTATAATTTTGTACATTAAATAGTATGTTTAAATGTAAATATGTAGTATATAGTAGCACTATAAAAATATAGTGGTATAAAATGTTATTATTAAATAAACCTAAGAGGGGGCGCGATGCCAAACAGTAAATAACAATCCTATTGTTTGACATGGCGCAGCCACAACAGCAAATCGACAGATACATAACGTCAGTTAAAAACACATGTCGGGTTTTTTAATAAAAACAAGACACATATGTATTAAAACAATCATATTTAAAATCCATCATGTACAATTTGAAAATGATCTGGATAGGCCTTTGGGAAGAGGTTGGCCCTTCATGTTTTAAATTGATACAGCATGCTTAGCTGTCCAGTCTCTTCCGGCAGGTATTTCCAGAGTCATGGGAGGACTGAAGGGAAAGTCCTCTGGCTGACTAGGATAAACACCTGCCAGAGGACCTCAGTGTACAAATGTTTTGCATTGGACAAAGTTGTGCCTCTTGGTCTGTGGGTATAGAGGTATTTGGATCCTAAACAGATTTAAAACATCAGCAATCTCTAGGTGAGCCAAGCAATATGAACCTGGCCTCTCAATTCTGTACTGATTGAGACTAATTTATTGTCTTCAGTGGCAGACTTGTTCACAGATTATATAATGAATGACAGCAGTGTATAATGAATTACAGCAGGGTTGGAGTCGTGCAGCCCTCTAGATAGTGATTCCCAAACTTTTGTGTTTTGGACTTCAACCCCCAGAAGCCCTAGCCAGCTTGACCAGCAGTCAGGAATTCTGGGAGCTGATGTCCAAAACATCTGGAAGACCAAAGTTTGGGAACCTCTGCTCTAGATGCTCTTGGAGTGCCATTACCAGCATAGGGATAGGGAGGAACTGGTGTAGAAACAATTTGAGACTGGCATAGGCTGCATTCCTACTGCAGAAATAATCAAGTTTGACACCACTTTTAACTGTCAAGGCTCTAGACAATGGAATCCTGGGAAATGTTGGTGCTGCACCAAACTGCACTTCTCAGAATTCCATAACATTGAGCCATGGCAGTTGAAGTGTCAAACCTATTGTTTCTGTAGTGTGGATGCAGCCTGAGACTTTTGTCTTGAAGGGTGGCTTCCAAAATGCTGCAGACAAAAGAGGGTTTCATTCACATGAGGCAGGAAAAGGTTCCCCAACTCTTTCCTTTTCTTCCTTTGAATTTTAAGGTGCACAAACGTTTCCTCCTGGGACCAGGGTGACCAGAGGTCCTCTTTCTCCAGGACGCGTCCTTTCCACTTCAACCTTTTTTGTCCAGGAGGCATTCCAGAAGGTCTTCTATTTTGAGCAGGACTAAAAAGCTTGGATTTCTTATTTTCATGAGTGTTGTGTGCTTTTAGTTTGCAATGTCCTTCAGTTTTTCTGGAAAGTCCTCCATTTTGTGATGCCTTGTCCTCCTTGGCAGTTAGGGCAGCTAGTCACCTTGTGATGGAGCCAAGTTGTTAGAGTAGTTTGTAAGAGCCTTTGTGCTGGACTAGGACTCTGAAGGCCAGGGTTTGAATCATGGTTTGGCTATGGGAATAGACCTTGGGCGAGTCATTCTCTTTCAGCTTCAGTAGAAGGCAATGGCAAAGCCCCTCTGAAGAAATTTGCCAAGAAAACCCGCATTATAGGAAAGGATATGAAGGCACACAACAAAAGAGTAGCTTTCTGGAATGACCACAGAAAAAGAGGTGGAGAATTTCCATTCACAGCAGGTGGGGAAATGAGCAATTCTCCCAATGTTCCCAGCAGCCCTTTCCCACAGAGTTAGAGGTTAGGGAATGCTGGGACTTGTAGTCAGACAGTTACCACCTGGGAGGAGGGGATGGTGCTGGCCTGTGTGAGTGTAGTCAGAGTCCTTTCCTCCTCCCCACCACCACCTGTGTCCCCTTTTTGTATTTTCTTTCTTTCTCTTTCCAGGTATGGGTTTGTGGAATTTGAGGATTCCCGGGATGCAGAAGATGCCGTTTATGAGCTGAACGGCAAAGACCTGTGCGGGGAGCGGGTGATCGTGGAGCATGCCCGTGGCCCCCGCCGGGACAGAGATGGCTACAGCTACAGCAGCCGCAGTGAGTGTTGCTCCGACGTGGCCTTTTTCAGGCGCGCGGAGGAAGGGAAGGGGGGAGGGATGGGGCAGCAGGCAGAGGAATGGAAGGTGTTGGCTTCCCTAAGTAGCTAAGGGGGGTGGGTGGAGAGAGATAGGGCCCTTAGGAGGGGGCATGGAGAGGTCCCTGGCCAGGAGGGGTGTAACACTGGCTCGATTCTGATGTCTGAAGGGGGTTTAAGCTCTCCCCCCTTTAGTTTTATCCACTAGAAAGTTTTGTTAAGGAGTTAGGTGGGGCTCCCCCCCCCCCCATGTAAGTTGCACTCAAACATGCAAACATTCTGGGGCTTAAGAACGTTGGGAAGAGTTGGGAAGGGATACGTGGGGATTTTACATTAAACTCACTGCTCTTAATTGGAACACCTGTGACATACAAAAATGCCCGACAGAATTAGGTTGGGAAAGAGTTGGCATGTTGTAAATCTGCCAATTGAAATGGTTGTCTGTTTTTCAGATGAGGCTATGCTAAGTCTCACTTCAGATTCTCAAACATTAGTGTCTGAGGAGAGTTTGAAGGCTTGGCAGTTAAATGCTGAGACTGAATTGAGGATAATTCGATGGCTGATGCAAGACCCATTTTGTTTAGATCTTTGTAGAAACTGGGCTGCATCAAATTCAATTGAATTTTACATGATGATTAAGAGCAGTAAGGTAGACAATGACTTGTTACTGGTGGGAGTGGGGTTTCTTGTAAATGTGTATGTTTTTTAAATTGTTGCATGTTCAATTCAAACTTTTTAACAAGTCCTTGATGTTTCAATTTAAAAGTGACCAGTGGGGCTGAGGCTGTGTCCACTGAGGCTAAGATGACTGCCTTTCCTGATTGGCCATGGCTTTTCCATACATTGTGTGACCCTTGCCCTATGACCCTTTGGCTGACCTTACCGGAAGCCATGACGACAGCAGCCTTTTGCCATTAGACGCAGGGTGATGGTGAGGATTCCAAGGGTTAGACAAAACTGGTTAAACTGAACTAGGTGACTGTTACCTTGCGTGTGTTGTGGCCAAACCACCACCAAATACCTCATACTGTGATGTAAGTACTTAGTGTAAACTAGTAAATTTTTTGTAAAATGTAGATTGCATGTAATCAGTTAAGTTTTATATTTTACAATGTTCTGTAAAATAAAACTTAGCAAGGTAAATCTAATAAAGGAGCAGTCACTCTCTAACAGAGTTTAGGAGCACAGTCTTGTAGGATTTTAGTCTTTGATTTGCCCTTAATATATAGAATGTGGCGAATTGAAAATTTTGTTGCAGGATTAGAAAACTAAAGTCCTACTCCTGTAAATACAATTTGTAAACTAAAGTGAACTAACTTGTATTTGCTTTTATACAAGATTGCTAACTTTGTGTCTTTGTATGATAAAGGTGGTGGAGGATATAGCAGTCGAAGGACATCGGGAAGAGATAAATATGGACCACCTGTTCGTACAGAATACAGATTAATTGTTGAAAACCTTTCCAGTCGCTGTAGTTGGCAGGATTTGAAAGTAGGTTGACAGTACAAACTTTCTGAAAAAAAGCACACTATGACGTGTAGTTCTTTATGCATTGCATGGTCACTTGATTTCATAGTGTACTTGTTGAATCTGCTGATTTTTGTCTTACACTTGTATAGTACCATATCTGTACATTTGCAAAGTGTGACTAATAGTTTTATTTACTCTTAAGGATTTCATGAGGCAAGCTGGTGAGGTCACTTATGCGGATGCTCACAAAGAACGTACAAATGAAGGAGTAATTGAATTCCGTTCTTATTCTGACATGAAGCGAGCTCTGGACAAATTGGATGGCACAGAAATAAATGGGCGAAAGATCAGGCTGGTTGAAGACAAACCACGATCGAGCCATAGACGATCTTATTCTGGGAGTAGATCAAGGTATGTTAGTGTCAGATTTTAAGATTTTTAATACAAAGGAGATAATACTTTTTAGAAAATGTAGCACCTGTTCAAAGGTAAGTCAAATCACATGATTGTTGTCATGTATTAAAAACTTTTAGGAAAAGAGCAGGCCTCACAGTGTTGATTTTAAGGAGGAAAATAGGCTCACAGTACCCAAGCAGGTGTTAAAGTGGTGACTTAGAATACACTTTCTTTTAAGGTCACGTTCTAGAAGGCGGTCACGTAGTAGGAGCCGCAGGAGCAGCCGCAGTAGATCTCGTAGTGCCTCAAAAAGCCGATCACGGTAAGAACTTACATTATGTTAAGTTTAATTACCAGTAATATGATAAGTGCACTTAAGTGGCTTCTAAACCAGTTAGTAATCTTTGTGTAGTTTTATTATTAGTAATTTTTTTCTTCTTTCCAACAGTTCTAAATCTAGGTCTCGAAGCAAAGATCGTTCACGTTCAAGATCTAAAAGTAGAAAGTCTAGATCAAAGAGCAAGTCTAAACTGAAATCTGACAGAGGTTCACAGTCCCGCAGCAGATCTAAAGAAAAGTCTGAGAAGTCTCACAGCAGATCTAGGTCTGTGTCTCGATCACCCAAAGAAAATGGTAAAGGGGAAGCAAAATCTAAATCAAGGTCAAGGAGCAGGTCTCGTTCCAATTCTCCTATGCAGCACCAACCTGCAAAGGCTCATTCAGAGTCTCCACCCAAAAGAGCTGCATCGCGGTCTCGATCACAATCACACTCAAAATCCCGCTCACGTTCAAGATCCAGTTCACAAGATTAAAACTGGAACTTTCCTCTTAATAATGGAACATTTATATGCCAGATCAGAAGTCTTTTTTTAAGTTAGAATTGAGGAAGCTGGCCTGTTCTACTGCAGAAAGAAATTGCTGGAGAACTAAGTAAATGAGGCAAAGATTTTACGTACCTCAAACTACCTGAAAGGTTGTACAGAAGTGGCAGAGAACAGGAAATGGTCCTCTTTTTGTAGAAATTAGGGTAAATCTTTGATTTCTTTTTTTAAATAGTGTCCCAGCAAAAATAATAGTTGCAGTGGAAGATGGGTTTTATATTTAAAAAATGACAAGAGAAGGCTTTTGAAAAGTAATTTTTCATAAATAGTTCCATTATTTAAAGATTATGGAAATTAGTTTAATGGGCTGTGGCTTGTTTCTAAAAGTGCATGAAAGCCTTATGGAACAGGTTGGAGATGCTTGTAAAGTTGAAAAAAAGTCAAGCCAGCATTGAGTTTAAATTGGAGTATTTCATCTGTGCTGTACTATAACTTGCCAAAAGTAACTTCTTTGCTCCTTTCTCACCATCTTGAACTAGTATTGATTACCTAATAAAAATGGTCTCTAACTTTGTATGGTTCAGTTTTGCCTGAAGCTAACAGGGAGTGTTGACTTGTTTGGCGAAAAAATTCCAGGTGCCATCTGAATTTTTGGTTCCCAGGATTTTTACATGTTCACTTTGCTATCCTCTGACTGCTGAATATGGAATTTGGTTACTTTCCCTAAAATTAATAGTGACATGGAAATTAAACATATGGAGCTAAAGTTCTAATCTTAATGGGTTATCTAAAACTAGGCTTGCCAGTACGATTTATGCAACTGAAGTAGAATCCAGTGCTGAACTCCCTTGTATGTAAAAAATCACTTTAGCAATATTAGCACAATCCTCTGTGATCTTTATATAACATGTAGTTTGACTTGTATAAAATTAAATCAGTGTCTCCAATGTTTGCATTGTAGTATAGCTTCATTTGGTAGATGCTCTTATAGAATAGACTGACCTGACTTCTGTTACATGTGTAAAAGCAATGAGAATTGTCCTACACAGTGATTATATACCACCAGTCACACAAGAGATTAAGTAGCAATTGAGTAAATGGAAATATGTGGCTGCTTTTTTTTAAAGACGGATCATCGTAAGTCTACTTTATTATTTATTTTGAAAAAATCATTACAAGGCCCATTCTTGAGCATTTTCTTTAGTAGGTGGCCAGGTGGAAAAAATCCTCATCCTAAATATAACTACTTTATATCAAAGTGGTTTCACAGGAATTCTTGGTCTCTTGATGGTGCATAATTTATAAGACAGCACAGATTTCCCCCCTGGCGGTAGTAAATTCCTCAGTGACCTAATTTGAACTGAGATAGAACTTGAGTGCTGAATTGTGACTAATACTGGCCATGTAAATCCACTGGGTGAAGGCAAGCCACACACACTCAGCCTCAAAGGATGGCAATGGCAAAACCCCTCTGAAGAAACATGCAAAGAAAACCCCATGTTAGGTTTGCCTTACAATAAATCAGAAACAACTTGAAGACTCGGCAACAGCAACAAAACTTGGCATCTATTTCTTTCCAAAGTTAAAGTCTAGTTCACCTAACTTTTGCTTTTCCTGAAGTTAATGGCATTAATGTAGCCAAGGTAAGTTCAAAATTACCATTTTCTAGAAAGCACAAGAATAGGAATGTATTTGAGAGACATATAATGAACACTGATAGGAAAGGCATACTTAGTTGATGCTTTCTTCGTCTTTATAATGAATATATCATCATTGAGGACTTTGTGACAAGGTGTAGGGGATGCACTTGCAGATGTGTCATCAGCTGAAGCCAGCATAGCCAGTGGAGAGAAATTAGTTGCAGACCAACAATATCTGGAAAAGCACACATGGTGCTGAAGGCTCCACAAAGGCCTTTTCTTCACACTTTATTTCAGAAGTAAATGGCAAAACTACCTGCGAGTGTTCCTTATCGAAGAACGCACATTCATGGAGTTGCCATACATCAGCAGGCAACTTGAAGGCATATAATACTTTTCTCATCTATGCACAATAACATTCAAATTTGCATAGAAAGTTAAGGAATACAACAAATCAATATAGTCTTAAAATCATAAACATGTTATTTAGTATAATTCAAGAAAGAAGGGGCTATATGAATTGGTGCCACAGCTAAAAATGGCTGCCCTTTTCCAGCCAGCCACAGATACAGCACAAGAGGGACACTGAGAAGGGACATGAACCTAGTGAAGTTTTGTATAGGCTTGTGAGGTGTTCATGGCTTATAAAATTGGAAACATAGCAAGCAGTCCTACTATCAGAGAGCTCTGTGGCTATAGCTTGTTTGGGCAGTCAAATTTTGCAAACTGCCCTCAAGACAAGCTTCATTTCAAATACATTCTGGCAATTAACCTTGTGTAAATAACAAAGAACAAGCCCCAACCCCATTTGTCCCTAGGAGATAGGAAACTTTCAGAACTTGCTTGAGTGATACATACTAAAAATTTCAAAAAGGAGCAAAACCAGGAGGACTGAGGGGAATCCACAGTAACGGGGCATGCCTCAACGTGCTCAAGGGGGTTATTGGTACAGTTTTGCATTACCAACATATGAGCTGTTTTGTTATATTGCAGCAGAAGAAAATTCTTTGAAAATATTCAGCTATGTCGATAAAATACAAGTAAATAGCCTGTCATTGTATGCTCGTGTTTTTAGTTTTGCTCCAGTAAATTCCTGTGACCTAATCTCACCATTTGGTGAAACAATAATCCTTGCTATCTGTTGCTTATAAAACACCCTCAAAATAAGAAGACTTGGTTTCCTCTTGAGATTGCCCAGTTGTAACAGCCAGAACCTATGGCAGCGCCATAGCTGGTATGGTAGATTGTCAGGGGGAATCCCTGTAAAAGGGCACCAGGGCTCTGCCTTGCATCTTTTTCACCCTTAAACAATGGAATGCTCTTGATTTGAACACAAATGCTTCTAGGTATGAGTCTTGACTGTTGATTCATAAAAGCAATTCATCTTTTCCCCCTAAGCTTTTTAATTAACAAAAACGTATTACTAGATTTCTTGGCAATGTAGAATTGTTAATGAGAAATCCAATTAAACTAAAACGTGTGAGCAGTGCTAAAAAAATCAGATGGAAATAACAAAACACTTCCTGTCAACAATGCTAAAGAAATAGATGGCAGCGCAACAAAACACTTCCTGGCTTTGTTTACAAACTAACAAAAATAAGTTTTTTTTTAAAACTTCTGAGGCCATGGCGAAAAAGACCATATGTAGTATCCTGTCAAACTAGAGATGTTGCTTACAGGCCTATACAACCTGAGCAATTTTGTATTAATGTAGGCAGTCCTTTTGAATTGCGTTTTAAGGTCTAAACTATAAACTGAGCGTAGAAATGGGTAGTATAGTTGATAATAAGTTCTAGTGTTACATACTCTCACCAGTCTCAAAAAGCCTCCTAAGCTGCATTTTCTACTAGGTAAAAACATGAAATTGGAATAGTAATACTAAATAAAGTATGAAAATACAGCCCTAGATAAAGCATGAGAGTTAGCATGGTGTAGTGGTTTGATCATTGGAGTATGACTCTGGAGCTGAGGGTTCAAATATCCAGTCATGAAAGCCCACTGGGTGACTTTGGCAAGTCACATTTTTGCAGCCTTGGAGAAAGGCAAACCTCTGAACAAATCTTGCCAGGAAAACCCCATGATAGGGTCACCTGCAGGTTACCATAAGTTGGAAACACAAGATGCACAACAACAATCAAAGCCCAACAGCAAGTACATTATGGTGGTCTAGTTTTGATGTAACTGAAAATATCTTATTTTTCTAGAGACGCAGTTGGCCACATAATGCAACGAGAAAAACATCACTCCTAGACTTTAATGCCTCTTGCACCTCCAGGAGAACCTTCACACTCTGAATGTAGTTTCAGAGCAATACATCTCCATCCAGATGAGCAACCTGCCCAAGCCCCCGGATATCCGCCTCATCTTGATTGAGATTCAGTTTGTTAGTCTTTATCCATTCCCAAATTGTGTCTCTACATTTGTTTGGGGTCCACAGAATTCCTGGTGCTAGCAGATAGGTCCAACTGCTTAGTGTTGATGTTATTTATTGTATTTATATCCCGCTCTTTAGAAATGCTCTCAGAGTGCCTTACAAATTGTTAACTAGACAGTTCCTGCCCTCAGGCTTACAATCTAAAAAGGCATAACACAAATGGAGAAGGGAATGGCAGTGGGGAAGGGGATCAAGTCCAGCAGTTCTTTTCTCCTACTGAGGCCAGGGCCATGGCAGATGGACTGGAGGGAGGGCTCTTCTTCTGCCTCTGGGCTAGGCCTGGTGGAGCTGTGCCTGTGTTGCTCACGTGCTCATGACAGTTTTAGGCCAAATTACAGGATGGCTTTCTCCAATTGAGATGCTAAAAATTATGTGGAACAAAGGAAACCTTTGATGGTCATTTCCCATAGGGCTGACGATGGGGATTAGGCAAAACAGAAGTTACTCTGCCAGATTCTGTATCTGTTTGTCCCCTCTAGAGAGGAATAGCAGGTGGATACTAAAAGTGGACAGATGTAACACAAAAACACAATTGCTTTTCTTGTCCATTCCTCTATAAATCTTCCATTAGTGTGACCAGAGCTCTTTTGGTTCCAAAACAAATCTGGAAGCCATGTACAAATGGATCCAAATTATCAGTTCCATCCAAGAGCCCACCATCATTCTCAACAGTGATCTCAAAAAAGGTAATAACTGACAAATTGCCTGTGGCAGGGGTAGGCAACCTGCGGCCCGCGGGCCGGATGCGGCCCGGTGAGGCCTTGGGAATATTATTTATTTATTTTTTGGCTTCGGCCCACCAGTTGTCTGAGGGACAGCAACCCGGTCCCCGGCTCAAAAAGGTTGCCTACCCCTGGCCTATGGGATAACACTAAATTTTTACTAATGTCAGAATACAATGGTAACTCCAGCCAGTTTCAGTAACCAGGAAGGGTATGAATGTGGCAAACAAGTGGTAAGCCTCAGTTCTTCAAGCAGTTTCCAGTGGTCCAAATCTTAAGGCAGCATTAGCTGAAAATATCAAATATAACATCCAACAGTAATCTATCTGCTTCCATTCCTCACTTACTATGGCATCCAAATTAGAACAGATATGGGTGATTTTTTATCTGTAAAAATATAATGCAAATTGTCTACAGTAGACATCCAGTGATTTCACCATTTGATCACTGGGTCCATAGCAAGGAACTCTCTCACCAGTTAAAATATTTCCTTTGGCCAACATCGTGTGGAGACAATGGTGACAGGGAAGTAAGCTTTCTTCATCTTTACAGGCATAGTGTAGCCTTAACAGCAGGTATTAGTTTGTGTTCAATTAAGTATGCTTGAAATCTGCCACTAGTGCTCCAGTTGTTATCCATGTCATTTCATCCCTCTTATCTTAAGAGTGTCAAATAGCCAAAGTAGGGCTAGAATTTGGCTAAATACATCAAGGAGAAATCAAAGGGCTGGAAGAGGTCTCAAGGTCTTAGTACAACATCAACCAAGGCCTATCTAGCACAACATCTTCTTTTACTAGGAGGGCCCCTCCTCCTGCTCTCCCATCTTGAGTTCTCAACTTTGGATCACTAACCACAGCCTCGGCTCCCATCCCACCTGCCCATTAACCACAAAGGAATGTGAACAGCCATCTTGGCAATTAACACATAACTACATATCCCGTCCTAAGCAAGAGGACTGTCTATTACATTATGAGAAAGCAAAGCTGTTAATCCAACTCTAATGACAGGCAAGCTGAAGGCTCAGCTCCTGACACTTCTAATTGAAACAGTTCCTTATTTTGTAACAACATCCATTCTTTTAACAATATCAATAAATGCAAGCAATTGCCATATGCATTTTAGGACAATAAATAAAACACAGTCCATATATAAGAAATTTCAGAATCCTAGCAAGAAGCTCACTACAAAAGGCAATGGGTGCTGATATGCAGAAAGATGCAAAGGTGTGACTGTGATGACAGCAAAGAGTTACAATGAATATATCTATAGATGTGATTTTGTTTTTATATGTAGCAATACAGGGTTTTTTGGGGGTGTATAAATATTTCAAAACATGACTTGCTACCACTTTTCTGTAGAGATGCAAAATATCTCTCCATCCAATATGCTGTTGTATTCTTCATGGGGAGAGGTGCTCAAACCAACAAATTACAATGCAAAGGTGTAATCCAATAAATTACAATGCAATCACCATTTTGCCCTAGTTATTCATATAAAATGTTTAAATACTGGCAAGTGGCAAGACCCTCAGGGTGGTTTTCAAATTTATAACACTAGCACTTTGAAATGTCCTTAACATTATCAGCCTATCATAATCATAAGCTGGTTTCCTGATATCATGATGGATGATGTGATCCTTCATACTTTTTTTTTTGCATGCCCACACAACTAAGGTAAGGAAAGTACCTGGCAAAGCTCTTTAAGACCACATTGTGGACAGAGTAATGTCATCCCTTCATGTCATTCAATATAAACACATGAAAGATAAACCCCATCTCATACCTATGTCTCCCTGATGTCTCTCACGGAGCAGGGCTTCCTATCAAATTTTTCCAGGTTGCCTACTTTGGAGCCTAGTCCCACTGCCAAAACCAGCAAAATAACAAGTTCAGAAAATTAGGCTTCTGTAGTTAAACTCGGCAAACTTTTATTACAAAACTGTAGATCCAGTCTGGTGATTATCATTGTCAGAGGTGACCAACAAATGTTAAAATTTCCAAGTTACATTATGCACAATTTTAAATCTCAGTTGGGCTTACTTATTGCTCTTTGTAATTGATAAATACATTTCTCTTTCTTTTCCCACACATCCTCTTTTCCTTTGTTGTTGGAGCCAGAAGCTTTCACATAAATGACCTTGGGCAAGTTTGCTTCTGTTCCTGTATTATCTCATCACCTGTGTCTGAGCTCAGCCTTCTAAATCATTATTGCCACATATCCCATCACTATATAACCCAATTATGGCAATACACAAACATATGCAATTTCTGGCACCTTCACACTAAACACCAGCTCTCAGTTCTGGCTGAAGCAGACTGATGGCAATGTGCACATCTATCTCTCTATCATGGGGTTTTCTTGGCAAGATTTGCTCAGAGGATTTGTCATTGCCTTCCCTTGAGGCTGAGAGTATGTGACTTGCCCAAGGTTGCCTAGCTGCTCTGATAGCCTTGGCTGTGTGTGTGTGTTACAAATGCTTTCACATTTCTGCTGAACAGTTGTGACTGAGTTGGCGACACATCTAGCACATGAAATTACTGCTTGCTTATAAATCAAAGAGGAGAGGATAAAAGTGTAGCAATTTGACTTGCCATTAAGAACGGAATTCAGGAAGGCTTAATAAAGATGCCCTTGAGGCTGAATTGTTATATTATTGTAAAGTTAATAAAATGGTATTCAGAATTAAAATGACAAATTGGCTAATGCAAAAGTCAACATTCCTGCATTACGACCCAGAGTGCCATTGCCTGTGTTGAAAGACAAACAGAATTACAGATCAGAATTAGAAATAATTTTAATTAGACATTGGAAACCATACTGTACATTTAGAACAGTTGTCTTTTGGGTTTGCAAATTTAGCCTCCATTACCAAGGCACGTTACAGACCACCGGATTGCGGCGGTCTGCTGCCGCCGCCGCTTGCACCATCCGGGAGCCGCAGCCTTTAAACAGTGCAGCTCCCAGATGCTGCCGAGAAGAAGCGCGGAAATTGTGCTCCTTCTCAGGCCCCGGAAGAGGCGCCACAAAGCGCAAGGTGCACCATCATTTCCGGGATGACACGTGCGGACGCAACGTGTCCAGCACATAAAGATGGCGGCGCCCATGTGTATGGGGCGCTGCCATCTTTATGCCCCCGTCACGTGCTAAGGGTGAGGCCGGTATGGATGCTAGGTCTTCGGTCAACCCCTAGCAAGTGACAGGGGCGTATTAAAGGCCCATCTATAATGCGCTCAAGTTTCCATTCTAATGAGAAAATACAGGAATGAGCATCCTTTGCTTTCTTTCAGATACTGAGGAGAAAGTGCGTCCCAATTTTGATGAGAATGGTTGGTGCTGTTGTGATGGGAGAATTAAGATACTGTACTTTTTCACTCTGTGCTTTCAGAAAGAAAGAAAAAATAGCAGAAAGCTTCAGGATTGTTCCACACCATCTCCACTTCCTCAGCAGATGCAGCTATCTTTGTGAAGCAGCTGTCCTACATTTCCTCTGGCAGTTCTTTCCTTTGCCTGATTGTAGGAGGTCAGCTGCTGCCAAAATAAAGGAGGTATTGCTGCATTAAAAAGATAACCACAATGACTGGAAGGAATGGGTTGCCACTGGGACTTTTCTTCTCCACTTTGTATCTTTTCTTTCTGTTCCCAGAATCCAGGGCAAGGGAACCATACACAAGTCCCAGGAGTCACGGTTGTTCATGTGCCGATGACTGTTGTGAAGACCAATGGATGGGAGACACAAATACACCCTATAAATCAAGGGTGGGGATTCTGCAGCCCGTCGGATGTTGGACTGCAACTTCCCTCAGGCCTTGCCAGCATTGGCGCTAGGGAGGGATGTGGAGAATTGTGATTCAACAATATTTTAAATGCTGCACAATCCCACCTCTTCTAAATTCCACACATTTTCCTCATTAAAGGAGTAATATGCTCACTTGTACTTTCAGGGAAAACGCAACACTTTCTGTTGCCTGTAGTAGTGCATTCAATGGAAAATTCACACATACACACCCGCCGCCATTCTGCATACAATATCCACCTGAGCTTGATTCTTACAGGATGACTGGGGGGGGGGGGGGGGGACCTGTTTTGCCAGTGTGGTGTACTTGGTTCAGGCGGGGGTGGGGGGGGGGGGGGGGGTTCTTGGGGTCTGGACCCCCCCTTCCGTTAGATAAAATGAATGGTGTGTGCTGCTGCGCCGCTGCACCCAAGCCCCATTATAATGGTGGCACTTAGTCTGGACCCTCCCCTTCCCAAAAACCTGGCTACGTCCCTGTTTCAGTGTTGGACTAGGACACTGGGAGACCAGGGTTCAAATCCTTGCTCAGCCTTGGAAGCCCACTGGATGACCTTGGGCCAGTCACACACACTCAGCCTCAGAAAGCAAGTGCAAACCCCCTCTGAACAAATCTTGCCAAGTAAACCCCACAATAGGGTTGCCTTAGGGTCACCATGAGTCAGAAACAACTTGAAGGTACACAACAACAACTACTACTACCACCATCACACCTTGGGAGAGTGAGATCGCTTAGGAAGCACAGAACATACCATGGAACATTCATAGGCTGTCTTCCAGCACCTGTCTGTTGCCTCCTGACCATCTTATTTTGTCTAATTGTAGGGCTGCTCCTAGGTACCTCATGGTCAAACACTGCAGACAGGTAGATATTAATGTGGAATAAGCAGAAATGAAAACAATTACAGTTCTTATACCACCCTTCATTTAAAAATATCAGACCTGCATTACTTTTAGAATATTTCTTTGCTTAAATATAATGCTTTATTTTTCTAGACTCATGTTTTAAAACTGCATCTCAAAACACTTGTAGTCTAGCTTAATGCCAGGGCTGCACTTCAGACAATACATGAGAGGCAGGCCACATATATCCTATAATATTCAATTTTAATTAATTCAGCTGTTTTTAAGAACACATTAATTGTTTATGATAGGTTGGTGTCCTTTTAAAGATTGAATGACAGTTTCCACTGTCAGCCCACTGATCCCTCATGAATGATTCGTAAGTTATGCTACATACAAACGGTAAAAGTCTAGAGTCTAGAGTTCAGTTATTTAAAGTACAGAGATTAGAAAAGTTACTTTTTTGACTACAACTCTCAACCATGATTTGCATTTTTTGAAATATAGTCCAAAAAAGTATTTTGAAATTCTTTGTTCTCAACTCCACATGATATCACATTATATAATTGTGAAGCTGAGCAACTAAAAATGTTTTCTTGGCCCCAAGGAGAATACAATTCTTGTATTTTTCTTTTCAGGGAACAGTATAGTCTTTGGATTTTTTAATTTTGTTTTTTGTAATACTATACTCTGTTAGATAATTAATTATTAATAACACCAAGTTGCAGAATTTTAAAATTATTCCACACACAAACCAAATATTAAGGTAGTGTCTGTGTCTTATATCTCCAACAAAGTACAGTAGTATGATACATCTTACTCAATTTATGGGAAAAGAGCTACCATTGGCAAACTGATCTGTAATCACCAGCTCAGAGTTGCACTTTGAGGACATAGAACTTTTTAAAAAGCCATGAGACAAACTTGACCCTCTTTCATTGTCAAAAATACATAAATAAGAAAGCCAATTTCTATGCATTAAAAAACAAATCACTCTCTTCAAGGTCACATGACAATTTTTGAATTTTTCTTGTGGGGAAGTGTGAACACTGGATATGCATCAGTCATTAATATAGGTGGAGAGGTACAAGCAGCTGCTTTAGAAGTTCTTTCAAAATATGAAAAGGGTCCATTAATCTATTTCATATCAATTTTACATCCTTTGTTTAGCTCTTCTGTGTATATAACATCTGGACCTACCTCAGTCTTTTCCTGTTTATTTGGATCATGTTCGCTTGCACTGCCCAGTGATGTAGAGTATTTGTGTTGGAAGGGCATATTAAAAAATAAGTAAGCTCTGTTACTTGCACTAGTTGTTGTGTGCCTTCAAATCCATTCTGATTTATGGTAACCCTAAGATGAACCGATCATGGTGTTTTCTAGGGCTGAGAGTGTGTGGCTCACCCAAGTTTCCATGGTCAATCAGAGAATCAAAGCCTGATCTCAAGAGTTCTAAGGCACTGCAGGCTAGTGGACAAACACAATCTTGTTACTACTCAGGCCTTGCTCAAGAGAGTCCATTAACAACTTTTTGAAATAATACATTCCAAGTAAGCAGTGCTAAACTACAGAACTATGTTACATACAGGAGAAAGAGGGAAAGAAGATGGCTCCATACCTTAGGTGAGAGTTTTATGGGGGTCTGGTGATCTGAAGTGGGAGCAGAACCTGGTAGGTGTGTTGCAGGACCATGGAAAAAGTTACATTAAGCACAAAAACTATTAAAACATCTATTGTAGCCAAGTTCTCCCAGGAATAATAAAGGCTGTACGCAATGTGTCTTATCCACAGTCGCATGGGAATATCTACACTGAACCCATGGAGGGAATTTCTGAAAGATATCAACCACTTCACATCCCAACAATACATATGTGAAATTGAAAGAGGTTTTTGCCCCAAGTGCATCGTTTTACACTTAAACATACAAGTTTCACATTTTCTTTTGAGAGTGGTATGTGTCAAATCCTTTTATCTTGTAACACGTTACCTCCACCGCTTTTGCTTTTGCAACAATGTAAAGGAGGAGTTTTATTGCTTTATTGAAACATACCTGCCACTAGACAAAATGATAACAACCTTCCTTCAACTGTTGAGCTTCCCCTACCTTAAAATAGCGCTGGAATCTTTGAACTGGATTCAAATGAGCCAACTGAACCTGAACACAAGTTGCAATAAAACCACTTTGAAGCTAGTAAAACAAGGGCTTTTTCTGTGTTACTGAATGTTATTCTTATGATTGTCCTTCTGATTGGCAATTGTGAGAGACTTGTGAATTTGCTGCAGTACCTATAACTCTGGGTTATATCAGAACACCTTTGAACATTCCAAATAAAAGGTTTGGAGGGAAAGTATTTAAGGTTTTGATCCTCATACCCAAAGGCTTTGTCCAAAGTAGAAAGAGAAGGATTGTTTCTGAATACATTCTATTCCCAAAGTGGGAGAGTGCATACCTCCTATCTTTTTATGAGACTCAAACCTGAAGAGAGGCAATGCATAAATCACTTGATTTAGCAATTGTAGGAATCTCTGAAATGGTAATCAATGGCTAAAAGCTGTTTTAAAACCATTTGTGGGGAAAACTGTGATTTTGTTGTAGGATTTGGACTACCAACTGTAATTCAACAAGATTACACTACCTAAAATTGAAGGCTGCTGTTACAATCTACTCTGCAAAACTGTTTAGAAGGTATAGACAGCAAAAACAAAGCAAAACAAAGCAGCAATTCAGCAAAAACACATTAAATGTGGGTCTTTGCTGGCGCAGTTCCTCTAAGGCACAGTTCAAAGTGTACCTTTTGATTTATTTCCTAAACGTATTCTTTCACAGCCAGAGCTGGCTCCAGGATGCAGTGGACTCATGGCAGGACAGCCAGCACAGTATAGTGATTTGAGTGTTGGACTAGGATTCCAGTAGACCAGGGTTCAAATCCTGACCCAGCCAAGGAAACGCAGTGGGTGATCTTGGGCAAGTCACATACTTTGAGCGTTAGAGGAAGACAATGGCAAACCTCTGAATGAATCTTGCCAAGAAAACTCTAGGATAGAGTTGTCACAAGTCAGAGTCAACCTGAAGCTACATAGCAATAACAACAAACAACATGGCAATGTTAATATTTTTTTTACACAGATGTGACCATAACATAACTTGTGGGTAGACTTTGGCAAGCTATTTTCTAAAAATTTGGAAATCCCCAAAAGGGATTTTTTCTTAATGTTTTAGTGCATAGTGATGTTGTTTGTTTGTTTGCCTTCAAGTCATTTCCAACTTACAGTGAGCCTAAGGCAAACCTATCATGAGGTTTTCTTGGCAGGATTTGTTCAGAGGGGGTTTGCTATTGCCATCCTCTGAGGCTGAGAGAATGTAACTTTCCAAAGGTCACCCAGTGAATTTCATATTGTTACTTGTTACTTTTTAGATCCTTTTTTGGGTACAAAATCCATCTAAAAACTTAGAAATTGTTTTAAAATCTGAAAAGAAAGACCATAACATTGTTCCTGATAAAACATCTTTAGTCTCTACAAAATAACAGAATAACAAGTAAAGGAACTCCATCTGATTTATGGAGAATCTGTGGCAAATGGGAATATGCTGTGTTGAACAGGGGCAGAGTTTAGTGGAAATGTGCATGCTTTGCACACAAAGAGTCCCAGGTTTCTTCTATTCCTGACATCTCTAGGTGTGGCTGGAAGAATCCTGATTGAAACCTTCAATAACACGACTAGATACTGTAGAAAATACTTAGCTAGAGGCATATTTTCTTACTTGAGATAAAGTATCCTATATCTTTATCCATACTGTTATAGTGCCAAACCTTGTAAATGTAGGAAAACACATCCTTCTTTGTACTAAATAATGGTTTGCATGACTAACAAACATCATTTATGTCCATCTGTCCACAGAAGGTAACACACAGAGAGACACACACACAATCTTGGTTGTTTCACTACAAATCTGTCGCTTATAATTTTAACAAGTCTTTCCTATAATTAATTCTAAGCAATTATTATGAGAATAAAATTGCTTCTGGAAGTGGCAAAGTATGCAGCAAGTGTGAATGTGAGATGTTTTAATTTTTTTAAAAAAAAAATGCTGTGTTTTTCCATTATTGAAATACATGAATAAAAAGAACAAACATTAATAGGTGTGTTTGCTTTTTTAGAAAGAAGAGAATTAGACAATATTAATCAAATAGAAAATGACTGTTCAGAACTAAACTTAGTTAAAAACTACCAGACTGTATTTTGATTGCTTTTTAAAAAATCATATCATTCTTGATGCCTGTTGCAATACATTTGGCTACAGAGTAAGAGAGTTGGAGGTGTCTCCACCCATTGTCCACTTGTTCTGGGAGGACTTTTGGTTGTTGCATGCAAAATGATCATAAAAAGTGATTTATGATGGCATAAAACAGACATATGATATCATCATTACTGAACAGGATGCCAGCCCAGTGGGGGACACCTATGTAGCCAAAAGTAGGCTATTGAAAAAAAGACCAAGTTAGTGAGCATGCTTAAGGAACCCTGAGGATCTGCAGAATAAACACCCCTGGAAGAGGGATCTATAAGGGCAAAAACAGTAATAATCCTCAAACTCCCAAGTGACCTCTAAGTATATTCAGTCAGTGGCCACAGAGTGCTGAGTGTCTGGTGGAGAAGAAGTATGGAAAACTGAAGTTATGGAGAGGCCATGGAATGGAGCATCCTGAAAGAAGGCATCACTGGCTGGCAAAATGACTGAAAAGGCATACTTTCTGCACTGCAGTACTTTATTGTAGGTCCCCTGAAACTGCTCTTTAAACACTAAATTAACATATGCTTAGTGACATTTTCCCACCCTTACTTGAAAACAATGAAAACAATGTGATAAACTCCCATGATTGATACCACAGAGTTACAAAAAATTCTAAATACTCTACCCATTTTTCCTTATCCCGTAACATAGGAAGGGTATATACTGCAGAATGAAAGCAGTTTGATATCACTTTAACTGTCATGATGACATCCTGTGGACTCCTGGTAGTTGTAGTTTGGCAAGGGACTCAGCCTGGTTTGTCAGAGTGCTTTGGTGCTTCTCTAAAGTACAAAGCCCAGAATTCAGTAGGACAGATTCATGGCAGTTAAGATGGTGTCAAACTGCTTTAATTCTTCAGTGTGTCAACAGCCCTCATCAGTGTTGTGATTTGCCAAGTTAAAGGGCAGGAATGTTCAATTCACTATCTCTAGAGATTCACCAAAGTTGAAACCAGGGCATCCCCCTACTTTGTATTCTGCTCTTCTTTTAAAATTCTCCCACCTCCATCTCCATATTTTGTTTTGTTTTAAACACTGGTTTTAAAAAGAAGTAGGTGTAGGTTGGCTGTGTAGGTTGCATCTGATCTACCCTCTTGGATGAAGAGGACTGCAAAAGTTAAAGAAACATGGGTCCTGATTTATATCTCTAAGTGTTAGGGGTATCTGACCACAACGTAGAACTGTACATACATTTAACTGCACAGTTGTTATAGCAACCAAAGTCCTATACCAATGCAATCAAATTCCAAAATAATGTGATGTGATTAAAAATTGACGTTGTAGTCCTGTAGAACAAGTGTATTGTGTCGTTATGGAAACTGGAGCAGTTAAAACTGCACATGTATATATTTAAAGCTGAGGGAAAACATACCAGAGCAAGGAGTGATGAAGAGAGAGTGGACAGAGATTTTTGTTCTCTTGCATTGTGGGGAACAATAACAAGTAATAGCTTAAGATTGCCAAACTGTATCTCCTTTATGGTATATTTTATCATCTCAGTCATTCTCTTTATTTTTAAAAAACACAATACCCATTACATGGGAAACCTATGATTAGATCTCTGAGTGTTTTAAAGCATCTGCCAGGGGTTGTATTTTAACTGGAGCAGTGAGCTAATGGAGGGGGAGTTTAACTCATTCCCATCATGCTATTTTCCCAAGCTAAATTAATCCCACCTTCACTGCTGTTTGCCTTTCTCTTAGGAAAAACACAGAGACTGAGGCAAAATCAGCAACTTGAGGGTCATAATTTAAGTTAGGAATGGTTTAAAGCACTTTTTCCCCCAGCAGTGTTATTAGACTGTCCAAATTGTGCATCACTAAAATGTGCATTGCTTTGCATATGTTAAGTTATATGCATAGATAAAAATGTAGATAACATTATTGTAATTTAAATACAAATACAGAGCATCTCATCATTGTGAGGAAGACAGTAGCTGCTAGGACACTGGCTAACCTACTTGGCTGATATCAGGTGCCAGCTGTTGATGGGCAATTTCATGGCCTTGTTTTCTACTGTTGTCGGGTGAAACAAAGGCCCCTTTTCCCCTTCTTATGGTTCTTTACCTGTAAACTTGGCTTGAACTGGACAGCCCTTCCAATAGAAATCTGTTCTCTATAAAATAATCTGTTTCTCTGACCAAGTTCAGCAACTCTGCAGCTGCTTTTATGTATCAAAAACACTGGGAGATCCAAACATGACATTTCTGTGCAAGGCATATTTAAGCCCTTTGTTTACCACCTGGCAATCCCATGCTCCCAAGAGCTGTGGTTTTTAAGTTGCTCTCTTCCATGTCAATTAGTCTGCAGAAAAGAAAAGAAAAGACCCCCCCCCCTGAAAACCTGAATATGATTCCTCTGTGTTGCAGGAGATGTCTGGATGTTCTAGGGACTCATACATGGGGATTCCTGGGATATTTGGCAAGTTAGTTGTTCTTTCCTGTTGCCTCTGTTTTTGTTCCATATTGTAGGTTAATACTGGCAGATATTACACAAAGAGCCTTCAGAAAAAAATGTCTGCCATTTTTTACCTTCTCATTTCGAAACACATTATATGCTTTAGATGCTCATTCAAGTTTCAGAAACAGATCTATAATAATTTTCATTCTTTGAGTTTAGCTGTTAGTTGAGAAAGAGCAACAGCACAAGTTTTGGTACAACCTTTCTTCTCTATAGCTTCACTGGCATTTACCTTTTATTTGTTAAAGTCCAAGCCCATTTAAAATTAATCTAAAAACAGTCTATTTCTTGGGGCTGTTTGTAATTCCCCTTCTATTCTTTTGGACAAATCTCAAGCCCCCCCAAATAATCTTCACCAAGGACCCAAAACATCAGGTCTCCTGGCTGTCTCCATCTGTCTTTCAGCATTTTTATCTCCAGTGAATGTGGCAAGGTCTGAAGAACAACCTTGTTCATAAATTAACATGGTGGTTGCTGATTAGCAAGCCAATTTAATCAAGAGAAAGTAGGTGCTTTTGACATGCCTTGTGATTTAAATTAATGACTGAAGTTCATTAAGTCACAGATGCTACAGTGACAAGTCAAAACAACTAACCATCCCTTCCTATCGGTCATTTCCGTTTCTATCTACATGCACACAAGCAGATTCTTCAATTCAGCAAGCACAAAATTTAATATTATTATTTTACTCTTGCTGTGACCCTCTACTTAGGGAAGCTTGTTCCCTATCAGAGCTTTGAAAAGTCATTTAGGGAGTTCCAGGATCCTCCAGCAGCATTGTCATTTTGGAAGTTCTATCCCAAAAGGAATTTTTTCAAACTCTTCAAATAAGTAGCCATGTTAGTCTCTTGCAGCATAAAAAGAGGGGAAGTGAGAGTGAGGAGGAAAAGGAATGTAGCAAAAACCTTTAAAACTAACTGATTTTTATTCTTACATGAGCTTTCAGGGATATAAACTCCCTTCTTCGGATGCTTAGAGTGATAAAAATGCTCAGGTATAAAGTGTATATACATCGTTGTGGGAGTGGGATGGAATGTAATAAGATCCAGAAGGCTGCAAATCACAACCCTTGTTCTCAGAGGTGTGGACTCAAGTCAGCTGACTCAGAATCAAGTCACTTCAGTTGTTGTGGGAATCTTGAAGGCTGGACTTTCTCTCACTAAGTCCACCAGCTTGACAGAACAGAGTTGACAAAAGGACCTATGATGCTGAGAATCCAAAGTTTATTTGCTGGCAAAGTCCTCAGTGGAATTCAAATTCCAAAACAAACTGAGGCCCCGAATAAAAGAAAATGGCTGCCCTTATAGTAATTCAAACAAAAAGGTCCCTAACATACATTCTATTGGCTGGTTCAAAGTTTAAACATACAAAACTTTCTTGCAATCAGAGCAAGGAAACATGAATATACTAACATACACTTAAGGCATATTTGGAATATTCCATCACCCTTATCACCCATGTGTTACTTTCTCTTTCAAGGATGCTATCCTTGATTATTATTACTTTCAGAGCGGGCCAGGTACCTTGATGAGCCTTCAAAGGTCATCTTGGCCTGTTACAGACTGCCAAAATAAAGCTGCTTCGGGTCTCTTTGCAGGTATGCTATTTAAATGACGCATGGGTCCTAAGAGTCCAGAGGTTGTGCCAAAGCCACACTCCATTCCTAAGCACCGGAGTGCAGCTTTGGTGCAGCTTCCGGATTCTTAGGATGCATACATCATTTAAACAGCATACCTCCAAAGAGACCCGAAGCAGCTTTATTTTGGCAGTCTGTAACAGGCCTTCGTCTCTAAACATTCTTCTGCAAATCCTTTTCAGCATTCTCTTCCTTTACAAGGCCTCAACTAAAAAATCTTACTTTTTTGTATCCACTGTGCAACCATTTTCTACAAATCTATTGTGGGGATATTAATCTTAAAATCCATCCATCTCACAGTGACTTGGTAATAAATGATACACAGATTCAACTCAACTCGACAAGTGAATATTTTTAGCTAGCGAGTTGCTGCCATTGTTCACTTTAATCAGCAGGCAAGATCTGGCCCCAGGCCACAGGGTGCATTTCTTAGAGGAACAGCAAATGTGTTAGGCAACAAGATTGAGGTAGAAGGCTCCTTCCAAAGCCTTTGAAAAGCTTTAGAAGGATCTTTCAAAGTACAGCAGGGACAGGCTACCAAGCAGACCTCTAACCCTGCCTCATGCCCATGGCCTAGCACATTTGCTGTTCCCCTCTGAGAAATGTGCATCACCTCCTTGTTTTCTGTTAAAGAAAAACTACAAAAACAATGTGGGAAGCTTCTGAATCAGTTTGGATCATTCTCTATCGTTTGCTTGAAAGGAAGGGAGGCAACTCCATTTTAAACCAATATGATAGCATATATGAATAACACAAGGGTTGCAATGAATTGAACAGATTCATGAACCCAAAACAAAATGAGTGTGAATGCCCCCAAAGGTGTTTTCCAGACTTGAGACTTGACTTGAAAGTACTTTGCAAGGACTTGAGACTTGAATGTAGAGATTTGAGACTTGGCTTGAGTCTTGGATTAAAAGACCTGAATACACCACTGCTTGCCTTAAATTTTCAAATGACTGTGTGGAGAGATACAAGTTTCAGATCTTTACAGTGATCAGTCAGTGTTGGTGTATGAAAGCAATAAAGCTGCTTACCAAAAGCATTTATCTCTCTCTGAAGGTACATATATAAGCAAGTCACATAAGTGACACCTTCTTCAATATAACATAATTTTAAACTATGGCTGTATCTACACTGCAGAATTAATGCAGTTTGACACTGCTTTAACTGCCATGGCTTAATGCTATAGAATTCTGAGATTAGAACTTTTTAAAGATATTTAGCCTTCTCTGTCAGAGTCTGCTGCCACAACAAACCAAATCACAGGATTCCAAAGGATGGAGCCATGACAGTTAAAGTGGTATCAAACTGCATTAATTCTGCAGTATGGCAACAACCTATAGATGTTTTAACTGCTGCAAGTCTCCTGGGGAAAAGGCAGGGTAATGATGAGAAGAAGAATAGGAAGAGGAAGAGGAAGAAGGCGGAGGAGGAGAAAAGAAAGAAAGAAAGAAAGAAAGGCTTGCTTGGAGGTGTTGTGCAAGTTTTATATATCTCTGCGTTTTTACTGTTTGAAACCCATCACCTTTTTCTTTTCTTTTTTTCTTTGGTCTATACTGTCTTTTCTCTTTGCCATCAGAGGAGTCATCCCCATCTCTGGTACTCCTCTTCCAGATTTTCTTTTCTTTCTTCTCAGATGCAGTGTACAACTACACTAAACATTTTGAACTTGTGTTTTTCATTTTGGAAAGGATGCTTGTGTCACTTTCTCTGTACATGTTACTTTAGCAGTTTATGTGCATATCTGTGCCTTCAGGTTTGTTGTTGACTTTACAGCGACCCCGTAAATTTCATAAGATTTTCTTAGGCGAAGAATACTCAAGAGGTGGTTTTGCCAGCTCATTATTCTGAAATATAGCCCACAGCTATGGACCTTATCACATGGGAAAATGAGGGCGAAATCAGGGACTTAAACAGCAGTTATCCTGTGCAAAACATGATTTAGCAATTAGGATTTTCACACACCTAGCTATTAAACAGGCAATAAACAGGCAATAAACAGCAACAAATCATTTTGGGGATTTCCCCATGAATGATTTGTTGCTGTTTATTGCCTGTTTAATAGTGATGCTGTGTGAAAATCTTAATTGTGACATCACGTTTTCCATGGGATAATCACTGTTTAAGCCCCCAATTTTGCCCAATTTCCTCCTTGTGATAAGGTCCTATTTTTAATTCATAAAAAACAAGCTACAGCACCTGATATTTGTTGGCAGTTTCCCATTTAAGTATTAACCACAGCTGGTCCTGCTTAGCTTCCAAGGTGTGGTATCTTTAAGATATTTATGCCATCATTTTTTAGACTTTAAATTAAATGCCCATTACAACTCACTTCCACCTTATTCTGCAGTTTTTCAAAACCTGCAAAAACATTTGATACACTCTTTCAGCCAAAAATTTGGTTGCAAAATTCAAAGGTGTCCAAAATCCAGCATTTAGGGTTTTAATGGTGCAAGAGCCTAAAATCATATTTGAAAAGGGATGGTTAACAATTCTGCACCTATGTTGTAGAGGCCAACTTGCAATGACACAAAGAGCAAGCTTTTTTCTCTTTGCTCCTTCAGCAGAAGATGGAAAACTGGCCAGAGGGACTAGCAAATCCCAAAATGTGACCATGCCTCTTCTGAGTGTGTCAGTTTGGAGGTAGGCAAGGAAGTATGCCAGCAAGTGAAGGCATCTCTTACTCTTTCCAGGTGCCACAGCAGGGAGAATTGTTGGGCTCACAATGCTGGCAAGAGATGTTAGCAGAGTGAAAATAATGGGAACTGTAGTTTCGTGAGACATTTAGCCTTCTCTGTCAGATAGCTTTGGTGCCACAATAAACTACAATTCTCAGAATTCCATATCATGGAGCCATGCCAGTTAAAATGGTGTCAAACTGGATTATTTCTGCAGTGTGGATGCAGCCCCAGAGATTTTTCCCAAATCGGGCAAAGTGAGGAATGTTCAGATAATATTTCTTGTCATGGAATACATCGCTAAGAGCCTTCTGACGGAGACCATATTTAAGACAGAATTTTCTGTTCCTGGAGTGAAACTGGGGTTTATACAATGAAAACTGTTGCTGGTGTTGGATTTTGAAAATGAGAAACAATACCCATTCAAAAGATGGTAGGAAAACAACTCTGGTTGCTTTGCAAATACTGAATCTTTCATTCCTATTTACACCATAACAGATCCTAGTTTTTCAGCAGTTCAAAACCCATCCCAATAAATCCCACAGAGGTTTCTAGAAGTCTTCTAGCCTGCATCCACAGTGCAGAAATACAGTTGGCCCTCCATATCTATGGATTTTTTATTTATGGATTCAACCATCCACAGCTTGAAAATATTCCAGAAATATTTAGATTCCAAAAAGGAAATGTTGGTTTTGCTGTTTGATATAAAGATCACAATTTTACTATGCCATAGTGAGACTTGAGCATTCATGGATTTTGTTATCCATGGGGGTCCTGGAACCAAATCCCAGTGGATATCAAGGGCCCACTGTAATCTGGTTTGACATCACTTTAACTGCCACGGCTCAGTGCTATGGAATTCTGGGAATTGTACTTTGTTACAGCACCAGAACTCTCTGAAAGAGGGGGCTAAATGTCTGACAAAGCAACAGTTCCCAGAATTCCATAGCACTGAGCCATAGCAGTTGAAGTGGTGTCAGGCCAGATAATTTCTGCAGTGTGGATGCAGACATGTAATGGGTGGCCAAATCTGTAAAACCCATATGGCAGAATTTTGGCCAGTAGGATAGAGATGTGATAAAAATGCATGCTATTAAGGGACCACATCATTTTTTTAGTGGAACGATGCAAATAACTTCACTCACGCATTTGTTATTCATACTATGGAACCACATCTCTGCATGTTCTGCTCAAACATGCAAGCTTTTGAATAAACATGGAGTTGATGATGGGAATGTATTCAAAACACATTCAAGGCATGCAGAATTTAATCCTGGGTCTATTCAACTTGGTCATTAACACTGCTGACAATGTGAATTAAAAAAAAAACACTTGGGGAAAACCCAGTATCGATTATCCTGGGTTAAGTGGGTTTTTTTCACAGTCCCCCTAAAAAACAGGTGCATTTGGGATGCATGTGAACAACAAAGATTCAACCCAGATTCATCCTGGATATTTTACCATCTGAATAACCCCTCAGAAAGAAGGTTTGGCTTGCACTTTCCAAGGGTAAAGCTCTTCAATAAACCAGGCTACACCAGTGTGGGGTTGGCCATGTTCTGTTCAGAGGAGATGGAACTGGGAATTCATGGTAGAGGAGAAAAAATCACCCCCTCCAAAATAATAATAGTCATCTAGGGGTTTTTTTAGTTCATCTTCTCTCCCTTACGCCCTTCAATCCCTCCCTTTCCCTCCACCTCCACGCAGGTAAAATGTACCACCTGTGTGTGAGGGTTACCCATCATAAATCTAAACATCTTGCAAGAGTGCATTATGCATTTGATTGCAGGAAAAAAATATGCATGCACATTCAAGCAGGGAAATCCCTGTTTCTAATACAATATGTAGTATAATATACAGTATAATCCTTGTCTGAACCAATCATGGCAAGAAAACTCCATGATAGCTTTGCCTTAGCCATAAGTCGGGAACAACAACAACAAATAACACATAGTATCATATATCCTATAATGGTTCAGTTGTTGTTTAAATGGGGAGGGGGCTTGAGGGTTATAGAAGCAAAAGCAGAGGGAGCTTGCCAAGAGAGAGGGAGGGAAGGAGAAAATGGGTTTCTTGTTGGTTTAATAATATATTTATATAAGAAAGGGGAAATGCAGTGTGGAGAATAGAGAGCTCCTCATCCTCCCCTGCTCCCTTCTCCTGTATATTAAATATGCTTTGCTTGTCAAGTTCCTCCCTTTTCAATCCCTCCCTCCCAGCTGAAAAACATACCAGCTGTGCATGAGGGTTACACATTACAAAATTTGCACATCTTGCAAGGGTGCATTATGCATTTGGTTGTGGGGGGGGGGTTATGCATGCACAACGCACAGTCAGGATTCCAAGATATAGTCATGTTACATCTGGAAAATCAGTATTATGCAAAAGGATCTTGTAGTGCCATTCAAGAAGGGAAACCCATACTTATCCTATAATAGATTGCATAGTATCAAATCCTCCCAGGATACCCCAGGACCTGAAGGCACACACCAACACAGAAATGGATCATCTCATTTGATAGTTCATCTGTTGTTCAGATGGGGATGGGGAGGGTTTATGGGTGCAAAAGCAAAAGGGAAAGCAAAGAGAGATGCTGCCAAGCAATGGAAGGAAGGAGAAAGAGATGGTTGGTTGATATATTGACAGAAGAATAGGGATTGCAGAGTGGAGAACCAAGGGTTCCTCATCCTGGCTCTTCAATTTGCTTGGCTTGACAATTTGGGTGCTTTTTTTTTTCTCTGCAGGGAGGGGAGCCCCTCCTCCTGAATGCGCAGGCGCAGAGCATCCCGCAGGCTCAGCATCCAGGGACCAGAGACTGATGGTTGTAGGTAAGGAATCAGCGAGAAGAAAGTCATTGAGAAAACCTTTTTAAAATCATCGCTGGGGAAAGGCTCCACCAAAGACCTTTCTTCCCTTTGGCATGCCATGTCTTGCTTTGGAAGGTTGCCTGGGATTGCTCTCTCTATACAGTATTTGTAATTTTATTTATTCTTTGCAAGTGGCAGTGCCAGCATTTGAGAGGAAGGGGGCAGTGAGTGGGTGTTTCCTTTGAAATGAAATAAAATAAATCCGAGAAGGGAAACCAGGCGTCCTTTCCCTTTGCTGGTTTTGAGAGAGGGAGAGAGAGAGAGAAGAGAGAGAAAGGGGGGGGAATCTCTGAAGGCATAAAGGAAGGGAAAAAAGGGAGGAGGATGGCTGGAAGGAGGAAAAGCCCACTGCTGTGGAGTGAAGCTGGCAGAAAAGGCAGAGGGAGAAGAGAGGCGTACAATGTATCTCTGCAAGGGGGGGAAAGGAAAGGGAAAGGGAAAGGGGGGGGACGACAAACTTCTCCTTTGTGTGCTACATGGCTCTTTCTCTTTCGATCAAGGGGAGATCTGTTTGTGCAAGAGAAGAAAAAGAGGCAGAATTCGCCATTTTGGCTGGTTTGGTGTGTGTGTTTTTTTAAAAACCCCCTTAAAAAAGTAAAATTTGGCTGCAAGATTTGGTGGTGCCCCACCAAACCGACATTCCCAGAATTCCATAGTATTGAGCCATGGCAGTCCCAGTGGTGTCAAACCGGATTGTTTCTGCAGTGCAATGGATGCAACCTTGGTGGCTTGGCTGGGATTTACTAGTTGCCTGTCGAACAGAGCTTTGCCTGTGTGTGTGTGTGTGTGTGTGTACATTAAAAAAAGAAAGAGCATCCCTTCCACCTCATTCTGGAAGATTTTTGTTTCTGATGCATGGAAGTGACTCTTTGCAAAGAACCACTCTCTGCAAGCCAGAGGGGCTTCATGGTGGAGATGTCCAAAACGTGGCAATAGGCTGGCTCTTGAGATGATAAAGGATGAGATGGTGCTGTTTACTTTGTTGAGAAAGTCTTCTGCCAAGTTTTGTCCCTGGTTTCTTAATTTTGAGAACAGTGTTTGCCTTCTATCCTATTCTCTCTAGCGTAGGGACCCATTTTGTCCAGCTGCTCCACAAGGATGCTGTTCTGAACATGGATGCTGGTTCCTTTCTCCATCTCTTGCAATAATAGAACCTTTCAACATTTCTGCCTGCTGCCTTCTACTGCCTAAACTACCCTTTTGAGTAGTTTGCCCCCATGTCATTTGGATTGCCAAGGAATGTGAGTCAGGATTCCATGTAAAAGGTGTTGCATGTTTGGGTGAAGTTGGATTAGTGTCAAAGAAACAGTGTGAGGTGCGATCATCTTGCTGTTTGTGAAAATCAAGGGGAGAATTCTGCCTTTTGGAGGATGGGTTGCTTACTCTTCTGGTGCTGAACAAACTGCTAGCTTCTTTTTCGTTACTGCTCCAGAGATCAGCCCCAAACTTGCCAAATGCTGTTAATGTGCAAATTGCTAAAGCTTAACATCAGAACCTACTTAATATTAATAGAGAGATCTGTGCCACCAGGTGCGGGTGGGGAGACTAGAAACAGGGGGAAACTAAAAAAACAGATAAGGAAAGCTCATTTTAAACCCTACCTAACCTAATTCAAATTCAGCATTTTGATGAGAATGTTATATGGAATGGGGGAGGATTAATAAATTTGGGCATTGCCAGACACTTCGCAGTCTATGTAACACAAAAGAGCTGCCAGATTTTAAGTATATATTTTTAAAAGGCCATTATTTAAAAATAACAAGAATTGACCACTTTGGCCCATAGGGTTGGTATTTTTCATCTGTCTCTCTTTATATGCCCTCGGTGCATAAGTAACTAACGAACAGAAATGACAGTGATGATTGTTTAATAGCTGGGAATTGTGTTTTAAATTATGTAATAAAACCGGCATAAATCACAAGACAGACTATAGTCCTTGGTTAGGCTATTTAATTGCAGTGACATTTAAAGGCATTTTATGAGCCTACAACATGCTACACCAGTCTTGGGAAATGGTATAAATTGAAATCGTGGACGAAATTGTAATTTTGTTGCTGTTTACTGGACTATAACATTAGTAGTATTTTTCTAATGCTGAGCGCACCTTTGGACAAGCTGTACTAATGGGCAGGTGCTGTCAAATCTGTTTTCAAGGGCAAAGTCGTTCTATTTATTTCTTAGGCCTTTTTAATTGATATATTTATACAGATGAGTGGATGGTGACGTTGAAAGTTGTTGCTTGCTTATGCTATATGTAAGCATGCATTATTTCCCCACGACTTTTCCAATATTCCTGAGATTGGATTTCTGGGTGCCATCATTTTTTGTGGCTTAGATTGTTGGCACCTGGAGACAGCAAAGCTTATCACTTATTACTGTTTTCATTATTTTTAAACTAAAGCAATAAATAATAAATAAAATGTTTATTTCTATCCTGCTTTTCTGTAGCAAGACAATAAAAGCTGCTACCAACTAAAATATCCATATACAATATTGTACATAAAATTACAACCCCCCTTAAAAAGAATTAAATATATTACGATTAAAAGAATTTTCAATGTACAGTATTAATAAATAAATTGGTAGTTATTTATTATACTTGTCGTTTTCAATCATTTCAACCTGAATTATACTTTTAACTCCAACTCAAGAAATGCATCCCAGTTCTAATTTTTATACTATATCCTATTCATCTCTCCTACCCCTTTTTCTCCCTTTTATATCACAACAGCTATATGCTTAGTATTTTATAGCACACAAGAGGACAGTTCCCAGTGTTTTCCGTATAAACTTTGACACAGGGGAACAGCAGGAAAACAAGAGGCTAATGAAGGATGAATAAATAAAATAGTACAGTATTTGTTATTGTTGGTAACTGCCCTGGAGTCAACCTTGACTCATGGTGACCCTGTGGATGAGACATCTCCAAGATCCCCTGTCCTCAGCTGTTCTGTTCAAGTCCTGCAGGCTTAACCCTGTGACTTCTTTTATCTGGTTTACCGATCTGGAGTGCGGTCTTCCTCTCTTTCTGCTACCCTTTACCTTTCCCAGCATCGTCTTTTCTAATAAATCGTACCTTCTCATGATGTTGCCAAAGTACAACAGTCTCAGTTTGATCATCCGGGCGTCCAGAGAGAGTTCAGGCTTGATCTGTTCAAGGACCCATTTATTTTTCTTTTTGGCTGTTCATGGTATCTTCAGCACTCTTCTCCAGCACCACATCTCAAAAGGAGTGGATTTTCTTCCTGACTACCTCTCACATCCTTACATGGTGATAGGGAATACAGTACAATATGTATTAATAATAGAATAATATGCATTTATTTTGGATCTGTGTTCCTAAACAATGGCTCGGTACAGACTGGTGCAAAGCGCCGGCCTGAGGCCAATTTTAGGGCTTGGGAGAGAGGAGCGTCTGCACACTCCCAAGCCCTACCACACTGTCTGGGTGCCATCATGGCTCACCCCCATCCACACGGGGGCCGCCATGATGCCATATGCGTGGCACAGTGTTCAAATAGTGCTGCACCATGCGTACACCATCAGTACACATGAGGGTGGCACCTTGCCAGTGGCACAAAAATAACCCACCGGGAGTGGGTTCCTTTTATGCCTTGCAGAGGCTGCGCCATTTGGTTGGTGCCGCCTCCATCTGGAGGAGAGAGAGGCAGTGTCTGGCCGCCCCTTTCTGGCTGTCTGTATCCCCCCTTAGTTACATTCTGGTATGGGTAAAGCTCGGGAGAGTTAATGTTTTGGACAACAGTTCCTAGATTCCCAGCTGAAACCACTATGCAATCTCTTTCTGCTTCTCGGAAGAAGAGTGGAATAATAATAACAATAATTTTTAAAGGGCATGTGTATGTATCTCTGTTTGTACTGTACAGTTTAAATAATCAGTTTTCACAAGATCTATGAGATTCCCTAGAGCAGTGTTTTCCAAACTTTGGTCCTCCAGATGTTTTGGACTTCAGCTGAATCCCTAACTGTTAGTGAAGTGGGCTAAGACTTCTGGGAGTTGAAGTCCAAGGTGCCTGGAGGACCAAAGTTTGGGCATTGCTAGAGTTTTCAAAATCAGGAGATGTGATTTACAGAATGAATGTAGCCCAGGAGTATCCATTATTTCCAAAATTAAGCAGAATGGGTAGGAATGAGGGGTCTGGGAGTCAAGATTTGATATTGAGAGGGGAACTTTGGTGTCCCTTAGAATCCACTTTAACAAGAGATGAAAGTGCAAGTTTTATTTCTTACAGAAAATATGGGAATTAAATTTTTTTTAAAAAAAATTTAACAGGCAGAGAAAGTGGGTTAAAGGCATCCTTCTTCCAACTAGGCTTGGAGATTCTTTTTGTACAATCCTCGTCCATGCCCTAGTGGTCTCCCGACTTGATTACTGTAACATCCTCCTGGCTGGGCTTCCTTTCTCACCTCCGTCCTTTAATCTCTGTCCAGCATTCAGCTGCACGCATTATCACATCAGCCCACCGCTCTGACCATATCTCTCCTGTGTTGGCATCCCTTCACTGGCTCCCCCTCCCTTTCCGTATTCAGTATAAGCTCCTGCTGTCGACGTTTAAAGCCCTCCATGGGCTGGCCCCTCCTTACTTATCAGACCTTCTTTCTCCTCACCTTCCCACCAGGGCCCTCCATTCTGGTAGTCAAGATCTGCTGTCCCAGCCCAGGATTTCCTCTGCCCTATCTCGGATTCGCCCCTTTTCAGTTGCTGCCCCTCACTCCTGGAACCTTCTTCCCCCGCGAGACACAAGGGCCATCACTTCTTTAACCAGCTTCAAAACAGAGTTGAAGACCATCCTGTTCAGAGAAGCGTTCCCAGGCATTGCATAATTGTCGCTTGCTATTTGATGTTCTTTTGGTGCCTGTTTTATCGAACCATTTCCTGTATTGCTATGTATTTTTTATGTATTAGCCTACTAGCCCCACCACCTTTCCCTTCTCCTTTTATGTCATGTCTTTTTAGATTGTAAGCCTGAGGGTAGGGAACCGTCTAATTAAAAAGATTGTATGTACAGTGCTGTGTAAATTTACAGCGCTTTCTAAATAAAGGTTAATAATAATAATAATAATAACTAAAGTCTCACCACCTTGTTAGTGAGTGCTGCTATTCATTTCAGACATTGTTAATTTCTATTTTCCCCCAGCCACAATGTAGCATTGAGTCTCATGTGTTTCAGTATTACTAACCACCATAGCACTGTTTTAAACATTTTATCAATTATGCATAACAAATAACATTACTGAGTACTGAGTTGTATATTTGAAACCTGTCCGTGAGGGTGTGGCTTCAGATGCCAATGTGACACAGTATCAGCTGCATCACATTGGCGGGCTACAGACGGGCAAAAAGGGATGTACTCATGACGTCATGAAGGTAGAGCCTTCAGACGGGCTTTCCCTGAATGCCGCCATGAACACGCCCCCATTGACACTGTATCAGGTTCTTCTTTCAGTGGAACCTTGCCAAACACAAAAACTCTTTTCACACAACAGATGCAGGTAAAATTGTTGAATGTGTTCTTGGAGTGGGGGGATGGAGAAACCAATATTGTGTGCAGGGCCCCACACAACCTATAGATATGATATTCAATATATCCTGTGGGATAACGTTTTGACTATACAAGCTGAGTACATACATAGGTTTAAATGCATGTAAATTGGAGAAGATTCTATCCTGTACCCCTGCTGTGCATGCCAAGCCCTGCTTCATACACTGTTAAAATGGCTGCAAGCATTTATATATGGGATTCCAGCAAAACTGAGAACACATCTGACTTGAAAATTATCTGGTACAAGTCTCATTAAAACGAATGGTCATTACTTTTACTAGAAGGCTTTGCCAGTCTAAAAAACACTGTGATTCCTGCTCGAGAATTTGGAGATTTACACCTCAAATCTTAAAAAGCATGTGTACTTAAAAACAACAACTGAGCCACAGATTTCAGCAGGATAACTATTATGCTTCACGTTGTGCCTACAAACATTTTTCTTTAATTATTCTAGGTTGTTGTTTTTATTATTATTAGTTTATTTACTGTAAGTGATCAGTTGCACTTTTCTGTTGTCCTTTTCTGTTCCTTTCCTCTGTTATCTTCTGAATAGTTCATGACTGTGGTGTACTGAAATGTAATACCAATGAAATCATGGATGTTCAGTGTGTGAATACTGTGCGAAGCTTGTAAACAGTCAGGTGGCAGATGCTTGTGCAAAAAAGAATTGTGTCTAGGCTGGAGTGTTATCTCCCATGGAAGAAAAAGTTGATTCAGCAAAGTGCCCAGGCTGTTCCCATTGAAGGTTGATCTGCTTATATCTACTCTTGGCCTCACTTCTTCTCAGGAGCTCATGTGTTCCTAAAGGGTCTCTATCTGGTTTTGAAGCCATTTGTTCCTCCGGGGGCATTTATGTGAGTGCTGATTTTCCTATTTTCAGTAAAATCAGTTAAACTGTGCCAGTCAGGACTACTAATTGGATTTAGACCTTAATTTGCTAGATTTGAAAATTATATAATCTTTAATATGCATAGAAAAGCTGAATCCTTAAAACACACTACAACAGTAGCATTCATAGTCCGCTTCTCCTAAACCACAGCAGTCTAAGTCTTTGTCAAACATGAACAATCTGAAAAGGAATAAATCTTAGTATCTCGTCTAGTACAGCAAGAAAAATGTTTTTAATGTTTTCAGTGGTGTTTATTTTTAAGTAAGGCAAGTTTAGGATTAGATTTTCAGTTGAAGTTCAGAGTAAGAACTGGAAGAAGACAGAGGGAGAAGTCCACCTTTGAACTTAGAATAATTTGTTTAGCCCAATGCATTTCAAGTTTTATGTGACACTTCACAGTTGCTTTGCTCTCTCATAGTAGATAAGACTTCTTAGTTTATCCCTTGAGTGGTGACAAAAAAAACCAAAACCTCAAAAGGATTTTTTTAAAAAAGAGCATCAGAAACCCAACATAACACCAAAAAAAAATCCCCCCCCCCCCCAAATTGTATGTCTTCTCATGTATTTTGTGAATATCATTACTTCATGGGAAGTTCGTCGTATCACTCCAAACTATTAAATGATGACTTAAAGCTCTCTTGCTTCTATCTCTTTGAGGAACACTAGTTTAGAAAAATTCCCCTGGATAAAAAGAAGTTCTTTGTCAGAGCTGTTTAAGCAACTGATTTGAAAAAGAGGCTGGATGGCCATCTGTCAGGGATGCTTTGATTTGGATTTCCTGCATGGCAGGGGGTTGGACTGGATGGCCCTTGTGGTCTCTTCCAACTCTACAATTCTATGATTCTAGGAAGTAGAATAGGATTAGCTCCATGAAAGTGAGGCTCATAATAAGTAAAAGGGAAACATACTCGAAGGGAACAGTTTGCTCTTCAGAAGAGTTACGTTCCGTGCATGTTTATTCAGAAGAAAATCCCACTGAGCTAATTGATGCTTACCTCAAGGTAGTTGTGCATACATGTGTAGTTTAAATCTGCAGTTCATTGCACAGTTAAGAATGCTTAATCCCTTTGATTTCCTGGGGTTAGTCAGGTTTAACTCTATATAGGATTGCACTATATGGTTTTAATTTCATGCACATTTCTGCAGGAACTAAACTCAGGAGGATTTACTTCAGTAACCGTTAATGAGGGTCATGATTAATAATTGGAGTCTTGGTCAGTTTGCCATTTTTCTTTCTTTCAGGGCAGTTTCTTGGAGAGACAGGTTAACCCACTCAATCTCAGCCTTTATTCCAGATTATTATTATTATTATTATTATTATTAACCTTTATTTATGATCCATCAAGGCTCAGCTCTCAGGCAAGAGTTCTCACAAACCTCTCTAGTTAAGGCTGTTAGTCCACTTGAGGAGTTTAGATAGGAAATTATTCTGCCACATTCATGGAGTTTTATGAAGTGTAAACCAAGGGTGGACAACTTTGGAGAGACAAAGTTTGGAGGAACAAGGGTCGCCATCACCCCAAACACGATGCAGGCCATATTAGCTCCTTCTGGCAAAACCTGAACTAATCAGAAGATCATTTATGATTTTGAAAAATGGAGAACAGCAGCCTTGTTTTAGAAGAGACTCATGCTCTCTTGCAACTTCTGAAAATTACATTCTCCATTTTATTTTATTTTTTAAAGGAGGGTGGGCGATGGAGCAGGGTTTCCAGAGACACAAAAATTGATTTGAGGTGCCTCATGTGGCTTGCAAGTGGTGTTATTCCAACTTCTGGTGTAGATTACATTTTCTATTTTAACACCATGTTTTCTCACCAGTCCTACCATCTACTCTCTTACCATGCAAAACGAACAAGCTTCCAGTAAGAGGTTTTAGTGGTAGAGCTAACAGCTCTTTGTCTGGTAGTACCCTCTGATTTTATGCTATTATTTTTGTTCCTGGTAAAATGCAAGTACTGTATCCTGTGCTGTGTAGTATCTGGTTGCTTGAGTGTAGTTGGCATCTATCGGATAGTGCCTGTGACATCATTGGAAATGAACAGTACATCATGTTCATTCTCATCCTCATGCATTCTGGTGTCATTATGTGTCCATTTAACAGGTTTTATTTTGTTGTTACAGTTAGGTACCATTTTTGTCATTGTTCTCAAAGTACCATCCAAACATGGCAACATGTACATATGTCTTAAAAAGGTCCTACACTAGCAACACAATAGCCTTTTCTATACAATATAGTCTTAAACCCTCCTAATCGTCTTACTATTCCCACTCTTTAAATGTGTTCTCTGAAGCCACTCACACAACAAAATATATGTATTTTCCATTGTAGTTTTTTTAAAAGCTGACATTGTGGGGACAAGAATGATGTATGATGCTACAGTAACAGGACTGGCATCATTATACACAATTTCAATTGCAGCACCAATGAAACAATCAAAATGTTTGTTTTTTAATTGTCTTCCTCAGTTGGGGGAACTGATCAGCTATTTCTAGGTATGGAGAATTTTTCTGTTTCACTTGTAACATTGTGGGGGTTCTGTGTGTGTGTGTGTGTGTGTGTGTGTGTATTCCAATCACAAGCTCATTCTATCTCACTTCAGCATTAATTTATAAGTCTTTTTAAAATTAATTTTTATTAACAAAATAGACAAAAAAGACATGAGTGCACATGCACACGCACACACACTCACAAAATGTCACAGATGAAACATTTTAAAAATAATATATACAATTTCTTACTTCACTCAAACTTTAACAGATTTTATCACATATATCTAAACAATATTTCTTCCATATCCCATTTGTCATTTCCTTTTCCAAAAGTGCTGCCTATGTTCATATGTATACAATTTAATTAAATAACTAAAAAGAAAATTGCTTTCCCAGCCGTATTCTGTAGATTTATTGCTTACTTTTTGTAACATTTTTCTTCTATTTTAAAAAATGAGTTAAACAACAGATATACATTTTTGTTAACATGTTCTCCTAATATATTACTTTTTTAAGCGCTGGAAGACATATAGCATACCTTTTGCCAGAAGGGTGGAACAAAGACACATTTCAGTAGTAACATAAGGAGTGGGAGCAGCGGCACTTTATTTATACAATGAGCAACATTTTCTAGTTACCTTTTAATAACTAGCATTTTTTATAGGAATACTCCATGTTTTTTGTTTATGAAAACTTGTTTATGAATTCTAAGGGCTTTTTCCTTGAAAAATTACAAAAAGCAACAAGTACGGCAATAAGTTGCTTCCTATGCACTGTGCTGTGTAGTGACACTGTGTTACTTTTTAAAACACCATTTGGAGTAATGGTAATCCATCTCTTTTTAAAATGCAGTTTTTCTAGGCTCTGCCTTTTTATTTGGCATATTCCCTAAAGTATGTATTTTTGTTCATAGTTTCCCTCTAAGGTACTCAGTTTGGAACACATTTCTGATGAGGTAACTACAGCTACATCCGTACTGAAGAAATAATCCAGTTTGACATCACTTAACTGCCATGGTTCAAATCTATGCAATTCTGGGATCCATAGTTTGGTGGGACACCAAAGCAATCTGACACAGAAGGCAAATTCCTTGGAATTCCTAGAATTCCCTAGCATCGAACAATGGAAGTTAAGTGGTGTCAAACTGGATTACTGCTGCGATGGGGATGCAGTCTATATCACAGAACTCAAAGAGATTCAAGGTTGGAAAAGAAACAACAAGAAGAACCATTTTGTTGTTTAAACCAGTTTTATTATTTGTTTGTTTTTTGCATTAATGTGTAGGACTACACCAATATAGAACTAAATCAGAAAATTAAGTAGCAAAATGTAGTTTAGATGTTATGGCTACTAACTTAAATAATATTTGTTCTTTTCAAAGTGCTCTTTAAAAGCAAGTTGTTTTGGTTGAACATATGTTAATTGAAGGATTTCTTTCTGAATGGCATTTCTCACACTATAAAATAAAGTGGTTAAAAAGCAATTGTCATTGGATACTGGTCTAACAATGAACAACTGCAAATAAACTGTTAAAGTGTTTAACTTCAAATACTGCTAAATTCAAACAATACTGTTGTTCCAGTAAGAGGGTTGGAAAATAGTAATAATAGCCAGACTTTAAAAAAAACAACGTAAATAATCAATTTTAAAAAGACAGGAGTGTTTTTTTTTTTTAAAGTTAATTCATTTAAACCAAGGTTTAAACTATAGTTTGAATTAGCCAACTCTGAAGAGATATAAAAACCAAAGACTGGTTTTAAATTTACATAGGTAACTTTTAAAGTTCACTGAAGCTCCAATCTAAATTTTTGAAATGTTCCATTGACCATTAAAAATAAGTATTAGTACTGGTACATGGCTTGCTTAACTAAAAGATTTTCAGTTAATAAACAAGTTTTGAGAACTGATGCTCTGGAAGCTGCTAACAGATGGGTTTTCAGAACAGTGAGCATGTTTATACTGAAACAGCAGTTTTAATAACCTAACTGGAAAGAAATTTCTTCAGTGGTTTCTGTAGCTGAATGATTTTACCACAGAAATTTGTATAGTGCTTTCTTGTGGCTTTTCAGGTGTTCTAATGCTTCTGGAAAGGCACTGGGTTATTCCTGTGCTCCGTACACTGCCCAGTATGTGGTTGGCATTGAAAATATGTTAGCAGGAGCATTAATGCTATGCCTCAGATTTGTAGACAGGGCACTACTGAGAGTCTACTACATTTTCTTAACTAAAACATCAGATAATTGAAATCAGCCAGTTTCATCTCTGCAGACCTAGAATAATAGAATTGGAAGATGGCCATCCAGCCTCTGAAAACCTCCAAAAAAGGAGACTCCACCACACTCAAACAGCTCTTACAGTCAGAAAATTCTTCCTTATGTTTAGGTGGAACCTCTTTTCCAGTTGTACATATCCATTGCTCCGTGCCCTGTTCTCTGGAGCAGCAGAAAATAAGTTTGCTCCATCCTCAGTATGACATCCTTTTAAATATTTAAACGTGGCTAATATGTCCCCTCGTAAGCTTCCCTTCTTCATGCTAAACATACCCAGCTTCGTAAGCCACTCCTTATAGGGCATGATTTCCAGACCTTTTACCATTTTGGTTGCCCTCCTCTATATACATTCCAGCTTGTCAATAGCCTTCATGAACTGTGGTGCCCAAAACTAGGTAAAATATTCCAGGTTAGGTCTGACCAAGGCAGAATAGAGTGGTACTATTACTTCCTCCAGTCTAGATACTATTCTTCTATTGATTCAACCTAGAATTACATTGGCTTTTTAGCTGCCGCATCACACTGTTGGGTCATGTTCAGCTTGTGATCTATTAAGACTCCTAGATCCCTTTCACATGTACTATAGTATGGATGACATACTATAGTATGTCATCCATACTATATCTGTGCATTTCATTTTCTCTCCTAAGTATAGTACCTTACATTTCACCCTATTGAAATTCATTTTGTTAGGTTTGGCTTAGCTTTGTAATCTATTAAGGTAATTTTATTTATTTATTTATGGTATTTTGAAGTCTCATCCTGTTCTTTGGAGTGTTATAGAATCATAGAATAATAGAGTTGGAAGAGACCACAAGGGCCATCCAGTCCATCCCCCTGCCATGCAAGAACTCTCAATCAAAGCATCCCTGACAGATGGCCATCCAGTCTCTGTTTAAAGACCTCCAGGGAAGGAGACTCCACTACACGCCGAGGGAGTTTGTTTCACTGTCAGACAGCCCTTACTGTCTGGAAGTTCTTCCTAATGTTTCTGAATTAGGAGGTTATATTGGTACATCTATATTTATACTGTGTTCTAAAAATCAAAAAGAAATAAATCTGCATGGGGATAGCCAAAATCCAGTGTGGAAAAAGTCAGGATTCTAATACTGCTAAAATGGTACAAACTGAATAAAGTTGAATGAAGTTGCATGTGATGTAATTTTTATTCTGTTTCTGTTAATCATAACAAAAGGGCACAAAACTGAAAGGTCTACTCCCTGACGATTCATCTCTATTCAGCTCCCTCCCACAACTGTCCCTATCCCTCCTGGAAGTTTCCTGGATGTTTTTTCTACCTTTTTTCCTCCTTAGAATGATTTTTAAAAATGAAATCTGGGCCTCTATGAATGCAGAATTATCTTCTCACTCCCACACAATTTATTTTAATTTGTAAGCCACCTTGATTTATAGTTTTGAGGAAAAGGTGGAGTATGAATAAAGATAATAACAAAGCATCATCATCATCATCATCATCATCTCAAATGCAAAATCATGAATTGAATGGTGAGTATTGCAAATTCCTGCCTTAGCAATTCACTATCTATAAGCTGACAGAGATGTGTAAATCAGTCTTTCTCTACCATTTTACCTTTGAAATAATGTTAAGGTCTCAGGGAACATCTGCATAAAAATAATATCTACTGTTCAAAAAAGGATCCCCCCCAATCACTATCTCTCTTGGAAAACCCAGTGACTTCTTGCAGAACCCAAAGTTTCCAGGGAACCCTGGTTGAGAAACCTGGCTCCACGCATGTTACCAAGGTACACAGTCATTCTACATGGTTATAGTACTCTACAGTGGTCCCTCCAAATTCACTGGAGTTAGGGGCACAGGACCTCCATGAAAGTGGGAAAACTGTAAATAAAAACATAGGATTTATTTTATTTATTTTATTTCTATCCCAAAAAGGGACCCAACCACAATATAAAACACATTAAAACAACAAGGTTAGAAACCATTATAATAACTTAATTAAAACACCAGAAGGTTAAAATTTAAAACATACAAAAGTTAACATCATAATCTAAATCGGCCCCCTCCCCTCCAAATAAAACCAGGCTTACATGATTTAAAAAAGCTTGCTGAATAAAAATGTTTTTGCTTGCCAGAGAAAGGCCAGCAAGAAGGGGGCCAGCCTATCCTCCTGTGGAAGGTTGTTTTACCTGGGAGAACCTCTCTATATAATTTCAAAGTCCTCTAGCACAACTCTATGTTCAATGTCTACCAGACATCAACCACAGAACTGCACTGGAGGATGTACAAATGTCTAGAGAAGTGTTCTCTCTCAGAAACTCTAGGTCCCCCAGCATGACGTCTGGTGGATGTTGACCACAGAGTTGTGCTGGAAGACCTCAAAATTCCTAGAGAGAAAATATTAATCAAATCCACAAATAATTAAATCTTCAAACATAAAAGCCGCAAATGTGGAGGGCCAACTTTACTTCACTCCAACTGCTAAAGCAACATCTCATGGAATCCTGGGATTTGGAATTTAAGGATGGATATTTAGAATTCTCAAAGAATTTCAGTGTCTCACCCAACTACAAGCACCAGGATTCCTTAAGATATTGCCATGAAAATTAAAGTAGAATCATAACACTATGTTTGTGTAGCATGAATAGGCCACAGGTAACATTGCAGGAATGTTTAGGACAAAAATGCAGAATATGTCCCATCCAATGATTGTTTGGAGTACAGCTGCCATCATTCCTCACCACTTGCTGTGTTGGCTAGTTGGAGTTGCAGCCAAACCAACAACATCTGAAAAACAACAATCTCTGGCTTAGGATAAGTTGTGGTCATAGTGATCAAGGAATTGTTTCCTGATGAACATGATTTGAAATGTACTTTTATCATGTCATTATTTTGGTGTTCTTGAAACAGCTCTCATTGTAGTCTAACAGAGTCTGTGTCTTTCCTTCAAGACTAGAATACTGACTCTTTGCTAAATTGCAAGTGGTGGATTGTAACACCATTTATCACTGACAGTGGTTATAATCTGCTTGTAAAGGATTCACATAGGCTCCATTGTACTGAGTGGATGCTACACATGACATCAGGAGAACTTTCCAATGGATTGTGCCATGTAGCCAGACAGGTGGTAGGAGTCAATTTGTGGATGGGACCGGGGGGGGGGGGGGCACACACTTGGCAAAAGATTTTAAAATGCAAGTGCATACCCTCCAACATTTCACATATGAAAACTGGGACAGAATGAGTACTGCCAATGCCACCTCCAAAGTTGAAGAAAGACTCACTTTCACACCAGCTGGCTCTCTGGTGTAGAGTCAGCAGCTTCCTGAATTGTTCCTCGGAGAAGGCTGTGTGAGAAGAGAAATGGGTGATTGAGAAAATTGCCTGTTATGTGCCATAGGCGATTTTCTCAGTTATCCGCTTCTCTTTTCAAACAGCCTGGGACTGAAGTCCCAGTCAGTCAAGACATAAGCATCCTTGCTTCTTCATTTGGTTTGGAGGTGGGGAAGATGGAGGATGGGAAGTGTGTGTGAGCAGCAAGAGAGCTTGCTGTACCACACTGCAAGTACAAGTGATGGCCATTCCCATCTCCTCACCCTCACAGGTGCTTTGCTTTCTAGGTCTTCGTTTTTTTTCCCCCTGCACCACACTTTTCATTGCCTTTGCTGGGTAAGCTGTAAGCTGCTGTACCTTTGCATTTGCAAAGAAGACCTGTATGTATGTGCCTTCAAGTTGCCTCTTGATGTAGGTTAACCTCAATCCATAAATTTCATAGGGTTTTCTTAGGCAAGGAATAGTCAGAGGTGGTTTGTTATTGCCTTTCTTTAAAATATGGCTTTACATCACTGGGTATGTATTAGTACTTAGTCCAAATACTAAGCAGGATTGACACTGCTTAGGTTCCAAGATCAGATGGGATCTGGTGCCTTTAGGTTATTTAGGTCTGGTAGAGAATGCCTAGCCGGTGAGAAATAAGAAGCCTGGGGGAGTGAAACAGGATTGGTGCTGGAAGTGTCCCCTCTTCCTATTTGCCTTTTGTGATTTGGGAGTGAGTGGAGGCATGGTTACCACTGGTGGGGAGAAGATTATAGCTGCAATCCTTAGCGACAGTTGCAGTGATGGATAACATATAGCAACCAAAGCAAGCAACAGAATGGCTGAGAGCAAAGGAACAGATCATCTTAAGATTCACTGAAAACACTTGGAATTGAAATGGTTAAGCATGGCCATCCTAGCTGATCTGTGGAACTTGGAGGGTATGAAAGTGACCAGAGGTTCACTTGAGTTTCAGCTTTTAAAAAAAATACTTTCTAGTCAAGGGTTGGTATCCTATTGGTTAGACTGAACTAGAGTGGACTCATTGAATTAAATACTGATGAAGTGGTTTGAGTGCTGGACTGTGACTCTAGAGAGCAGGGTTCAATTCCCATTTTGGCCATAAAACCCACAGGGTGACCTTGGGCAAGTTACATGCTCTCAGCCTCAGGGGAAGGCAATGTCAAACCTCTTCTGAACAAATCTTGCCAAGAAAACTGCATGATAGGTTTGCCTCTGAGTCATCATAAGTTGGAAATGATAGGAAAGCACACAACAACATATTGGTAAATCCCACTGATAAAATGGGTCTACTCATGTCAGGACTAGCAACAGTATTTAGGCAAAGAAAACAGCAGCACTTGCTTTACAGGAGACTCACACTCCCTTGAGTCTTTTGGCAGCACAATTCTCCTTTTTTCCTGTCCCAAATACAAATCATCATTACCATCATCCCCAGTTGCAATGAATGCTGGAAGAGAGCTTGAATAATGAACTGGGGGCCTCATGTGGTTTGAAGAACACTTGTGGCCCATCCCTACTTTTTAAAGATGGGCTTTGTAGTTTAGGGTGCTCCCATCATCCATTCTTGCTGCTGAAGGCACAATGGGTACAAATGGCTTGGAGCATCTTTTGCCAGCTTGGGTTGATGTGCCATCTGGGGGTCTTACTCATACTGCAGTTATCTTGCAACTTTGGCTCATGCTCTGGTAACCTCTAATTTCTATTATTTTAACATCTTGTAAATGGGGCTGTTTTTGAAAATGGTCCAGAAATGGAGGTTCTATTATGGTTTCCCCCGGAAAATCAATTTTCAAAGACAGTGCTGGAAGAAAAAGGCATCTACCTGCTTGCAAAAAGATAGGATGGTGTCAGAGTAGCTGTCTGGGAAGAGAGTTCTAGAGCCCATCCATTTTATGTCAGTACTCCCACATATGAACTGGCTGCCTGTTCCTTTCTACACCTAATTTAAAATGCAAGTTTTGAATGTTTATAAAGTTCAGGTTCCTTGAACCTAGAGTTGTTTGCACGCACGGGCATTTAACCACTGCACCACCAGGGCTCCCTGTGACTTTTTGATCCATTATTTTTAATTTGAGAATTGCATCCATCACAAAATTTGAAAAATGGAAAATACTGAAGAATTGTATTTTAGTTTGTATATCAATTGAGCTAAGAAGGGGCTGTACACACTGGCATTGAAACACCGCCCCTCTTTGCTGTGCAGCGTTGCCGCAGCAACCAAACAGCAAGACACCACTGTGCAACAAAAAAAGGAGATGCCTAGAACTCAGATGCCCACACGTCATCAACACGCCCCCAATGTGGATGGTGCCGCTCAGTAGTGGTGCCACCCTCACGCAGTAGGGCTCGGGACCATGCAGTTGGTGCGCTGTCCCGAGCACTACTATCGCCACCAGGACACCACTTCCTGGTGTTGTGTACCAGGCCTAAGTTTGCAACAGAATGCAAATTAAACAAAACTTTATTTCAACTCTCCCAAATGCTTATTAGGATCTCTTCTTTCTGGTTATGTTCCAGTTACAATCTTTGTGCTTGGCGCAAGGTGATGGATGGGCGAGCAGAGATGGAGGTCATAAGAAGCACAAAAGGGAACATGGCAGGAGAGGTCAGTGTCCATTTGGTTGCCAATGAAAATACTGTGCAAAACACCCATCTACCAGCAACTGCCTTCATCATACCAGGTAAGTGTTCAGAACTTGGGTTGCGTTTTGTGTACAGCTATCTTTTTGTGTCCTTCTGCTCCTTCTACCATTCCATTCCCAGCAAGCAATACACATAACAAGGCAAAATAATTTTCGCTCTAATTTCTCTGTGTTGACTTTTTGTTGGAAGGTTGCTTTCTTGTAGCAGAACATGTTTACTGTATGAACTTGCCAAATTTGGATACAGTAAAGCTTACTAAAATCCCTTCTCTAGCATAGGGTGGTGGTGATATATCCTTGAACTTTTTGAGCAAAGTAGAAAAATTAAAATCTGGACTAAGCATGTATGCTGTTAAGATGCAGATATTTAATGGCATTGATAAGTGATATAAGTAATGTGAATCAGAATCACATCAAAATCCAGTTGTGCCTGAATTGCAGATCCTGGAAAAGTTACCTTTTGATAACAGCTCCCAGAATTACCCAGACAGCATAACATTAATCTGTTTGATGGGTTCTGAGAGTTGTATTCCAGAAAAGTAACTTTTCCAAGATCAGGTCCCTCCTTCATCATGAAATTTGTCTTCTTGCACATGCCCACAAATGGATAGCCTTGTGATGTACTTGCTTTTCTTTCCCCCATCATGAGCAAACACAACCACTGTAAACCTTCCAACAAGCACCTTAGAAATCCAACGATTCCCCCGGGACCCCCAGAAAAACATGGGGACAGAGAGGCAAAGAGAGGGCACAGGAAGTGAACCTATCACAGCAACAGTCATCCCACAGATCAGTGGTGTACAGACCTGCAACACCATCCGGGTTCTGGAATGGAAAGATGGAGTGGCCACTCTTCCTGGAAGCAACCTAAGGGTAAGTGGATGAAACCCGTTTTCCTAATTTCAAATACTTTTTCTTTGACTGGAGAGACTGGGAATAGTGTTGGATTGGTATATTGGTATAGCACTACAATCCAGTGGAGCATCCAGGATTTAGTTTTGATTGCCTAACTTACTCCTTACTTACACTGGATGGTTCCATGCTAATAGATAAATCATTGTGCTGTTACAACAGCTCATTTTTTCCACTGAGGAAGACATGTAGTCAAAATGTGTTTGGTTTTGTACATTAACCTTTATTATATGTCCTCTGGAAGCACATACATTTATGCCAATACATGCACTTTGATTGTTGGACATTTTTATATTTTGTATGTCATTTGGGATATATAGTTTTCAGCCTTTTATATATATATTGGCAAAATCTGTACTTTATATTCTGTATGCAAATGGATAGTATAGTATTGATTGCTTTCATCTTCTGGCAAAGCTCACAGCCTTGAATATATACAGTTTGCCTGAATGTCAGAGAATTATTGCTAATATACTACCTTTTGAACACTTTAGATAATAACACTTTTTTATGTATTTTTCTTTTGCCACTTTTCCCTAGACTTTTTTGTTTTGCCATTTGGATTGGTATATAGCAGAACTTTCAGGTTATGCACAATGGTCTGTCTCACCAGGTGGTTGTATAAATATAAATAGGATGATTCCCGTTTCTCTATGCTCTTTGTGGGACTGCAGGGATACATATGTTTTGAGGTTGTGGTCATTCTGCCTTTTCAGCACAATACTGTCATACCCACATTTGCCTCCCCTTGTTGATACAGTTTCAGATAAATGAATATGGGACATTGAAGGTGGTCAGTGCTGACAAGCTGTCACCTCCAGAGCCCCTGAAGGATTGCCATCCAGAAAGAGAAGGAGATAATGTAGTGGCACCCATCAGCAAGGACAATCTCACTGTGGCTCAAGGTGAGCATAGGTCTTTGGTAGATGTTCAGAATTTTGAATATCCTTTACATTGTGAAAGTCCCTGCTGGGGCATGGAGATACTGAGAATACTAGTAGGTGATATTGCTTCTTTCTTGATGCTTCACTGATTTTGTGTGTGAAATATTTTGAATATCCATAATGAAGGTGTTGTTTTTATTGGTACAAATTACATATGTTTTGCACCTGCCAGATCTTGTGCTCTGCTGGCATATCCTTCAAGACCCAGAGCAACCTCTGTCCCAGAATGAAGTGCCAAAGTAGGTCTTTGCGGAGAAGATATATATATGGTTGAAGCTTTTTAGTTGATGTTTCAGTGCACTGTTTGTGTTTGGTTCAGTTTGCACAACTTGCTTGTGTTTTTATGAGCTGAAGGATTATTTACTTTCTTTCCATACTTACATTTTTGGTTCCTGTTTCAGTCACCTGAGTATTTTGTCATATCATAAATGATAAGTCCTTGACCAGGAACCAGTTGTGTATATTATTCTTATACACAGTTGCATGAGCAGATAGATCTTTCCAAACCTTGTGCAACGAGACATTTAATACCTCTTTGTACAAACATTGGGTATGCAATAGCTCAGTTCTCCCTGCTGGTCAACCATAGTTCCATTCCCTATCCCAGCGAATGCTACCAGCCATTGTCATTGAGGAGGCATTAGATGCCTGCTGGAGCATCTCTTCCCATCCATTGTTCCAGGTGCCACTGGATGTTACTGACCTCCCAATATCCAGCATTAAGCATACTGGTGAGGATTTTTGCTCTGCCAACATTATATTGAATCTCTCCCCATATCTTTGACAGCAGACAATCTAATGCAGGTCTTGACAGTACCACATGAAACATGTTTTGTGTTTCTGATACTGAGTACTCTAATAACACCAGAACCTGGGATGACCACAAAAGG
>NC_056525.1:37077233-37099977 GCF_019175285.1 Sceloporus undulatus | reverse complement strand
AATAATAATAATAATAATAATAATAATAATAATAATAATAATAATAATAATTTTATTTACAGCCCACTTCTCCCTGAAGGATTGAAGTGGGTTACAACTATAAAATAAGACAATAACAATTATAAAACAAACATAAGTAAAAATCACATAATCCCCTTACCCACTTATTTAGAACTTAAAACATAATTATAATTACAATTAAATTATTAAATTAAATGTGATTAATCCAGGGGCAGACAGGGCAGCCATATCAACATTATGGGACAATCAGTCAGGAAAGGCCTGCTGGAAGAGATCCAGCTTAATTGATTTTTTAAAGGCACCAAGAGTTGCAGTATGATGGATCTCCTCCGGCAGATCATTCCACAGTTTAGGAGCAGCAGATGAGAAGGTCCTCTAGGTAACCACAGCCAGTCTACTCCTCTTTGGGTGCAGTAGGTTTCTCCTACAGGACCTGAGTGTGCAGGTGGATTGTATGGAGGAAGGTGCTCCCGCAAGTAAGCTGCACCTAAGCCATGAAGGGCTTTAAAGGTTATTACCAGCACCTTGTACTGCACCCAGACACTGTAGTGTTTGTTTGCTTGCGATAATTGTAGCTCATTTAAAATTCTTCCTTTCTTTTGGTTTCTTTAGATTCAGATGTTCCTGAAGCTTCAAAGCTTCCAGCTGTGGACAGTCTGTTCCATTGTAGTACATGTGGCCGGAGAACCATTTCAGGATCAGCCCAGGAAGGCAGGGGGTTTTGCAACGAGAACTGCCACCGGCAATTCAAAGAAAGGTTTAAAACAGAAACTATACTATGTTTGAGGGGTTGCAGGAGGGTGGTAGATAGAATGAGAAGGAATCATGAACTTTCCTGTGACTTTTTCTTATGTACAATTAGGTAGAGATTATCTGATGCTCTCTAGATGTGCTGGATCACAACTCCCATGAATCCCAAGCAGGATGACTAATCATCCTTGTAGTCCAGAACATCTGGAGGGTGTCTGAATACCTACTCAATGCATTTATTTATGTATTTATTTATTTATGGGATTTATATCAAGATTGGGTGTCTGGGCTGGGTGTGAAAAATCAGCAAAAACTTTAAGGGGGTCTGGAGACTAATGGGGGGATTCAGGGGCCATACTTTGGTGTCCAAAGAGCAACATATAGCCTGAATACTGCACTTTACCCACCTCTGCTTTATGCCCTCTTTTGTATTTATGCATTGCTCGAAACAATGGAAGCAGGTTCTGGTGCTAAAGGGAAAGTAGGTCCCATTGATTGTTTGTAGAAGGCTTTAAAACTTTGGAACCTGTTTTGCAGATCTGTCATTGTGGAGAACTCTTCTGGCAGCACTAACTCCACTGAAATTCTCAAACCAGTGAAGAAGCGGAGGAGGAAAGATTATCAAAGTCCTTCTGAGGAGGAAGAGGAAGAGGCTGAGCAAATGGTGTGACTGGGATACTCTTACATATATATGTAATGGAGTCATATACCAGCATTTTACAGTGTGCCTGCGTTATAGGCAGGCGCGCTTTACACGGACTTGAGCATATGCACTCAAGCCGCGGGGAGCGTGCACGGCACAAGGGGTGGCGCATCCCATTCAAATGAATGGGGCGCACGCTTGTGGCCCCCGCACGCTCCCGCGCCACCGCACCACCGCGCACGAGCCCCATTCAAATGAATGGGGCTCCAGCATAGGTGGAATTTGCCTTATGTGGGGGGGTCTGGAACGGATCCCCCGTGTAAGGCAAGGGCCCACTGTACTTCCTAGAGTTACTTAGAGCAGCAGTGGGCCCCATATGGACTGCCCAAACCCTATTCTTACAAGCTTCATTGCCACCAAAATCCCAGTGATTCTGTGGAGATTCTGGCCATAGGTCCAGCAGTGGAGACAGTGCAGTTCTTTGTAGGTTCAAAACCACATGGAGAGGCTTTGTTTATTGATGATGCACTCCACACTGGCACTGTCCACACGTAGGGGACAACTGAAACATACAAGGAGGGGACTAGGATATGCCCTCTATGTATTTAATCTACATATTTGAACTATCTGAACTAAGTTTCATAGGCTGGAAGAACTTAAGATATCAAATGCTATTTGATAAGCACATATCAGTTTAATCACATACCTAACAGTGGTTTGGGATTTGACCATTTGGTTGTGTTAACTTCTTGCTTGAAAAAAAGAAGAACGAGAAAAAAACATGAAAAGAATATATGCATTTTGATTACACTGGAAGACAATGGCCAGCTTGGTTTAGATGATTCATAGCTAAGAAATGTACATATGATAAAAGAATTTCTTCAGTGGTCATAATGATTCTAGGTTTAATAATTTTTGTGGAGCCAAATCTGTCTGCAGGAAGCTCAAAGGAACAGTTTGTGCTGTTTATATTTAGTCAAAGGAAGAAGAATCTCTGTGTATGCGTTCTTTTGAGTCTAGAGAGGCAATCCTAGGTTCTAAATGACAACCAACAGGAATGTGGTGATAGAGGTTTGTAATTAGATTTCCATTCTCCTGTTTTTATGTTAAACCACTATGGAGGGTTTGTGTTCTGATAGAAGCTCAACCCTCCTCCTGCCACCATTTTCGTGATTAAAATCCTACCTGAATGTATTAGTCTCGCTGAGTGAAAACTAGAAACTTGAGCCAAGTATGTTTTGCTTTGTTTTCCTGAGCATGGCTATAATAACATCTTGGAATGTGTGTGATTGGGGAATGCTGTGACAGAAGATAATTAAAAACCCATCTTCCAAGTGCTGCCTTTAAGTTTGTTTTTTAAAGCATAGGAAATCCAACTACAGATCTCTTACATCAGTTCTGTCTTGTTGCAAAACTGCAGTTGCTTTGAACATCAGGCCACCATGTTGTTAGCAGTTTTTGCCTGTGCTACTTACATTGGACGTTATCAGACAAGGGAAATTGAAAGTATAATCCAATGGCAATCTGAATACAATCATGGGGTTTAAAGTTATTGCGTGATAGTCTACTACACACAATTTCGGGCAATGGGAAGTCAGTCCTAACGCAATCATGGGGTTTCACATTATTGTGTGATAGACTACCACACGCAAATTCGGGCAATGGCATGCTATTTTCGAGCAATGGGAAGCCAGTTTGAACGCAATTCACATTCACGTAAATTTGCTGAACTGGTGAATTCACGTAAATGCGTTCTAGCCCCACTTTCTTTTCATTCAGAATTAAGAGAAATTCCTGACGTGTGATAAAGTCCATTGTTTTTGACTGAATACATTGTTTATGATAGACTATTTCAAAAGGTATATTTTCAATAGAGGTTTTGTAAAAATTGTTTTGGACTTACCCAGTGCTCATAGAAATTGGAGAGTATAAAGGAAGAGGTTAATTAGTTTAAAGTAGAAAAAAGTTATGTTTTGTCCATATGGCATAGGCAATTAAACAGGAGGAGACAAATGGGTCTGGAGGAGAACTTCCATCTAGCAACATTGGAAATGAAGAATGGAATGCAAGTGAGCTTGGTAAGCATATAATATGGCATACATTTTGCCTGAACAATCAAGATTTTCTTTTAACTATGCCTTTTCCTTACCCAGATATGCAGATTGAGCCTCACTTATTCAAAGTGCTTGGGACCAAAAATGCTTTGCAGTTTGGATTTATTATTATTATTATTATTATTATTATTATTATTATTATTATTATTATTATTTCAGAATACTTCTATCTGTATTTACAATAAGACTTCCGTATGCACAGATTTTTTATCCGCGGTTTTAAGCATCCATGGCTTGAAAATATTCAGAAAATATATAAACTCCAATAAGCAAGCCTTGATTTTGCCATTCTATATAAAGAACACCATTTGATTACTCCATTCTATTTAATGGGACTTGAGCATCCATGGATTTTGGTATCCATGGGGGTCCTGAAACCAAATCCCAGCAGATACCAAGGGGCCATGGTACATACATAATGAGATATTCTGGAGATGGGGCTCAGTTCCAAATAAAAAACTGATATGTGTTTCATACATACCTCATACACATACCTGACCTGTTAAAATATTTTTAACAATTTTGTTCATGAAACAAAGTTTTTGTACACTGAACCATCAGAAAGCAAAGATGTCACTTTCTCAGCTACCCATGAAAAAGGTTTTGGGTTTTGGAATATTTTGGATTCTGGATAAGGGGGACTCAACCTATAGCATTGTGCTCTTTCTGCTTTGTGAGGTAAGCCCTGGTGGCGCAGTGGTTAAATGCCTGTACTGCAGCCATTCACTCAAAACCACAAGGTTGCGAGTTCAAGACCAGCAAAAGGGCCCAAGCTTGACTCAGGCTTGCATCCTTCCGAGGTCGCTAAAATGAGTACCCAGACTGTTGGGGGCAAATTAGCTTACTTGCTAATTAGCTTACTTGCTGTTCACCGCTATGATCTCTGGAATAGCGGTATATAAATAAAACAAATTATTATTATTATTATTAAACTGTTTGGGATGACCAGATAAAAAATTCCTGTTGGATTCCTCCCATTGCTCTTAATTGGAGGGGGAAATTCCAAAAAAGAAAATAAATGGAGAAGAAGGGAAATATAACACACATGGTTTCTGCACAACTATATGAACTCAACAAGGCACAAGGTTCATCCATAATAGTTTCTTCCTTCCCTGTGCCCAGTGCCCATTATTTTTATGAAAACTAAATATTGCAGAAAGTGAATGGGTGCTTAATCTCCACAGTCCATCATCCTATTACCCCATATCTAAAGTAAGAGGGAACACTGGCAACTTTGTCTGTTGGGAGGAGGTGCTTTTGTTACACACATAGTCAGAGAAGTAATGTTGTTATCGCTGCAAAAGCTTAGGCCAGGGTCCCACCTGCTAAGTGCTATCTGTGGCTGGCGAGGATGGGAATGCAGAACAACGCGGGAAACATAGTGGTTTTGTGTAGCAACCATCAGTCAACTTATTCTTGGTTACTCTTTGACAAGTGGATGTGGTTGTGGGTCATAACAAGAAACACAGACAGATGAGAACTGGAATAGTTTCCTGTTTTCTGACCCTTTCTCCAAAAAGTTTAAATCTGTACACATCAATTAAACTATTAAATTAATAATTATAATTTGCTTTGCTTTCTGCTTTTCTCAGTCTTGAGTGAGGAGAAGACAGAAGGTTGGACCTGGGCATCTTACTTGGAAGAACAGAAAGCCACTGCTGCTCCTTTAAATCTATTTCATGAAGTGAGTTATAGTATTCTATATCTAGGATCTGAGGGTGGAACTAGACTATATAATGCATCATCTTTCTTTCGAATAAATCATGAAAATTGTAATTGTATGAGGGAGCAGAGTAGATATTTCTGTCAGAATTGCTAGCAGACTACCTTTTTCAGGGTTGCTTTATGAAGCCATAGTAGTTCACCACATACCCCAAAAGTGTATATTTTCAGTGTAGATGCTTTGAATGTGAGAAAGCCTGATATTCATTTGGAGTCCGGGTTGTGGGGTTTGTTTTGTCTTTTGCTCTCTCTTGATTCACTGTTGCCACTTCAACAGTTTAAGTGGGAACTCTGCATTATTTTCATTAAAGTAATTGTACTATTAGCAAAGACTTTTCATTTCCATTTTCCATCAGTTAGATTTTGGCCTTCCTGGCCACAGAAAATACTTGAGAAAGACATTTTAAAAGGGGGGAAGGGGAATTCTGCAATGTATTCTTTTGAAGAATTACAGGCTTAAAACCGATGGTAGTTAAATATTGCAGTTGGAGGTTAACTTTGCTTGGCATGGATGTATAGATTGCATTAGCTCCAGCCAACCTTGGTTTATATATGTGTTTTTTCTGTCCTGATGTGAATTACAAGTCAGACAAAAGTTCCCACTTCATTCTGAGCCTGAGAAATCAAATTCTTCTTGGTAGAAGGGGAAAAAAAGAGATTTATGATTCCACAAATGTGTGTGTGGCAGCTTTAGGATCCTACTGACTACCCCCTGTAACATCACTCAAGACATAAATACATATATACATATACACACATACAAACACATACATCTCTGCAGCAGTACTGCAGTGGTTTTAATTTTAAAAGTCCTGATATATAAATCAATGGTGTGGCTTATCGAAAGAAAAGATATAATAGTACAAGTGAAGTCCATAAAAATACAAAAACTGCAAAATTTAATTTGGACCAGTAGGGAAAACTGAACCATTACATTTTGTTACTTTTTCAGGGTGCAAGAAGGGGAGAGTCTGATTCTATCCCTTTAAGAGTACTGTAGCTAACAAGAGAAAAATTGGGGAAGTACACTTTTCACAAAAAGTAGATTAAATGACAGGGAGCAATTTATCATCTTGAATATTTCCATTCACTACTTTTGTGTCATGGCTTCTGTTCATAATTCAGAAACTGCCCCTTCCAAAAGAGCAACCTTAGTATTGATATAGATTTATCTTTATTCTTAAAGGTCCCTCAGGCCCTTTTGTCATCTTTTCTGGAACAGCCTAACAGAGTTTATCTTTTGACATTCATTTCTCATGGTGTTCAGAGCTGAAAAACAGGGAGCCATTTAATGTCACATGATTGTGATGATGTGTTCTTTATTTTTCCTCAATCTTTTCAGCATCAGTTGGTTGGTCACCACAAGAATGGTTTCAAGGTGGGGATGAAGCTGGAAGGGATTGATCCCCAGCACCCCTCCATGTACTTTATTCTCACAGTGGCTGAGGTGAGATCAGTTTACACTTTTGCATTTTGCTGCACCTCAACTGTGGAAGACAGAATTGCTTTTCTCTTGATTTCCCTATGCTTCTATCATCTATTTATCTAAAAAATGTCTCCAAATACCAGTTTTCAGAACAGTGTACAACACTGATAAAAAATACAAACAACAACGAAGGAGGACATCAGCATAGAATACTCCCAGGCTCCTACTACTGTCAGTCAAAAGGCATCAAGAAGATATTTTATCTTTTCTCTCATGATCGATCAATTGATTTTTATGGCAAGAACAAGCAAGAGTAGAAGCAGGGAGATGTGGGAAGATTACAAATGAAAGATGACTTCAATTGGACTACATGTAAAATTTTGTGACTGAGACAGAATGATTGAATACCAAAGGCATTGGACCTTTTCACACGTGGGGGAGGCGTTGCAGCTGAGATCGGCAGTCACTCCTATTCTAGCAATGCAAAACGTAATGTTTTTTCACACCAGATCCAGAGTCACTCCTGTCTAGCAATGCAAAATAAGGTTAAAACGTGATGTTTTACTACACCTGGTTGCCTTTCTGTTGCCCTTCCGAATTGAGGGGGAAGCGAAGTCAGTTCTATTCCAAGCAAGTCACGTGATGCAGATTCAAGCAAAGCAGAGTGAGTGCACATTGTACTATCACACCGGAGGGTTCAACGATTCGAATCGGCACCCTTGGGCATGCTCAGTGGGGCTTTGGATGCTGTCCTCCTTCCCTGCCCCTTCCTTAGCTGTCATCCTTCATCAGGGTGAAGAAGCAGTCAGGGGATGATGGGATAGGTTGCTGGGGGTCACTGGGGCCAGGATTGGGATGCAGGAGCAGTCAGAGGATGATGGGATAGGTCGCTGGGGGTCGCTGGGGCCAGGATTGGGATGCAGGAGCAGTCAGAGGATGATGGGTTAGGTCGCTGGGGGTCACTGGGGCCAGGATTGGGATGCAGGAGAAGGCAGAGGATGATGGGGATGATGGGATGGGTGGCAGGGTGGCAGAGGGGGCAAGATGGGGTGAAGGAGGAGGAGGGGAATGATGGAGCAGGACGCAGGGGGCCAAGGGGGGGGGTGACATCAGAGTGGTTTTCCACACCAGACCAATTTGAAGTGAAATCGAAGTGAGCTTGAATGCGAATTCTGTTAATTCACTTTTTTTCTGAATTCATCAAAATGAGGAGTCACTTTGGAATCACTGTGGAAGCTCCATGGAAGGAGCTCTCATAGAAAGGAATGGCGTCTGATTACACATTCACGTTATGATGTGAATGCGCATCATTGGAAGCACAGTCACATCGGAACTGACCTGCAAAAGCTCTAAAAATCTCTGTGTGATAAATCTCATTGTTTAGAATCTTCCATACAACAACTGAAGTTAAAAAAAAATAGCATAGACAGCAAGTTCTGGACTTCATAGAATCATAAAGTTAGAAGGGGCCCTATGGGTCATCAGATCCAACCTCCTGCTTAGTGCAAGCTTGCCAGCTACAGCATCCCCACATGGTCCAGAATAAAGATCTCTTTATATGAGCAACCCTCTTCTCTCCTGTTCCAAAATTATTGCACAGTATAAAAACATAGTTTATGTAGACCTATTCCCAAATAACAGTTACGCTGGAATAAGCATGGGCAGCAAGTTCTGACAGCTTCCAAAATCCATCTGTTCACATGAGGTTTTCTACCCAAGCATGCCACCTGAGACAATGCTTTCCAAAAAAAATGTGAAGATTAACCATCAATTCAAAAACAATGGTCAGTAGGCACCTATCATCGTTACCTTTTTAATTGTGGTCCCGATTGACTGGTGCTGAATCAGAGCCATAGATGGGAGTAAGAGTTGTCCTTTCAGATTGTCTCTGTTCCTTTTTGCTTTTCAAACTGACACAAAGAGAAATCAAAGGGATATTCTGATCGTATGTGTGCACTGTATATGCTCAGAACATGCCTCTTCTTCAGTCATACAAGTACTGAGTGCAAGAAGAACAGATAGAAGTTGTTTGGGGGGGCAAGGAAGGGATATGAATCAGGTAAATGTTACGTGGAGGAGAGACTGTGCTTGTGCTGCCCTCTTCATCTTTAGCATTGAGCTCATTCCTGTCTGCTGAAGTATAAGAAGTCCAGGGACCCATTCACACTACACAGTTAAAGTACTATATTCCATATTAACTGCCACAGCAACATCTCTGGATTTTGTAGTTTGTAGAGGTACTGGTGTTCTTTTGGCTGTGAATTCAAAAAGCCCCTCACTAAACTATATATCCCAGGATTCCATTGGATATTACCATGGCAGTTGAAATGGAATATAATGATATAACTGTGTAGTATGAATGGGCTTCAGGACTGACAAAACTACTGGAGTTACCACATTGTTGATAAAAGCCAGACTGAGGAATCTTGCTTTATGGAATATTCTGGGGCTATTTTTGTAAATCCCAATTAGAGGAGGCCCACTGAATTAATAATAATAAACTAATAATAATTTTTTATTTATATCCCACCCCTCTGTCCGAGACAACTGGGACAGCTTACAGTTAAAACAGTGCAGTCCTAAATCCCAGTATCCCACCCACCCCCTAAAATAACAATTAAACAATTCACAGTTTCAAACATACCTTAAAATAAACAATCAAATAGTGGCTATAGCAGATTCAGAGGGGTAACAGGTTCCAATCTCTGGTGGCCGATTATCTATTTAGGAAAAGCCTGCTGGAAAAGATCTGTCTTAACAGCTTTTTTAAAAAGCTGTTTAAGCTGGTAATGTGATGGAGCTCCTGCTTCTAATAAGTTAGAAGTTGACACTTAGATATATTCTGTTGATTTGGCAGGTCTGCTCTAGTTGGGATTAACAGTAGGATTTAATTCTATATCCACAGAATCATTTTTTGACCTGTAAAGTGTTGCTTGTGAATGTTGCTGTTGCTTAGAAGAGATTTATTTTTTATATCAAATGTAAACTCCAGCCATTGTAGATAACAACTGGGAATATATCAGCTGTAGTTTAAGCTTGTAGAAAGTGTGGAATGAGTCCTTCCTGAATCTTCGTTCGTGAAGAAAATCCAGAGAGAGAGAGTTTAAGCACCTTTGGTCTGCACCTACTTCCTACCTCTCCAGAAGTTGCATGGAAAAGAATTCTGATTGACCCTATCTTGGGCAGAATTTTGACAAATCTGCCTCTGACTGACACCAGTGGAAAATCCCGAAAGGTTAGGCATCTACCCATGCAGGTTAATAGGAAAAACATTCATTAAAATGGAGTGAACCTTTCTTTTGTTTTTTTCCTGCATGCAGGTATGTGGTTACAGGATGCGCCTTCATTTTGATGGCTACTCTGAATGTCATGATTTCTGGCTGAATGCCAACTCTCCTAACATTCATCCTGCTGGATGGTTTGAGAAAACAGGACACAAACTCCAGCCTCCCAAAGGTAGGTTGACTTGGACAATACCTTTACAGGCTTATGTGGAGATGTTCTTGTTCTGATGACAAGAGAAAAGCAGCACCTTCATAGATGTGAAGATACCAGTGGAGGAGAGCATAGAGGTACAGAGCTTGGTAAGTTCCATTTTTATTACCTCTCCCAGAATCCCCAAGTCAGCATGGCTGGCCAGTGGAGTCTGAGATTTATAGCCTCAGTTATATTTGCAAAATCTGAGCTGATGACGTGAAGATATGTAGGTTGCAACCTTGTTTAACTGTCTCTTTTGGATTAAAAAGAATCCAGTAGCATCTTTGAGACAAAATGGGAAGAAGAAATTTATAGCATAAGCTTTATTGGACATAATCCACTTTATCAGATATATGCAGTGAACCTTTTGTGGACATGAGGAAAGGTTTCATTTTAAGCATCTGATGATGTGAACTGTATCCTTGGAAGCATATGATAGAATTTTTTCTTACCAGTTAGTTTCAAAGGTATGAGATTCCTTTATGTCTTTTTATACTAAAACAAACTAATACCCACTACAAAATAAATTGTTTTTTGAGTTGAATTGATCAAGTGATTTAGCACTGAATAGACATTCACACTATTTGAGCCTTGATCAAACCTACCTGTTTCAATTTAATCCACTTCACATTCACATGGATTGATTCAACATGGAATTGCCTCAGAGGGGTGACAGAGCCACAGGAACCACACTTGGCTGAATCGATTCATTTCAAAAGAAGTTGGAAACGCTATGGATCTAAAAGAACTGGTTTAAATGGGTTTAGCACTGTGCCCCCCTCAGCAAACTGTGCCAGAAATTCTGCGCAAGTGTGAACAAGAGCCATTTAAACCAGTTCAGATCTGTTTGAAAACCAATTTATTATGTAGTGGGAATTAGCCCTTACATGGCTATTCCTTTGAATACTCTTTTGGGTTACTCATTGCCATCACAGCAGGAGCTGATATTCTGGAGGTACCCTAAGAATGACAGTGATTACCACACAAGAGGAACATGTAAAGCTTCATTAATGTTTCTCCTCTCATCTCTCCTTTATCTGAGGAGGTTTAGGTTATAAAGAAGATGAATTCAACTGGGCCAGCTATCTGAGGATAACCAAAGCTCAAGCAGCTCCCAAGCATCTCTTTGTGACCCCGGACAGTGTGAGTGCCCAACAAACTAATCAAATGATATGGAGGAATTTTACATTTGTGGGTGAAAAGAAGTTGGGAACAGAGGTTGAGCACCTTTTGACGGGCTTTAGAAATCCAGATGATCTCTCAATAGCATGGGGAACAGTAAGGAGTCCATACTGCCAGTGCCCACAAATCCATTGACATCACAAAGACTGTCATGCGCGTCCACACTGGAGACATTGTGGCACTGATAACAAAATACTTTGATAAAATTATGACACTATCATGACCTGCTTGTAGACTTCCAAGGGTCATGTCAAAGGCATAGCACACAAGGTGGTTTCAGTTCTGCTTGATTATATATTAACGGACTTGAATTATATAGAGGAAAATTAAGACTGCTAACACTTGACTTTTTCTAGATTGTGAAGGAAGGTAAAATAAAGGCAGGATTGCTTGCCGCATAGTCATGCAAACACACCAAAAGACTCACCGTGCACATCCAGTAACCTAGGCACCATTTCCACATGGTGTCCCTCCAGTAGTGCAAGGCTTGCATGTGAATAATACAAATACAAAGACACACATGTCCAGAGCTTCCCCATACCCTCCCAATCCTGCTTCCTAGTGGAGTGCCAGTTTGCACGGAGAGGACTTGCATGATCAGTCCACCCACATATTTGCATTATTCACATGTTACCCTTACATCTTGGATTGCACTGCATTATTTTCTGTATTAGACTGGACTGCATGGTGCATGTCAGGGAAAAAAAACAACCCTGAATCTTTCTAACTTTCCTCAGAATGCTGCTCCCACAGGATTCCAAGTCGGCATGAAACTAGAAGCAGTGGACCGCATGAATCCTTCTTTGATATGTGTTGCCACAGTGACAGATGTGGTGGACAATCGCTTTTTAGTGCACTTTGACAACTGGGATGACACATATGACTACTGGTAGGTGAGAAATTTTATAGATGAACAGTGTTAACCACTGGCAGCCACTGAGTTCTATAGAGAGGGAAAACAAAGGCTAATTTGAAGGTATTATGTATGTAGGGAAAGCTTGAAAAAATTTCAGACTCTGACAAGAAATTCCTAACATTCCATAGGGATTTAATTATTCTATATTTTAGTGTGTTTCTAATGATATTTGTTAGTACTCTAGGGCACCCTCCCTCCGTGTATGTGTGTGTGTTTAAAGACAGAGTACAGATTTACTGAATAAACCCAGCAGAAGTGAGACAGAACAATTAGGTTATTATCTACTAAGGTGTGACTGTATTTAAATCCAGATAAGCAGAAACAATAGATACATTGTTTGGAGAGGTGAGAAATACAAAGAATGATGAGAATTCAGTGACAGGATCTGACATGGGGAAACAGTGCAAAGAAGCTGGAGCCCCTTTCTTGTCATATGAAAGTAAACAGGAGGGAATATATGTAGTTGATCATGCTCTTTTAGACATCACAAGGGGGGAGTGAGTAGGGTTAGGGAAATGTGGAAGAACAGGGGCCATATCTGATTAAAGGAGTTGGTTTGCACTGCTTTCCCTGCAGCATTTGAGGTTTTTGTGACTCTGTTGGTCCCACAGACAATCTTACTACTAACTGCAAAGCACCAAAAATTCCTGTAGTGGGAAAGAGTGTTGAAGCTTTGGTCTGCTGATTACAATATGGCAAATTATCTCATTTTTAATTTTTTAAAATTTTAAAATTATTTTTACAATGCTTAAATATGTTTTATTGTGTCCCAGTTTCTATGATAACTTTAACAAAGAATGGAGCATACATCTAAATAACAAGTTAAAGAATATTTCACACACTGCAAGTCCCAATTCTCTCCCAGTTTGCATCAGAGCTTGGGAAAAATACTTCTTTTAGGGTACAGTTTGCAGAACTCCCCCCCCCCCCCAAAATGTGGCCGTGCTGGCCTGAGTATTCTGGGAATTTTAGTTTAAAAAGGAACTTTTAAAGTTTTGATTTATGCTCCCATAAACATTCATATCCTTTTCTGTTTCCTTGTGTTGCTCTCTTTCTTTTTTGAACCTTTACATTCCTCTTCTTTCCCCTCAATTTCCTGTTCTTTCCCCTCACATGAGAAACATGTGCACCAGATACTGTTCCAAAGAAACATGCAAATTAAATAAATACTGGGTAGGGGAAAGTAAAACTTCTTTCTTCGGTATGTAGTGGTGAGAGACAGTGTGACATAGTGGTTTGGATACTGGACTATAACTATGGAGACCAGTTCAAATCCCCATTCAGGCATGGAAACCCACTGGGTGATCTTGGACAAATCCCATTCTCAAAGGCAATGCCACCCTGAGCAGATCCTGCCAAGAAAACCCCATGATAGGCTTTCCATAGGGTTGCCATGTCGGAAACATCTTAAAGGCACACAATAATAACATGTCATCCCAAGTAAAAATCATCCCTCCTCAGCTTAATATTAAATTAAGAAATGAGATGAGGATACTTATCATACAATGCAGAAAGCTGATAGAAAATCAACTCATTGAAAGTGTATGCTAAAGCAGAGGATACTGACTACTAAAAAGACAAAGAAATGAATCCTAGAGCAAATCAGATCTAAACTCTCCTTAGAAGCCAAAATGACTAAACTGACGCTGTCATACTTTGGCCATATCATGAAAAGAAATGACTCACTAGAAAAGATGATATAGCTTGGTAATGTGGAGGCAATAGGAAAAGAGGAAGATCACATTCCAGTTGGATGGATTCAATCAAGAAGGCCATGGCCCTGAGCCTGCAAGTCCTGACCACTGCTGTTGATGAGTGGCTGACTTGGAAGTCTCTCATTCATATGGTTGCATAAGTTGAAGTCAACCTGAAGGCAGCTAACAAGAACAACTATTTTAGCAGTATACATGATTTGCATTCGTTGTTCAATATAACCATCTTATTTTTGCAACAGGTGTGACCCCAGCAGCCCCTATATCCACCCAGTTGGTTGGTGTCAGAAGCATGGAAAACCCCTCACTCCTCCGCAAGGTGAATACACATTTGTTGTCTGCTCTGTCTCTTCATGCAACTGCTTCTCAGAGCACATATGTAAGACATGCACATGGTAGAGTTGTAATTTTTCCATCATGGCAAACTGGCCAACTAGAAATGCACAGCACCATTCTAACATGAAGAATAATGAAGCAGACTTCATTTGGGCTAGACACTAATATGGCTTCACTTGGGCTAACTTACATAAGCCTTCATTTCAGGGACTTCCTTCCAGAAAAACACCCAGCATATTTAAATCCTCCTGGACACATAAGTCTTCTGACATGGAATGTATCCATAGAAGGCTAGTTTAAATGCCTGGCATGAAAGAGAACCCAAAATCTGCTAGAAATTTTTGTTGGGTGGACACATGCACAATGTATGATCATAGAATAATAGAATAATAGAGTTGGAAGAGACCGCAAGGGCCATCCAGTCCAACCCCCCTGCCATGCAGGAAATCCAAATCAAAGCATCCCTGACAGATGGCCATCCAGCCTCTGTTTAAAGACCTCCAAGGAAGGAGACTCTATCACCCTCCGAGGGAGTGCATTCCACTGTCGAACAGCCCTTACTGTCAGGAAGTTCTTCCTAATGTTGAGGTGGAATAGCTTTTCCTGTAGCTTGCATCCATTGTTCCGGGTCCTAGTCTCTGAAGCAGCAGAAAACATGTTTGCTCCCTCCTCAATATGACATCCTTTCAAATATTTAAACAGGGCTATCACATCGCCTCTTAACCTTCTTTTCTCCAGGCTAAACATCCCCAGCTCCCCAAGTTGTTCCTCATAGGGCATGGTTTCCAGACCCTTCACCATTTTAGTTGCTCTCCTTTGGACATGCTCCAGTTTCTCCACATCCTTTTTAAATTGTGGTGCCCAGAACTGGACATAATATTCCAGGTGGGACCTGACCAGAGCAGAATATAGTGGCACTATTACTTCCCTTGATCTAGACACTATACTTTTATTGATGCAGTCTAAAATTGCATTGGCCGTTTTAGCTGCTGCGTCACACTGTTGACTCATGTTCAACTTGTGGTCTACTTGGACTCCCAGATCCCTTTCACATGTAGTTTCATTCAGCCAGGTGTCGCCCATCCTAGATCTGTGCATTTCATTTTTCCGCCCTAAGTGCAGTACCTTACATTTCTCTGTGTTGAATTTCATTTTGTTAGCTGTGGCCCAGCTTTCTAGTCTATTCAGGTCATCTTGAATTTTGATCTTGTCCTCTGGGGTATTAGCTACTCTCCTTAGTTTGGTGTCATCTGCAAATTTGATAAGTATACCCCCAATTTTGTCCTCCAAGTCATTGATAAAGATGTTGAATAGCACTGGGCCCAGGACAGAACCCTGTGGGACCCCACTGGTCACTTCTCTCCAGGATGAAAAGGAGCCATCGTTGAACACCCTTTGGCTCATGAATGGCTATGAGTGATGTGGCAATTTTTAAGACATTGTATTAGTGTGTATGCATGCTAAGCTCAGAGCCTCCATTCTGTTTGGATTCTGCTCTGTCAAGATGTGGAATACAATGCATTTATTTCAATGAAGCTGGATACTTGATTCACCACCACAGTTTTCTAATTTTTCCAAGATTTACTGTGGGGTTTTAGTACAGCCTTTTGGACACAGTCATAAGCATCTCCATTCCAGAAAAAGTGCCATGAATTGGCTAAGAGAGCCAGTGTGGTGTTGGACTGTGATTAATGGGGATATTGAGTGTTGGACTGCAGCTCTGGAGACCAGAGTTTGATTCCCAGCTTGGCCATGAAACTCACTGGGTGATCTTGGGCAAGTCACATACTCTCAAGTTCAGGGGAAGACAATGGCAAACCTCTTCTGAACAAATCTTGACAAGAAAACCCCATTATAGGTTTGACATAGGGTCGCCATAAGTCAGAAACGACTTGAAGGTACACAACAACAACAGACTCTGTCAAAATCAATATCAGTCTAGGATTTGTGGAGCAAATTCAGAATGATAGCTCAAAGGACCTAGCAGTGGCGTACCTAAGTTTGGTGTCACCTGGTGTGGACAGGGCGGGGCCCCAAAGCAGAAGGGGTGGGGCTTATGGGACGCGCCAGAGTTGGTCTTGATGAGTGTGCATGCGTGTACCCACTAATCCTCCCTTTGGCTTGGCTTTCCTCAGGGGAAAGCCAGGCAGCAACAAGGAGGGTTGGAGGAGCCACCCACCTCCCACCTGGGCCCAAGACCCGTCCCAGAGACCTCCCCAAGGTCCACAGAAATGGTGGCACAGCTGTGAAAAGAGCCCTTCACCACTGGCCTGGGCCTCAGGCCCCTCCCCAAGGCCCATGGAAATGGCTGCACGGGCCAGGAAAGCAGCCATACAGCTGGGAAAGATGTTTGCCTGTTAAAAAAATCTCCACCAGTGGGGCTGCTGATAGAATGCAGAGTTGGGTGAAGGAGAAAATGTGTTTATTTGGAGCTGGTAAATACATACATCCCTAGCTAAGAACTACTTACAACTGAAAAATTATTCTGAGGCGTTTCTAGCAAAAGCTTGTCATCTGGCAGACTCTTTTATTTCCAGACTACCCTGATCCTGAGAACTTCAGCTGGGAAAAATATTTAGTGGAAACAGGTGCTTCAGCAGTGCCAACTTGGGCCTTTAAAGTGGTGAGTGGGCCACATATTTCCTTAGTCTTTACTATATAAGTGCAGATATGTTCATGAGGTGTAATAAAAGGCTGAAGGGCATGTAGAAGGAGGTGAATCTGGCCTCTATGTGTGCCCAAGTAAATGCTGATGAGACAAATGTCTCCATTCTGTTCATCCTTTTTCAGAGCTAATATTTTTAGCACTGTGCAACCTTATGCTCTTGAGCCTGGCAACTATCGATTTGCCAAAATAATGAACTAATTATTGAAGAAAAAGAATTGGGCATACCACCAAATAAGAAGCAAACTTTACTACCGAATAAGACGCAAACTGTAGAAATACTTTTTTTTAGGTCCAAAATGAATAAGTGGGATGGGGGGAAAGCTAATTACCTGCAAGCTTTGGTGTCATCCACTCCTCACTCTAATCTCCTTGTCATTCTCCTCACTCCAGAGGCAACCACATGGTTTTCTGATCAATATGAGGTTGGAGGCAGTGGATCGAAGGACGCCTGCCCTGATCCGAGCAGCTTGTGTAGAAGATGTAGAAGACTACAGAATAAAGGTTGGTTTCTCCCCTACTTGGGTCTTGTGCCATAATGTTCAATCATTCCCTCCTGTCTTCCCCATTTTTGTGATACTGCTCACATAGTAAATGCTTACAGAAAGGGATCGAGTAGCACCATGTGGGAAACGTAACCAGTTAAGAACATAAAAAGAGCCATGCAGGATCAGACCATGGGCATGTCTAGTCCAGCATTCTGTTCCCACATTGGCCAATGAGTTAACTATGCCCTTCAAACAGGTCATGAGATCAATAGCACCCTCACATGATTAAGTATGCCTCCCACCAACTGGTGGCCCACAATTCCAAGTTGGAGATCTTATAAGACAGTTAGACGATGAGATTTTGGCCTGTTACAGACAGCCAAAATAAAGCTGCTTCGAGTCACAGTGGAGGTATGGTGTTTCAATGATGCATGCGTCCTAAGAGTCCAGAAGCCACACCAAAGCAATGCTCCAGTCCTTAGGGCTGGAGCGTGGCTTTGGTGTGACTTCTGGACTCTTAGGACACATGCATCATTGAAACACCATATCTCCACTGTGACTCGAAGCAGCTTTATTTTGGCTGTCTGTAACAGGCCTTTGAAATATTATGACTGGGTTTTAATTGATTCCATTTGTGAGCCACCTTGGATCCCACTCCAAGGGAAAGGCAGCATATAAATGAAAATAAATAAATAAATAAATAAGGTATGCATGAGCAAGAAAAGCACCTTATTTATTTACGTATTGTCAATTAAAACCCAACCCAACAAATGTTGTGCCTTCCTGATGCTCTCTAGACTACAGTGAGCTATTGGTAGAACACCAACATATTTATTGTGTTGTGGTTGTATGCCTTCAAGTAATTTCTGACTTATGGCAACCCTAAGGAGAATCTATCACGGGTTTTTTGGGCAAGATTTGTACAGAAGAGGTTTGCCTCTGCCTTCCTCTGAAGATGAGAGAATGTGATTTGCCTCATGGCTGACTGGGTATTCAAACACTGATCTGCAGAGTCGTAGTCCAGTGTTGAGACCATCACACTGCACTACAGTACCAACATTCAGTACTGAGTATATGCAGCTTATCCCATGGCTTACTAAATTGATTTACTTCTATCCAGCTTAAAGCTTAATTCGGGTGGCATCCTGATGTTATCAGAAGGTTTTTGACAGTGAATTTGCCACCTGAATACAGCCCAGGTCCATCCCTGCTTCCAGCTTCCGGCAGTTATTTTTTTAAGCTGGAAAACTCCCAGATCCGAAAAGAACCATGATGAGCACTCCTGGAAGCGGGGATGCACCTGGGATGTATTTGGGTGCCAAATTCGGTGGCAACAACCTTCCGATAACATTAGGATGCCACCCAAATTAAACTTCAAGCTGGATAGAGGTAAATCGATTTAGTGAGCCATTGGATAAGCTCTTATAATTCAGCATGCTAAGCACATGGTTTCATGGTTCCACATTTCTAACCTTACAGTTACAAAGAAAAATTTTAAATTATTTGGGTAATGTCTAGTGCCCATGGAAAGCCTGAAAGCAAGGCATGAGTAGAGTAGCACCCTCACATATGCTGCCTTTGGTCCCATATTGAGAGAAAGGTTGGATATTAATTAAGTAATTAATTAAAAATAAGTCACAGCTGCCATCCTCAGATTTTTCTTTTCCAAGGGAGGTCTGCCTATCCCTTCTATCATAAAACATTCCTGGTCAAAGTAATATCTAAAGTTCTCTCTGGATTCCAGCTGTGTATTTATAAGAGGTTTCCCATTTTGACCCTGGAAATGATACAAGCCAAATTCTTGTGTGCTATTTTTGGAATTCCATCCTGTCTCCTAAATGCTCTGCTCAAAGTGGAGTCTGGAATGGTCCCACTTGAAGCACATGCTTGGTTTTATGCACTTAGTTATTGCCTTAAACTGAATGTTACCCCTTCTGGTCTAACCACCCAGTCCTAACTGATACATTTTGTTCTACCTGGCTGAGGTCTGTTAAAGAGCATTTGCAGAAATATGGGCTCTCTTCTTTAGCCCTAATGTGCTTGGGATTCTTCGGGGCTAAGAAAATAATTAAACGACAAATCTGGGACATAACTTTGTAGGATGACAGAACTAGAATCCAGCATTATCCTGTAGCCAGCAAGCATAGCAAGAATTTTGCTTCAGCTGGTTATCTTTATGCTCTGGATATTCCCAAATATTGCAGAGCCTTTACTTTGGCCCACTTTAACTTTCCATCTGCTCTATTGCAGGGCAGTTACTGTACTTAGGAATTGCCAATGCACAGCATATCTGTCCTTACCAGTCAGACATGTCTCAAATGGTGGGCCATATGCTGCTTTATTGCCTGTATATAATAGGCTTAATTTTGAAGAAGTTCCCAGGTAGATCTGATCATATTTATATCTCACGTCTTTCAAATGCTTCCATAGAATCTGTTCTGAAGGTTACCAAGTTTTATAATTTAGCATGTTCCACTAGAGGTAAGCTGAGTAAACCCTGTTATGGTGTGCCTCAGCTTCAGAGAATGCTATTAGTCTTGATTTGGTACTGGTATAGAGGAATTTCCCCCCCTTTCCTCCTGATTTCCTTTTGCCTTGCAACCATTATTTTTGTGTCTCATATGTGACTGTAATAAAGTTATTAATTCAATATATGAAGCAGCCCTTGAATGCATTTATGTTCAAGTAGATGCTTTTTCATCTATTTTAATCAGGACAGTTATGCTGATAACAGCTGTTGTACTAACACTTGAGGGCCAAATTGTCATTTGACATATGGTTTGGCTAATGAAAGATAAATGCTAGTGTAGCCCCTGGCTTAATGCTGAGGAACATAAAACCTATACCAGTGGTCACCAACCCTCTTTGGGCTACTGCCTCCTTTCTTCTTGGACATCATCCCAGCATACCCTAATGCCTATTTCTTGATGTTAGGTCTATTATTTTACTGCAAATTCAAAACCACCAATATCTGTTGTTAAGCCCTTTCCATCCTTGGGAGCAGCGACTGAGCAGCTGACTGAGCAGTCAAAGAGAAGTCTCTCACCTATGCTGGCCTTGCAGCATGCCTTGCAAATGTTTCCCAACTGTCACCACAACTACTAGTGAAAGAAGTAGCTTTCGCAGGCAGGCAAAGAGTGGGAGACACCCCAATTGAAGCGAACAGTGAGGCTGTGTGGTGTTTTTAAGTGACCTGAAAAGAAGTTTCATGCAACCCACAACCCCACCATGGTCCAAAAAGGCATTGGTTCTCCATGCCTTTTTTGCACTCCAATACTTTGACTGAAGGCTCCCCTGCTGCCTCTTTTCTTCACTGCCCCCCTGGATCTTTCTACCAGCCCCATGGAGACAATACCGCCTACTTTGAGGATCACTGGCCTATACTTTGCAACATACTAATTGTTGTCCATAGGTCCACTTTGATGGCTGGAGCCATATCTATGACTTCTGGATTGACGCAGATCACCCAGACATTCATCCTGTGGGATGGTGTTCAAACACTGGACATCCATTGCAGCCTCCTCTCAGTAAGTACGAACATTATATATAAGAAAATGCCCAACTACATGTATATGTTAATGGCAGGGATCCCATTAAAACAGGGATCCATAGTTTTCACAGGGTTTTTATAATTTATATGACACCTTCTGTACAGATTCAATAAGATACAATAAGAAATTCCTCTTTGCTGTTATGTGCCTTTAAGTCATTTCTGTAAGGTGATTTGTCCAAGGTAACTTGGTGGGTTTTTAGTCTGCCATAAAAGGCTGTTATTACCTACACTGTGAATGATTTCTCCCTTGATTTCCAGCTGTTCCAGAAGATACAGAAACCTGAACCCCTGAAGACCTTGTCTGAGGCTTCCTTGGTTTCTGTGTGTTCAGCGTATCTTTTCTTGGCAACCATACATTCTAGAAAGGAGGGTGCTTTATTAAAAAGATAAAGGATTAAAGTTGAAAAGATTGCTCAAACTGTTGGAGAAAAATGTTTGTGGAACAGCCTTCTAAGCACATACACATATGGCCTCCTCTGTTCAGGTCTTTGAAGCCTCTTTAAAGTACCATTTACTTCAAGTAGCTTTTAAAAAAAAGATTCTGTTATGCTGCTGCTTTAATACTGTTTTAGAACATTTTTGTCAATTTTTAATATTATGTTGTGGTGTTGTATTTATATGGCTGTTTTAATTGACTGATGTATGGAATTGATAGTATTCTGTTATTGTGCACACTATACTTCTTTTCTTGTATATGCAAATCACTTTTTGGGGTTTTCAGTGGATGTACAGACCAGCTGTAAACTTTGGCTGGGGGCGGCGGCATGCGGGCTTAGTGTTTGGATGACGCACGCCTTGATATCACCCCCAAGCCAGTGTCAAAGTGTTCCTTTGATGCGGTGTTCACATGCCGTATGCCAAAAGGAGTGCAGAAGAGTGCCACTGCAGCAGCAAGGGTGCCCTTTTTCCAGGCCAAAAATGTGGTTGCTGTGGCTCTGATCTTGCACCCAAAGGGGTGGCAGCAAGCCGCTCCTTTGGGGTGGTCCCTTTTACCTCATAATCCAAATTTTGGAGTCAGCAATTAGGCCTAAAATGTTTAAATGAGTAAATAGCATCTGTAGACCCATGGAACAACAAAAATGATGGTTTATAAAATTCTGCTTTCAAGAAAGTTGAGGTTATAATAAACAACTTTGATTTGGAGGCTACCGAGAGGATTTTAGAATGACACTACATACTTTTATTATTATTATTTTAAAAAATAAGGAAGAAAATGATTGTAAATAAAGAAACACATTCTCTTTAAGGAATTATTTCATTTAGATTTATGTAAAATGTAGTGCTTATGTTCATGATAGCAATAGCATTCATTATGCAAAAGCTGTAGAAATCAGAAGATCAATTATTTTGCAAATAATTTAAAAGAACAACCCTATTTTTCCCATAGCCTTTGCATTTACTTCACTTTAGTGTTGGTGACTTGAAAAATGTTTGTGTGATGGGTTTGGAAGGTGAGAAGAAAACCACAAGGGTTGTTGTGTTTTAAGTATTAAAAATTAGGACTGGCTTAGACAGGACGGAAAGTCTTCTATACGGAACTAGTTTGAAAACTGAAAAACAGACTCCGAGATAATCCACATTTTCCCCCTCTTGTATAGGGGCAAAGGAATCAGTGTCTTCTGCCAATGGGAGCTGCCCATCCTTGGCCTGCAAGACCCTCCCCACCACCAAGAGCTCCAAATACAGCTTTCACAGGTGAGCTCTCACCACAAAGTGCAAGGGCACCTAGGCTACCATTA
>NC_056525.1:37049968-37077223 GCF_019175285.1 Sceloporus undulatus | reverse complement strand
ATAATTGCTGGGGAACAACCACTGTAAACTTAGGTAGAATATGTGCTAATAATAATAATAATAATAATAATAATAATAATAATAATAATAATAATAATATTTATTTGTATACCGCCCTGTGGCGAACCAATCCGGGCGGTTGACAACAGTGAATTATAACAGAGTAAAATATAAAATTAAAAACATTATAATCCCTCCCCTCCTTATAAAAGTATTAAAAAATATGACAGATTAAAAACACAATATCAAAACATAAAATATAGTTAAAACAAACTAAAAACCCTGGTGTCCCTCTGGAGATCCTCAACCATCACTGAAGATGGGGCCACGAGAGGAAAGAGGGGATCAGGGAGCCCAGGCCGGGATGGTTAATCTGGAAAGGCCTGCCGGAAGAGATCTGTCTTGACAGCTTTTTTAAAGCTGTCTAATGATGTCAACTGACGGATCTCATTCGGCAGGTCGTTCCAGAGTTTGGGGGGCGACAGCAGAAAATGCCCTCTGGGAGGTCGCCGCAAGCCTAGATTTTAGAGGCTGCAGTAAGTTCCTCCCAGAGGACCGGAGAGCGCGGGGAGGATTATACGGGAGGAGGCGGTCCCTGTCAAATAACATTAGTGTCATGGGTCTGCACAATTCATAACTTGCCAGGGTGAATACACCATATATAGCTCACTAGGACTTACAGCTCACCAGGACATAGATAAACATGATTTTTAATTATGCCAGACTAGAAAAGCAGGTGGGAGCATCAAGTACTTGGCAGGATGCAGTTCACAGTTCTTCAGCTGTTTTTGGCTGGAACTGTACTGTGTCATTATTTTTTCATGCTGTCTCCCTATAAGTGAGATTGCTGTCAACCATGTAGAGAACTCAGCTCCTTTTTGATTTCTCTTTCCCAGAAAATGTCCAACACCTGGTTGTGATGGTTCTGGTCATGTAACGGGGAGGTTTACAGCTCACTACTGCATCTCAGGGTGTCCCCTTGCAGAGAAGAACCAGGGAAGAGTGAAGGCTGATCTCTCAGATACAGAAAACTCTGTTAGAAAGAGAAACCTCATTGGCTTTTCCCAGCGGAAGAAATCACGACACCATGGAAGGTAAGGACACAACTGGCATTGCTAACATCTCTGGGTGTTCACATTGAAAAGTGTCATTGTAATGCACAAACCTTTCTCTAATTTGCTCTGTAGAATTTAGATATTTGCTACTGCCCCTGTAGAGCAGGACTGCCAGGAATCCTGTAATTTGTATATCTCTGTGTGTTTTTCTGAGTGTATATTTGGCTTTTCCCCTCTAAAGCTGTTTTTCATCTTCCTTGTTTGCTTCACATGATTCTCTCCCATCTATTCCTCATTATGAACCTGGGGTGGGGGGGGCCAGCTAATGGGTATTCCCATAGTTCATCATCATAAAACATAATTTGAAGGTAGAGCATTTTACAGTATTTGTTTCTCTAGAGGACGGCCTCCAAAATATCGGAAAATCCAGCAGGAAGACTTCCAGAGTAAGTACACCATGTCTGGCTCCATTTTGCTAGTATGACCCCCACCCCCCAGAGCAGTTCTTTTAAAAGCTATCTAAAAGTAAGACAAACAAGCTGTCATAGAATATAGTATAAACACTGCAGTTCGAAAATGGAGTTGACATGCCTGTGACACAGATTTTAGGACTGATTTTTGTTGAGCCATGCCTTCATTAAAATATATTTGATAGTTCCCACAAACATGTCACTTTAGGATTAATTCTGCATAACAGCAGTGACTAAAACGTTCTTAAAATACAACATGAAAAAGATTAATGCACTGTTTCTGTGACAAGTGTAGATGCTATTGAGATGCTTCTGAAACAGGTATGGGCCACTGTAACCCTCCTGGTTCATTTTAGAAGTGATCAGTTTTTCAGCAAAAAATGATCTAGTATCTCCTGGATAGATAGGAAGACAAGGAGAGGAGGGGGCAGTAGATAGAAAAGGGACCTGTCCACTGTTGGCTTCATCCCCTTTCACTGCCCACTATGCATGCAATCTGGACATTTACCCTTGACGAAATGCAGCCCTCAACAGGAAGAAGCTTCTAAAAGAAGCCATATTTTAGCACCTCAGTAAATGAAAAATCATGTCCTCAGTCCCATATGCTACTTCCTTAAAACCATTTCTTCCTGTCTGTTTTGTGCTGCATCCTTTTAATTTTAATTATGCTCTCAGAATCCCTTTTACAACTGAAGAATGCTAATTTATTAAAATCCTTTATTGTCAGGGAGCATTGTCTACACGGTTGTAGTTCAAGCATCCCTCTAAAGCAAAGAAAGGTGTGAAGCACAGTTAAATAATCCACAACCTGTAATAGTATCCTTTCAGACTACATAGTTAGAGCATTGTGACTGCACTTTGACTGTTATGGCTGCATCTATGGAATCCTGCAATTCGTAGTTTGGTGAGGAACTAGAGTTACTTGGCTAAGAATTCAAAATACCTCTCCCTGAGTTGTGAATCCCAGGATTCCATAGTATGCAACCAGGCTATTAAAGTGGAATCATAGTGTAATAATCATTGTGTAGTTTGAAAGGCCCTCAGTCACGTATAGGTCAAACTAGATGGCAGTACACCCATTGTAAATACAAGTGGTAGGATTACTGTAATATGAGAAGCTGAATCTGTTACCCTCCTGTTCACCCCCAAACACTGCACCAGACAATTTTTTTCCTTGTGGGGACCATATGTTTTGGTGTTCCACCAAGAAAAAGACAGTTTTGGCAAAGCAGTTGTGGACCATAAACCACAGGTGGAACTGGGACTCAGCTTCTTGCCAGCCTTACTACACTCTATTGCCTCCTGTTCCTTATAGACACTTGGCATGAAATCTGATGGTGTCTAATTTAGTTTTGCATTGCACATTATCCAGACCAATGTTTCTCAGTGTTTGACAGTCCAGATGCTTTGGACTTCCAAGACTCCCAGCCAACATGGCAAGTGGTCAGAGATCATGGGAGTTGAAGTCCAAAACATCTGGAGGACTATAAGTTGAGAAACATTGGTCCAGATGTCATTATCTGCAAGTTCTGGAAGAAAATGTCTATTTATTTATTTTGTAGTTGAACCTTATGTTGTTTTTAATGCTGTTGTCAGCCATTTCTTCAGAAAATATGCACCAGTCCCTCTTCATGTCAGCCTTGTCACCACACCCAGACCGTTCCCTGTCTCTCTGTTGGGAACAGCACTGTAAACTCCTGCCAGGTGTGGCTGGGATCACAGCTTCCACTGTGGCCAAATGGACCACTGATGAGGTAAGAATATGTGAACAGCAGGCAATGGCACAAGAACTGTACTAGGGGTACTTCTGAGAACACTTCTGACACACCATGTTTCCACATGCCTATACCCATAAGTGGAATCAGGGGAATTTGGGTACCTTTTCATTTTCCATACAGGACTCAGAGATGTCCAGCTCACTGTATTTCTGTTGGCCCCAGGAATTGCTGTTAGAGGACAGTAAACATTTTATATGAAGTAGATGTTGAGCCTATGTGTGAAATACCATTCAATTAGCATTTGAGAAAGTTTTTGGTGACCCAGCTTTTAATATACTTTTTCAGAAGCATTTGCTCACTATATGCTGTTATGGGAACCAGTTACTATCAATTCTTTGCTTTGTTCAGCTCTATTATGCAAGGCTAGGCAGATGTGTCTGGTATTACAGAATTTTAATTCTGCAAATGTTTTCAGAGATGATTCCTAGTCCAACATCCAGCAGCAATACAAGATGCATCATTTAAGCCCTTTGAACAGTTTAATATGTATCTTGGAAGAACACTGAACAGTTTTTTAAAATGATCCTAAACATGTGCTGTGAGAGAAGAACTGCATGTTAAGGGGAAAATATAGAAGATGATTGCTTACCTTTCCTTCATCTTCCATTTTCCCCCTGCAGCAGATTACTATCCTTCTGCAGCCTGCTTCTTTCTCTTTCCCTCTCTATCTTTTAATTAATCATTTTTATCTTTTTCCCCCCTAAAGGTCTTTAGCTTTGTACAGACATTGACAGGTTGTGAGGACCAAGCAAAACTCTTCAAAGATGAGGTAAAGACATGGGTCATAGTCTCATGTAGTGGAAATTTCAGCGGTACTTGGAGTGGGGAGACAGAATTGTTAGTTATGTATGGACATATCCATCTCCAGTTTGATGCGCTCTACATATTTTCAACATGCTACATGGAAGTGCTAGTTGTTGCTGAAAAATTTGTTTGGGAAAATGTGTATTACTAGACCTTTAATGCTCAGGCTTTTCTAGAAATCTATACTGGTGATACATCGACCAAGTAAAAATATGGAACACTTCACAAATATCTTGTATTTTCAGCTTTGTCAGTCACATACTGGTCCAATGTCCTGTGGTTTCTTTTGATGGGTAGTGGGAGAGAACAGAAAGAAAATTATGCAGCATTTATGGCTTACAACTACTCCTTCAGCCTGTTTAGTGCACAATTTTCATTTTGTTTTCCTGCCCAGCAAAATAAGTCTCAAGACATGACAATAGTATCGTGACTGACACATATTGAAAATGCTTGACATTTGTAAAGTATTCCATATTTTTACTTGGAAACATATAGTACCCTGAAAGGCATCCTTACATGTTTTGCAAACAGTTGAATTTACCATAGTGTTAATTTCTTGGTTTAGTGACAGATGGAAGTTATTGGATACAAAAATGCAGTTTGGCTGAATTGATTTTAAAGTTCTTGGGTTGAGAAGTTAAGTCCTTGCAAGGCTTAATGGCAATAAACCTCTCTCTCTCTCTCTCTCTCTCTACCTCTCTCTCTCTCTCTGTCTCTCAGCGGACAGAGTGTGTGATCAAGTATAACTGGAAAACTCTGGCCTTTATCACTTTTACTCTCTTCTGTAAAGTAGTAATCCCTTTAATAAATTCTTGTTAGCAATTTGAATAGTCTCAGGTGATGGGCTTTCTTCTCACACATAAATCTGAGGTACCAGCTGCCGTTGTGGTTTTAAAATATTGGTGGCAACAGATACTGGTCAACGTATACCTATACACTGCAATGTAGCTGCAGAAGTTCTACAGACTTGAAGAGAAATAATTTATTTCTGTTTTAAGGAAAGTGGTCCAGGGGAAGCAGTATGCCACAGTGTTCCTTCATTTTCACTCAGTTGGGGTGCATAGCAACTCTTTATTGATTTCTGGGTCACATCTGCTCTTGGTGGGGAAGTTCAGCAGACAGCCATAGCATGGTAAGTTCTTGGAAATGCAGATATATTTTACCCAGAATATTCTTCTCTCAACGTTTCGAATGCAGACATAATATTCTACAGCCCATGCTTGTCCCATAGTCTTTAGCTGTAGGTGTGGCTAAATAGACCAAAATGGGCTGAAGCCTCCAAATGCTGGTCAGATACTGAGATACTGTTTCAAGAGCTGCATTTTATTTATTTATTTACTTGCCAGAATAAACACTGAATTGAGATAGCTTGCTTCATGGGTAAAAACTCATAAATATGAATGAGAAAGAAACTGATACCTTAAACATCTCTCCTTTTCTACAGATGATTGATGGTGAGGCATTTCTTCTGCTGACTCAAACTGACATTGTGAAGATCATGAGTGTCAAACTTGGTCCAGCACTTAAAATCTACAATGCCATCCTCATGTTCAAAAATGCCGATGACACCTTAAAGTGAGCCACCCAGAGCAGCATTTGACTTTCCTTCACAAGGAAGATGCCAGCCTCTCTTTGTCTATCTTGTGTCAGCAGACTGGAGATTTTTCTGACTGCTGCAGCTGTAAAGTCCTGCCAACATGCTCTCTTTGAGTCTTCGTTCTTGTTTACATGCCAAAACCATCCCGTCTGTCTTCCTCACTTCTCTTACCAGCCTTTCTGAACACTTCCCTGTCCATGTCCAATGGTGGAACTCTGGCATTGGTTTGCCTGATCCTACAAAAACCTGCCAAGAAGTACTCCTGGTGGTTTTAGAAGCACATGGCATGGTTTTGAAACTGCGGTTGCTATTGGATTTAAACCGCCTTAGTTTTAACCCTTCAGATCTGACTGCCTGTGCATTCCTACATTATTAAATGTGCCTGGATTTACATGATGACATACAGAAGGCAAATGTCTATATCAATATTCATCACCACTACATCCAGATCCGCAACTTCAAGCAGCATCATGAAGCATTTCTGAACTCTGATGCTTCAGGGAAAAGATCAATCACTAACTAACATGGATTAGACCATGAACCTGGTAGAGGGCAGATTATCTATATCTAGGGGCTTGTTCCTTCCAAGGCAGGCTATTTGGACTAACTATTCTGTAGATATAACCCACTCTTAACAATTTTGGGTTTATTGCTGCTATGAAAACAGTTTGGTGCTCACAATTTGTAAACTCACAATATTGCCATGTTAGTTGGAGGGCGAGTAGATCAAAGTAATACTGTTTCTTGCTTTAGCCTCTGTTAGTTCAGTCCTTTAGCTCTGCATGGTGCATTTTTCCCTAGAGTGTGCCAAGAAAAGAAAAGAAATAATGGATTAGAACTTGACAAAAAGCAACCTAAAAAATAGCACTGGTACTTCATATCTAGTAAAAGTATTCCTTCCCTTCATGGAAGGAATAACTGATGTTAGGAAAAGATAACTAACTTCATCCAGCCTGTTGGACTGTCATGTGATGTATCAGTTGAAAAAGATTCTGCACAATGCAGCAGTTCATAGATTCTCTGTTCTGATTTGACTGGCCCTTTCCCCAGCAAACCTGATTTATTCAGTTTGTGCCAAATGTTTACATTCAGCTACTTGACAATGTCCCTTGAACACATAATTTAGAAACTGTTCTTTTTTAAAAAGTCAGGTGGTTGTGTATTCGTTTTTAAACTGCATGAATAGAAATTATATTGGTGTGATCATTCACTTTCAAGTCATCAAGAGTTCTGCTGTTGGCTACAAAAATGTTTTTTAAATATATATATATACTGAATATTCATGCACTAGCACAGGATGTGTTGGTGAGCCACTTTAGCTGTGCTGTGGCCATGTAGGCTAAGAGGAAGGTTGAATTCCAAATCCAGTTTTCTCATTGGACAGTGTTAAGGATAAGGGGATGATTTTGGGTAGCAGGTTGCAAAATATCAAAGTAAGAAGTGTTCTGTTAATTTTTTTATTTTTTTTATTGTCTTTGCTTTGGGAATGGAGGTGGAGGAGCCATATCAATGTTCCACCTCAGGTGCCAAAGTATGTTGGAATTGACCTTGTTGAGTTGAGCAGTCTTCTAATCTCAAAAGCTCTAGGATTTGGTTTCTGCATCTGTTCTTCCCATTTGTCCTTATATCACAATGAGGACCTCATTATGGTTCTATATAGTATAATCATTAAACAGAGGAGAGATAACAATAAGGCTAAGGCTTCCATGGCTAAGTAGGGATTTGGGCCTAGTTCCTTAGATCCAAACAAAACCCACAGTTAACTAGTGCTTTGCCTATAATTTTCCACATGTGGTGCTCCTTTGAACCATTAGGATTTTTCTTTGTTCTTCTTTAGCCTGTGAAGGCAGGGGCAGACTTTCTTAATCGTATGTATACTAGCATAATTTCTCATATAGTAACATGATCTGTGAAGTCCACCTTTTATGTTTAGATCATGCAAAGCTTCCTATGGAAATGCATTATTTTGATTCTGGTGTGAGTAAATACTTAGTGATATTTGGTTTTCCCTTTTCAGTGTTTTAGCCACTTGCTATTCAAGAGAAACTTGTATTTTAGTTTCTCACTTTCTTTCTGTCATGCTGCGCTTTTGTTTTTAAACAGGTTTTGCCCTGAATTCAAGATATTTGTTGAGCATCACCATATGTTTATTTTTTGGGAGGAATAAAATTTTGCACTTTTGATCCATTCTTTCCAAAAGTTGCAGTTAATTTGTGGTGCCAAACTATCCCAATATCCAAAGAAATGTTATTTTAGCCAACCAGAAAGAAAGAAGAAAATATTCTTTTGTGACTTTTTGTGTGTGTGACACTAGAGCAAAGGACTGCATTTATGACTCTGTGGATTTTGTGCTTCCCTGTTCAAGTAAAATTAACTTTCTCTTGGGTCCTTTACACTGAACTGCAGCAGGTGGCCACTTGGGGGCCTCAGTGCCAAATGTTATTAATGTTGAACAATCTGCTCTAGATTTATTCTGCATCCCCTTTCTCTTTCATTTTTGTGAATGTTAGAGTTATTTATGTGCCGATTCATTTACTTATGTATTTCGGCTAATTCTGTACCACACTTGAGCAAAGAGCTTCCAGGGCTATTGAGCAAACTGAATTGGACTTGCAATAAGAATGGAGTCTAGATAGCACTTTGCTCCCATTAGCCTTGAATTCTTCCAAAATAAAACTATCCTTACTGGAAGTGAGTATAAAATGGAAAGGGAGAAGGGGAGGAGAGATTTTAATTTATGAGAGTATGCATACAGATTTTGAGCAAAATGGAAACTCAGTACTCCCATTGGTTTCTGTTATCCATTATCAGAAGTGTTCAGTCTCAGACCACTTGGTCTGTTGAGACACTGAATCTGTTAATTAATCCAAACTATACGATACAGTTGAATAGATTCTCAGAGGCTATTTACATTTAGACTGTGGTTAGAATCTTTTCTAGGAAGGAATCAAATTTAAAGGCAAAATTTACATGTGGTTCTATAAGAAAGTTAAAGTTAAGATCTATTTCCTCATATTTACTTTTTTTTGCCACTGTTGCTCTGGCACACTCATTCTGGGATTTGGTAGCTGTCAGAAGAAGAGAAGGAAGGCAGCTGGAAAATCTTTGCCATCCCCAGTGGCAGGGCTGATGAAGAGCTCTGCCAGAAGGCTGAGATAATTCCTGCCAGTCTAAATACATCATACTAGCTTATGGGGCTTGTTGATCTGACAGTTCCTGATACAGCAGCTCCTTGCATACATTGTCCTTGTACAATAATAATAATAAATTTTATTTATATACCACTTTTCCGCAGATCAAAGCGGTGTACAAACAATTAAAAAACCATTAAAACATTGCATAAAATAGATAAAATCCCATAATAAAACCGTGCAATCATAAACATTTTAAACACAATCGTTCACATTCAGGGGTAAGCGTAGGGAATCGATGGCAACAGAGTAGGCAGCTTCATTCTTCAGGGGGGGAAGACTTGACAAAAAAGAAAAGTTTTAAGCCTCTTTTTGAATGTTTCTAGGGGGGTTGTCAGACAGAACTCCTCGGGTAGATCATTCCACATCCACGGGGCCACCACTGAAAAGGCCATCTGGGATGTGGCAACATATTTGGAAGGTGGAATTACCAATAAGTGACAGATGCCACTTCTTTCATCCCTCTAGTTCAGTAATGGCGAACCTATGGCACACGTGCCAGAGGTGGCGCTCAGGATCTGTGGGCACACATGCTGTCCCCCCAGCACAGAGTTTGCCAGAGTTTCTTACTAGAAAGCCAGAGGGATGTGGCACTTTGCAATAAATAAGTGGGGTCCGGGTTGCAGTTTGGGCACTCGGTCTGTAAAAGGTTCTCCGTCTAGTTCAACTTCAGCTTGAGGAGAATACTAGAGAATCACTGAAACACTATGTTGATTCTCAGAACCTCACTCCAATATTCCATTTTCCATTTGGCATCATTACTACTAGTAGAATTTCAAATCAGCTGAGGAACCCTAGAAGATTTTTTTTTTTTTTTTTTTGTCTTAAGGATGTTATTATCAGCTGGGGAGATAGTGGCAGCTAAAATGTCTCATGAGCAAAATAGTTTTCCATGAGTCTAAGGTCCCAAAGCTTTGCAGATACTATGGAGAAATACTTTAGAAGACCAGCAAGACAATCAGCCAGATGCCAATCCCAAAACCATAGGAGTAGCCTCCCCCTTGGCGAATGAAAAAAGTTGAAAATACTGCATAAGGGCACTTTTTTCTTGTTCTTTGCATTGCTACTGTTGATCTCTTCAAGCAAGAGTAGGTAGATTTAGTTTCCATATTTTTGTCCTTGCTAGGAACTGATGGGAATTGCTCTTAACCTGTTTCTGCAGTCACCTCAAAATGTCCCAAATCAAGCTGTATCAGCACCCACATCAAAACAAGCTTGGGAAACCAAAAATAAATCAGCTGCAAAGAGCAAATAATCTCTCATGCCCACTGAAATCAGAAGGAATTGATTTCATGTTAGATGGTATCTGATAGAGACAATGTGAGTGTATGGTGTTTATAGGAGCAGTGCAGCTAGGTGATGCAAAACCTCCAAAGATTTTTTGTTGTTAAGAGCAAATATCCAGTATGGAAACCTGTTCTGATGTAGATGTGGGGGATAAGTTGTTAATTTTCTGTAATTATGTCCAAGACGATCTCTAGTTCAGGTCCAAGTAGTCATTGTTCCTTGCAGTTGCCCCTATCCAACCACACGCAGCAACCAATCTGCTATTCAGGAGGAGTGAAATACTACATCAAGTCTCTTGTTTTCTTCCCCCAGTCAGCTGGTGAGGTCTATGTATGAATTGCTACAGCTGCCAGATAGGACTAGCATCCCAGAGCAACATATGTTACTGATGTAAGTTTTTGTCCCACAAGGGATGTATGAGCAAGCACTTTGCTTCTGTGCATACACATTTAAGAGTGGATGAATTAGGAAGAAAAATATTGGCTCAGCTACAAAAAATGTTCTTTCAAATAATCAGAAAATGTCATATCTGAAATACTTCACTGAAAGACAGGTAGATTGTGTGTGACATGCATTTATTGCATAAAAATGGATAATGTAAAAAGGCCCTAGATATACCCTTTTTCCTATTAATCTGAAGGTCAAACTAGATCTCAAAGCTAATGCATATTCCCTATGATTAACCTGTTTTTCTGTTCTGTAACTGATTTCCTGAGAATCAGTGTAGTCTCATGGTTTGAGCATTGGATTATGATTCTGGAGACCAGGATTTGAATCCCCACTCAACCATGGAAACCCACTGAGTGACCTTGGGTAAGTCACAGTCTCTCAGCCTCAGAGGAAGGCAAAGACAAACCGTGTTTGAACAAATTTTGCCAAGAAAACCCTGTTGTAGGGTCGCCATAAATCAGAAACAACTTGAAGGCACACAGCAACGATGGATTTTCTCACCAATATATGCCTCAGCAGTTAAATTTGCAGTTGAAGACCTTGTTTGTTTACTAATGACTAATCACAAAACGAAGCACACTAAAAAGCAGGATACATAAGTGTGGAAAATTGTATGCAGTGCTAAATGTCTTTTACTACTTGCATGAGCACTTTGGCCCAAAGAAAGTGTTAAAGGTATCATCTAGTTTGATCCACAGACTTCCTTTAGGAATTCCTAGGAAATCTGGTATCTGTCTGTTAGTCAAATTGCCCAGTGTGTTAAACAAGTAGTATGCACAACAAGATAACCCCTCCTTTTTTAAACTCTAAAGCAAAGGGTGGAGAAAGTGTAGTCTTTGGCCCATATGAGCCCCACACTATGCATATTTGCTGTGGAGTAAAATAAAAAGATATCTTTAAACTGGATATTAACTGTTCACCAGCTTTGACTTTCAAATCCAGGTTCTACCTAAATTTCAAGCACTTTTGAAATGCAACCGTCCAAATTCAAATTGCAAAGCACGTCTTCTATTTAGGACTTAATTGGGGCTAGAGTGCAATGAAAGTCAGTGAAGTTTTCAATAACCCTTTCTCTGTGATAGGCCCTTGAGCTACTATTGTCCTAAATGTGAAGGAACAGGAAAAACCTGTAAGATTACAGTCAATCTGTGACAAATGCTGCCAAAAATGCCCTTTTTTTGGTGTTTTCCAAATAAGCATTTTCATGAAAAAAGCTTTTTTGCACTTTCATTCATTTGCACTTGTTTAGTTTGTCTTTTGATATTTGCACCTTTGTGTTTTCATGCTGGAAATACTCTTAATTGTATCTAGTGCAGCTATTCTGGAACTTTGTGTCCTGGGTATACAGACCATTAATATAAAATGAAAGCAAGATGTGATTATGTTTTGTCAGTGTTTTACAATAACAATAAATGTGAATTATGGGATTATATGGAAATGGGGTTGATGTTTTTGTTGTTTTCAGGGATTTTATTATAAATTGTTTATTTAATAATTGATGTATGTAAAATAAAGTCAAAATATTCAAAGTAAACAATACTTACAACTTTTTTTTAAGTTAAAGAGTGTGTTTTTCCACTCACTGAAAAACAGAAAGCTCCTTTATACAGTCAGCCCTCCATATCCATGGATTCAATCATCCATGGCTTGAAAATATTCTAACAGAGTATAAATTCCAAAAACTGAACTTTATATAAGGAACACCATTTTACTATGCCATTGTATATAGTGGGACTTGAGCATCTATGGATTTTGGTATCCGTGGAGGGTCCTAGAACCAAACTCCAGCAGATACCAAGGACTCATTGTACTGAATCAAACTCCTGGTCCATCTGTCCGACTGGCAATGCTTCTGACTGGCAAAGCTTCTCCAGAGTTGCAGTCAATGGCCTTTAAAGTCCAAATGTAGTCAGAGATGCTGGAGTTTGAAACTAAGGACTTTATGAAGCTGTTCTCCCACTATAATAGTGTTGTTTTCAAAAATGCTATGCTTTTGGGATTCCTCTCTCTCATCACACCTTTGAAGTGTTTCTGGTGTTACAACCTTCTTTTATATGAATAGCTTATTACACACAGCATTTGGGATTGTCCACCCACTGCCTCCTCCAAGACACTATCCCAGCAACTCTTCCTAGCTTGGTACACACGGACACATACACAAAGATACCTCCTCCCCTGAAATGAAAATAGTCTTATGTTTAAAAGGGCTTTCCCCCCTGTGTGTGAGGGACAGCTTCCTGATTTGGGAGAGACTTGATTAATTCCTGGCAGATGAAAGCCAGCAGCTAAAGTAGCAATTAATCAAGTCTGAAGTTTAGCAATAAGAACAGTAGAACAGGAGTAATGAAATAAATGCTTTTTAAACAATCTACTTACATTTCCAAGAGAGTGTGAGAGTACATGTGAGAAATAGTAAAACTCCAGAACTGGGCTACTAGGCTGCAAAAGGCGGGGGGGGGGGCAGTGAGCAAACCTTCCCCTTGTTTGATTTTCTGGCAAGCCTCCTGGAGGGGGACAGTCATTTGCCAATGGAGAGGAAAAAGTTTTAAAGTTTCTCAGTTACTTTGCCAATCGAAAAGTAAATAGCAATATTGTTTTGCAGGATCAGATCAGGAGGACTGTCATCACCCCAAACACGTCTGGCAAGGAATAGGAATCATCATTGTCATGGAGGTGTCATAACTATTTCTTCTATTGGTGTCATTGGGATGGGATGCTTTGGATATAATCGATCATGGTATCCTTCTGGGCCATCTCACTAGGACAGGAAATAGAGGCAGTTTTACAGTAGCTCTGTTCTTTCTCGGAGGGGTACGTACAATTGAACAGGGGGGATCTGACTCCTTGGATGTTGGCCTGTGCAGTGCCTCATGGTTCTGTTCTGTACTTCTCTCCACAGAGGCTTCACTCCATGCATCAGACGTCCATGAAAGCTTATGCCACCTTTCCTTTTCAAATTAGTCAGAAAATATAAAAAGTAGCCAGTACTGTATAATAAAATATCAGTCTTCAGCTTGCTTTCTAGGGAGTTAACTCACTTGAATGAAATTCCTTTGAATAAATATGCTTAGTTTTGGCCTGCAGGGCAGGCAGTCTGGCTATTAGCCAAAAGACAATTCCTTCTGGACAAAAGGTTTGCTCAATAAGCTCAGCTTGCCCATCAAGGGCTGGGTTGTCCAAGTACATATGTTTGTAATCAAAGTTCCTTTTTAAAAAATCATAAAGGAAGTTAACCAATGGAGAACTGAATTTCTGGGAAATTTGCAGTAAAACCTGTACCTGTCTATTCATATGTACGTTACAATAATAATAATAATAATAATAATAATAATAATAATAATAATAATAATAATAATAATAATAATAATATTTTATAATAATAATAATAATATTTATTTGTATACCGCCCTCTGGCAAACCAATCCGGGCGGTTAACAACAGTAAAATATAAAATACGACAATTAAAAACACTTTATCCCTCCCCCCCCTTAAGACAGTATTAAATAGTATAACATATTAAAAATACAATATCAAGGATAAAAACAGCAATTAAAACTAAAACTAAAAACCCTGATATCCCTCTGTTGATCCTCAACCATCTCTAAGATGGGGCCACGGGAGGAATGAGGGAATCAGGGAACCTGGGAACCTGGGCCGGGATGGTTAAGCTGGAAAGGCCTGCCGGAAGAGATCCGTCTTGACCGCTTTTTTAAAGCTGTCTAATGATGTTATCTGACGGATCTCATCCGGCAGGTCGTTCCAGAGTTTGGGGGCGACAGCAGAGAACGCCCTCTGGGAGGTTGCCGCAAGCCTAGATTTTAGAGGCTGCAGTAAGTTCCTCCCAGAGGACCGGAGAGCGCGGGGAGGATTGTACGGGAGGAGGCGGTCTCTAAGATAGTTTGGACCCAAGCCATTTAGGGCTTTAAAGGTGATAACCAACACCTTGTACTGGGCCCGGAAGCTGATAGGCAGCCAGTGGAGGGACCTCAAAACCGGAGTAATGTGGTCCCTCCTAGATGTACCTGACACAAGCCTGGCTGCCATGTTTTGAACCAGCTGTAATTTCCGAGTCAAGCACAGGGGTAGCCCCATGTAGAGTGCATTACAGAAATCAAGGCGTGAGGTTACCAGTGCGTGCACAACCGTCTCGAGATCCCTTACTTCCAGAAAAGGGCGCAGCTGGCGTATCAGCCGAAGCTGATAACAGGCACTCCTGACCGTCGCATTTACCTGATTTGTCATCAGGAGCGACGAGTCAAGGAGCACCCCCAGACTGCAAACACAGTCGCTGGAGGAGAGTGTGACCCCATCTAGGACTGGAGGTTGCAACCCAATTCTTGGTTTCGGGGCCGCTACCATGAGCACCTCCGTCTTGTCTGGATTCAGTTTCAATCTGTTTTTCCTCATGAGTTCAGTAGTGCCTACTTCTAGGTAAGTGGTTATAGCAGTGCAATTTTAGACAGAAATACTTAATATACTTTATTGAATGTGAGTCCCATTGAAGACAGACTTCCTCCAGAATAAATACACATAATACATGTGTAGGATCGCACTGATTCTTGTCACCATAAAGCAGAGGTGAAAATTATATAGCCCTCCAGATTTTCAGTTCTCACACATTTTTAAATGTGCCTGGAACTCAGCCATGAAAACCTTTGGGTGACCTTGGGAAAGTCGCATGCTCTCAGCCTCAGGGGGAGACAATGGCAAACCTCCTCTGAACAAATCTTGCCAATAAAACCTCATGATAAATTCACCTTAGGGTCACCATAAGTCAGAAATGACTTGAAGGCACACAGCAGCAGCAGAAGCAACAACATCAACAAAGCAGAGGCGGGATTTATATAGTCCTCCAGATTTTCAGTCCTACTTTTTAAAAATGTATCTGGAATTGAAGAACACTGGCACATTGGGGTTTTGCTCAGTCAGTTTTCAGATGCACCAGTTTTCTGCTAGCAAGGGTATTTTTAAAAATTAAAAGGGAACATTAATCAATTTAATTCTACATTTCAAGTGCTGGTTATGCTCTATAAAGCCTCACATGGCAGTCTGTCTTAAAAAAAAAACCCTATATATTCCTATATCAAATTGGGGGGAGGGGTTTCTCTTGTTGTACTACTGTCACGGCCATTTTTGGTGAGGACACAGGAGAGAGCCTTCATGACAGGGGATCCCAAGTTGTGCAACTACCATGGGAGATTTGATTTGCCTCCTCTCTGCAGTCTTCACTGGCAAGCAAATATCTTTTTATTTTGGCAGGCCTTTGGCTTTTAATTTGTCGCAGCAGATGGAGCTTTTAATGGGGTGTGTCATGTTCATGTTTTTATTTTAAATGGGTTTTCAAGATGTTTCGCAACTTTTCAAACAGAATTTTGATTGTTTTTAATTTTGTATTTGTGTTGTTTTTTTAGTTGGGATATGAATTAATTGAATAAAATTTCTGTTGATACACTGGTCCCTTGGTACCCACTGGAGTTTGGTTCCAGCCCACTTCCAGGACCTCCTCTGATTACCAAAATCTGTGGATGCTCAAGCTCCATTATATACACTGGTGTACAAAAATGGTGTCCTTTATACAAAATGGCAAAATCAAGGTTTGTATTTTGGATGTTTCAAAGAATATATTTTCAAACTGTGGATGGTTGAATTTGTGGATGAAGAATCCATGGATACAGAGGGCTGGTGTATAGCCCTTTTTGACCATCTCAGAACACTCCAATCTCACGTAAACTTTAAAGCAGGGGTGATAATCCTATAGCCTTCCAGAGGTTTTGGACTACAATTTCTACTATTCTTCATCATTGGTGATAATGATTTTAGTTGCTGGGACTTGTTATCCAATGACATCTGGAAGGACACATGTACCTTGCTTTAGAGTGTAAAAACAAAAAATGGCTTGGATATTTTTACTGGTGACTCATCTGAACTCAGTCACTTTTTGTTACACCACAGGACACCGTGACCCAATGGAAGCCCTCAGGACTTGTTTGTGCTAGTAGTTTACAAGAGCCAGTGTGGCGTAGTGGTTTGAGCATTAGATTAGGACTCTGGAGACCAGGGTTAGAATCCCAAATTGGCCATGTAATCTCAATGGGAGGCATTGAGGAAGTCACATTCTCTCAGCCTCAGAGGATGGCAATGGCAAAGCCCTTCTGAAGAAACTTCCTAAGAAAACCCCATGATAGGTTCACCTTAGGACTGCCATAAGTCAGAAACAACTTGAAAGCACATCACAACAACAACATTTCCTGTTCACCAAATTGCATGGTGCATTTTAAGGACCAAGGAGTTTGTCACATGCAATTTTAACGCCGACCCAGGCATAGGACAGGATCGGGCTGCAACGGGTTAAAACTGATTTTACTGCACACAAAATTGCTGCTGCGCTGCTGTCCAACCATTACCCATCCTCCAGCAGTACTCTGGTGGCTGAATTTGATACTACGGAAGGCTTCCAGAGCACTGCTGGATGATGGGTGATGGTCGGGTGGTAGCACAGCAGCAATTTTTCGTGTGGTAAAATCAGTTTTAATACATCCCACCCTGACCCCATTCTGTGCCTGGGTCGGTGTTAAAGTTGCATGCGATAAACTCTCAAGAGACAGAAGACAATGACCAAAGCACAAATTGTATAGTGCACAAAGTAGCAACATGCTAATAAAAAAAACCCAATCCATTGGAAATCCCTTGAGCATGGAAATGTTAGGTACTGGCTGACCCTTTATAAATATGGTTGCCACAGGCAGAGGCTTTGTGTGGATTAGCACTCCTCCGTTCCCAGATTGTCATTGCTGCCGGCATTTAAAAGGCGACACATGCTTTAATTACCTCCGGACAGCCCCAGCATGTGACTGGCAGCCAGAAAACAGGGCACTTTGTTTTAATAGTTTTCAATTCATCTGTTGCGTTAATCTCCCAGTGAGGAATGCTTTCCCCCTCCTTGCCATGCACCAACACCCCACCTTCAGTATTTCCACCCCCTCACAGCCAAGAGCAGGGTAATAATTTACTCCCTGCTCTAAGCCACTCCTCAAAAATATTCTTGTGACCTTCAGACTAATTCATCAAAACAAAAACACCGGTCAGGAAGCAGGAAGGGAAAGGCAAGCAGAACTCTTGTAGTTAAAACATGGTCTTCTTCAGCTTCCAGAGGGAACCCCAGAACCGTGCCTTCTAAAATTCCCTCCTATCTCAGGTAACATTGGGATTTGCATACTTATCTCATATTCAGATATTTTAAAAGAAGAACCAAGGAAATAATATTGCAAGGAAAAATTCTAAAACTACACACCATTTGTGTGAGATAACAATACCATGGGATTGGTGTGCCTAAATGCATGTACTGTACCTTGTTTGTGTGTCTCCCCCTATTCAGTGGTTGTTTTGTTTCAGGCTTTGGGTTACCAAGAGTATTATGGCCTAACATGAAGTTCAGGCACCAAACTATGTTTGCTTTGGCTGGAGCTTTTGAGGACACAGCAGCCTTGTGTAAAATGGGTATGAAATTTCTTGCGCAGCTACTGTGGATTAATAGTGCAATTTTCTTTTAGAATTTTCTTTCCTCCCACTGGCTTTATGGGCAGAGATATGGGCCAGGATCCTAGGGACCTCAAGCAACTGATCTTCATTAGGTATGGTTGCAAACATACAGAAGAGAGGTTTCATCAAAACTGTTAGTGAGAAAGAGCTTTAGGGTTCTTTGTTTTTAATTAAGAGAGCAAAGGACTTTTAAGCCATTTGAAAATAAACAGAGAAAAGAGTAATGCTTTAGAATAAATTGTGAAAGCAATTCCTCTTACAACTTTCTGGGAATGGGAGAAGTTATGTAGCTATGAGGGGAAGGGAGAATTCAGTTCCCAAAATTTTAGCTTTCCAAACAATGAAAATAATCCACACCTAGAACTCTTACATTTGTTGTATTTGTATTCCCTTGTTAACTGTGTCTGCCCTTTTTTGCATGTTTAAACAGTATTCCTAAAACTTCCTAAAGTGGAAGTTTTAAATTTCTATATTATAAAATTTTATTAAATTTTAAAAACAGCCAAAAAAAAAATCCCCCAACAACCAGTCAATACAGAAACATATACATATACAATCCACATACATTACATTACATACACAAAACCACTTTCCATTCCATTCACTTTACATCAAAAAAGGACTTCCGAAGACCCCTAGTCGCTGACTCATAAATCCACTATCTTTACTGTATATCTTCTTTTACTGTGTTCATAAATTGATGTATACCCTTCAACTACATATGATCTTTTTAATGTATTTGTAATATTTATATCGTATTCTATAATATAATACAAAATAGTACAGGCTTCTCTTTCAGAGTCTTTATGCCTATACATGTTCGATATACTTTGAATAATATTACAAAATATTGCAGCTTCATTCAAATTTTGTTCTTTTTCTCAGTTTTTTTACATATAGTTTTAAATTTCTGTTATGCTAGAAATGTGAGGACTGAAGGAAAATTTAATGGCAGGACATAATTCTTATTTCAGGGATGACACTCAGATTTGCCACACACACACACACACACCATTGGTGCGGGAGGTAGCTATGATAGTCTTTTGGAGCAGAAACTTATTTCTGTCTTAGCTGGCATAGGGTGACTGGGTGAAGGATTGCAGTCAATGGAGTCAGAGAGAAATAAATGGGAAAAATAGGAACAGTGACAACTGGCAACTAACAAACTGCAAACTTGTATGAAGTAATGTGGTGAAGATCAGGATCCAGATTGGAGGAGATTTTGAAAAAGAAAGATAAATGTATGGGGATATCAACAAGTAACCTGAGCAGGGTGTTTGTATCTTGCACAGTGTCTTGGCAGACAACAGGGTGGCAGGTACAGTGACCTTCATGACTGCAGCTCATTGAACAACATCACCTGTTGCATAACTGTCACAGAGCATACAAAAGTTGCACTTAGCTGTCTTGAAGCTGGATGGCACCCCAAGCAAGTACAACTGCAAGTGTGCAACCTGCCCATTGCTTCTGCTTGTGGGGTACCTCTCTTGTTTTCACAGAATGGAGTGTGGGAGAAGGTCCTGTACCTTTGGATAGAGGAGATGGGTCTGTAGAAAACAATGGGAGACACAGGCTGAGATCCTACATCTTCTCAGCATAGTGTAAATATCCATCAGTGGTTTTATACTAACCAAGCATTACCCAGTCCCTGGGCTGAATACCACTGTAGTGCAATGTATGAAAAACTGCAAATGCATAGTGCTATCACCTTACTGCACAATGTGCTAAATAGAGGCACTACTCTAGATGCATTGTTGCACATCTTAAATGGTTCTACATCTACAACAGTTTCACATGTGAATCTCCACTCCTGCCATTATGAGTTGGATATATCCATTCATCATTGTCCAAAAAGGTAACTTTGTATGCATAGTGTAACTTTCATCTGTATAGATCACCAAAGGATTCTGGCCACAGAGAAAATAACAAGGAATAGGCAACATCTGGAACTCACTGTCCCCAAATCTGGATGCACAGTAGGTGTTTGTGAACAGGTGAGAATGAAAGAGGAGTGCGAGTAGGTTGTCGCTAGTCCTTCTGTTCCTGCCTCCCAACTCCTGAATGAGAGGGAGACTGTCATGACTCAGACTTGATTTCTTCCTTGGGTGCTACAGTGGAATTTTATAGGTGTTGGGGGAGCTTGTTTTGCACCATCTGTCTTGGCTGTTATCCTTTAAGGCATGAGTGGGCAACTATGAACTCCTAGATGCTTTTTTATTCCAATTCCCGTCAACTCTAGCCAGCATTGCCAGTGGTGAGGGATTATAAATATTTCAGTCCATAGACCTCTGGCAGATGGACCACAGGTGTGCTAAACAAGTGGGGGACAAAGTGTTCCTAAGTATTTAGTTAACAGAAGCAATATCTGCAGTAGAGAGCCATTCTTCTTTTATCAGAGAAAAGATACTCCTCCAATTTTTTGAGAGGAACAGGAAGGTACAATCGGCCCTTTGTATCCACAGATTCTGCATCCATGACTTTAAAATATTTAAAAACTAAATAAATTCCAAAAAGCAAATCTTAATTTTGTCATTTTACGTAAGGGACACCATATTACTATGCCACTGTATATAATGGGACTTTGGTGTCCATGGGGTGGTGGTGGTGGTGGTCCTGGAACCAAACACCAGCAGATATCAAGGGCTCACTGTACATTTCAGACAAGTCAAAGTATTCACATTTAATAGGGGTGGGCAACCTTGAAAAAGCTGGACAAATATGAAAGCAGAAGAAACTTCCATTATTAATTGTGTGTGTGTGTGTGTTCATGGGCATGAACTAAGATGAGTAAATATGAATGTGAAAAGAGTCAGCATATGGCTTATTTGGGTCTTTCATATGAATTTTTGGACTTGGCCAGGCTGGCTGGTGAATTATGGAAACTGTAGTCCCAAAAGGTGATGTTTGCAAGCTTTGACAAAATGTTGACATTTCAGAGTTATTATTACACTCACATTTTTCTGGCTGCAGATCCTTGTTAGAATAGAATCATGAAGAGTTGGAAGTGACCACTAGGATAACGTAGACCAAGCCCCTGGCATGCAGGAATACACTGCTAAAGTAGTCGTGAAAAAAACTCTGTTTAAAGCCCTCCAAAGAAGGAAATTCTGCCACACTCTGAAGCAGTAAATTCCACTGTCTAAATCCCCATTCACACTACAAAAATAATGTGGTGTGAAACTGGGTTATTTTCATGGTGGTCACACTTGAACCAACTGCACTCAGTGCAGTATGCGGGGAGGGGGGGGGCTATGAAAAAAAAAACACACTTTACCCAGTATATTCAATACCAGTTTTTTTTCCCATGTCTTTTTTAAAGAGCTGCAACAATCCGCATCTTTGGTAGTGTGAGTATGCTACCGAATTGATTCAGATCAAGCTACATTATTCCCAGAAATGAAGGAACTTCAATTTAAAACCAAAACAGTGGCAAGTGAGAATGGTGACATGGTTTAAATGCCACAGAAAAATTCAGTAACATAAAACATATTGGGAACACCAATCCGGGATTGTATCAATGCAGACATCTGGATCTCCTCAGCAGGGACGTAGCGGGGGGGTCTGCCCTCCTTTCGTTAGATACAATGAATGGTGCGTGCTGCTGCACCACCGTGCCCAAGCCCCATTATAATGGTGGCACTTAGTCTAGACCCCCTTCCCAAAATCCTGGCTAGGTCCCTGTCCTCGGGACAAAAATGTAACTGTGAATGCCCCCTAACTGCTCTTACAGTAAGAACATCCTTCTAAAATTTAGGCAGTATCTCTTTTCTTGTAATTTGAATCTACTGGATTGTGTTCTAGTCTCTGGAACAGCAGAAAACAAGCTCACTCCATTTTCTGCATGACATCCTCTCAGATATTTAAATATTGCCATCAAGTCTTCTGTTTACCAAGCTAAATTTACGCAGTTCCCTATGTCATTCCTCATAAGGATTGATTTCCAGATCTTTGATAATCTTAGGTCCAAAATGCACAGCAGAAATAATCCAGTTTGAGACTGCTTTAACTGCCCTGGGTCAATCCTACAGAATTCTGGGAACTGTAGTTTTGTGAGACATTTAGCCTTCTCTGTCAGAGAACTCTGGTGCCACAATAAGCTACATTCCCTTGCATTGAGCCAGGGCATTTAAAGCAGTCTCAAACAGGATTATTTCTGAGTGTGTTCTGGACCTTAGATGCCCTTCTCTGGAAATGTTCTAATGTGTAGATATCCTGTTTGAACTGTGATGCCTGGAAATGGACACAGGATTCCAGGTGAAGTCTGAAGCAGAACAGAGTTGCGCTACTACTTCCCTTAATCTGGACACTATACTCCTGTTGATGCAGAATCATAGAATGATAACATTAATTAATTAATTAATTAATTAATTAACAAATATGTATCCTCCTCTTTGTGACAGTCCTTGAGATATTTAAAGATATTTAAATGGGGTGCCCAGAACGTAACACAGTACTTCAGATGAGGCTTGACTAGTACAGAATACAATAGGGTGATGACTTGCCATGTCTTGTCAACTATGCTTCTATAGATAGCACAACAGTTTTCTATACTTTTTTCTTTCAAATGCAGAAAAAAGGGAGCTGATAGCAAGGATGCTGGCAATACCAAGGCCACTGCATAGATGCAGTAAGCACAGATAGCAACCACAATCCTCAAACTACTAACTTCAAATCCAAACATATTTTCCCACTCACTGGAACACATTTCTAGTGGTAACAGCTGTCCAGTCAAAACAAATTTTCTCTTGGGAGGTAATATGCACAGTGACATTTCTAATGAGTAAACAAGGCCTTTGAGAATGGCAAGCAACTAAACTGTACTGCAAACATATTTTTCAAGATAAGGGCGCAGTATATTTTCCAAGGCTGGAGAAAATGAAGTTCTTTTATTTCATGTAGAGAAAAGAAATACAAGCTTTTGCCAAACACTGACGTTTACTGTTCCATAAATCTGTTGATCATCACCAGGCTGGAAACATTGCTTGGAGAGGTTATGTTACTAGTAGTGGGGCCATGTTTTCAAAGTTCATGGCATGCAGGGTTGACACTCAGGAAGTGTCTATTAACAAGGTGTTTTACCTATAAGTAGCAAATGAAAGTATATAATGTCAATTACTTAGGCTTGTTATTTCTCTTTAACATTATAATAGAATAATAGAATCACAGAGTCGGAATAGACCATAAGGGCCATCCAGTCCAACCCTCTGCCATGCAGAACTACACGGCGGGGGTCAGACCGCCACTTGCGGCGGTCTGCCGCCGCCGCCAGTGATCTGCGGGCGAGCCGGAGCCTTCAGACGGCCCGACTCCCGCGCGGACCGAAAAAAGAACTCCAAATGGAGCTTCTTTTTAGCGTCCCGTTTCAGGGCTCTGGAGGCCACCAGGGCCTCCTAATGGGCGCCGCCATTTGCCTTCAAAATGGCGCCCGGAGCGCCGAAATCGGCGGCGATTTCGGCGCAGGAGGACAGGGGCCAGCGGAAAAGGCGTCCATGGGCCGCATCCAGCCTGCGGGCCGGAGGTTGCCGACCCCTGCTCCAGGCTCAAACATACCCAGCTCCTTAAGCTATCTTCTCATAGGGTATAATTTCCAGATCTTTTATCATTTTGATTGCCCTCCTCTGGATAGTTCCGCGCTTGTCCATATATCTGAATTGTGTGCCAGAACTAGACACAGGAGTTTATCGCACTGTTCCTCCTTGGTCCGGCCTCAGAACGGAACGGGAGGGAGCAGAGCAGTGTGGAACGAGTGGGGAACACATTTACTGCACATACCAGTCCCACTCATTCCATTCCCCACTCTCTTCCATCTCTAATCTCTCCGAGGGGGCAATTTTGGAGAACTGTTCAGAACAGTTCTCAAAAACCGTTCCCTCCTGGAACGGAATGAACACGGAGGAGAGGGGGAACGGAACGAGTGAGGAACTGGTGTGGTGTGGTAAAACCATCCCCCACTCGTTCCGTTCCCTTCCGTTCATTCTGAGAACGTCCCTGAAGCCAGTGCAGTAAGCTCCAGTATTTCAGGTTAAGTCTAACTAAAGCACCAATAGAGTGGTATGGTTGCTTCCCTTGATTTAGACACTATACTCCTATTGATGCAGCCTAGAAATACATTGGCTTTTTTTAGCTACTGCATCATACTGTTGACCCTGTTCTCAGCTGTTGTCTAGACTCCTAATCCATTCACATATGCTGTTTTTAAGCCAGGTGTCACCATCCTATATCTGTTTTTCATTTTTTTCTCCCGAAGTGTAGTACCTTGCATTTCCTCTGCTGAAATTCATTTGTTAGTTTGGCCCAGCTCTCTATCAGTTATTTTCAATTCTGATCTTGTCCTCATCTGCAAATTTGATAAGCATGCCCTCTGTTCCAATATATTGTACACATTCAAAACTGCATATATTTTCTGTCTTTTTGAGGGCTCTCCCTGACATACAGGACTTAAAAAAAACAATTGTTCAACCTATGTAAGGGAAAACCTTTCAAATCCTCAAATAGGGATTGGCCTTTATACAAGGGACACATGCCAGTTCAATATAGACAAGCCTTCCAGCACTCAAACAAGGGTGCTTATAACAAGGGACATCAGTTTGTGCTTGCTTCAGCAGCACATATAATAATATGGAACACCAGTTAACCCTTGTTACGACAACAGTTCCCAGAATTCCCCAGCTACTGATGTTGGATACCAGTGCTTGCTCAACAAATATGAAGGAAAAATCTGGTTGAGCTCCCCAAGGACACTGTTTGATGTCTGTTTTGGCCCCTGAAAACCTTGCAAATCTGTACTAGAATCCCAGCAATTAAAAAGCAACAATTGACCGATTGGGCTAGATGGGTTATGGCTTTCTGATGAATGCAGAAAATGGCAATAATTTGGATTGCTGCATGTATCTGCGAAACAGTATCTGAACCCTCAGCTGGGCTTGAGGCTGAGCTAATAGGTATTCACTGTGTGAAGGGATTTTCTGAGGCTACCCAAATTGCATTGAAAGGATTTTGACTGTTTAATAATTAATTGAAATGTTAACAATTAGACATTTTTCTTGTAATTTGAAGTTGGTGTCATGAGGGAAAAGGTGTCATGCAATTCCCACAATGTTTCCACATCTCATATGGCATGCTTTATTCAGCATGAGAGACAAAATGTGCAGTAAGCTAATTTATGACACAGTTTCTGTTGATTATGCTCTATACATTGGAAAATGTTTCTAATACTGGAATGAGAATAGGAGCTGTTTGGGCAGAGAATATGTCATAATTCAGTCTTTCCTTCCCTGAACTGTTTATATGAAGTTTCTAAAATACGTTATGCCACATTTACATTTGTATCTCAGCCTTCCTTCCAGAGCCCAGGATTGCTGTACAGTGTACCTCAGTTAATGAAGTAGATTGTTCATGGGCATTACTTCTTTAACAAGAAATTGGTTACTAGAAGTAAAAATAACATGGAAAGATCGAGTTAGGTCCCTTGACCACAAAATGAAGAGCAGTTTTACATGTATCAACAACTTTTTATCAAAAAACTAACCATATGCACATGGGAAATGAACAACCAGGGCCCCATTCCCACTGGGCTAATAAGCGAATCAAGAATCGGATTATAAGGACATCGTTCCCATTTGAATCGCATTCGATCCTACTTGATTAATTCTCCAGCGAAAACCAAATCAGTGGTGGATAACCTGGGTTATCCTGGACTGCACTTTTCCAGTGTTTTTTTGTTTGTTGTTTGTTTGTTTGTTGTTTTGGGGGGAGGGTTGCAGTGCTGGTGGATCCGGGGCAAACTAATAGAATGACGGGTGTCCTATCGGTATTTAGGAGGGGAGGAGCAATGTTCAAGAGGCTTGTCCCGGAGTGTCCAGCTTTGTTCTTTTTCCTGCATTCCCAGGCCATTTCCCCCCATTTGCGTAGCCTTCCCCCAGTGGAGCGGGAAGCAGGTCAAGGCGATCGCTGTGTGTAGACAAATTTATTGTTTTAAAAATATTAAGCTTTCGATCGCTAGGCGCTCTGTAGGTGTCCCCATCATGCAAATCGCTCCATTGGCCTCCCAAACATGGTAAGGCTGACCCCCAACAACCCCTCCCTGTCCACATAGATCGATGTGTGAGGAGACCCACTGCTCACCTTTTTATAACTATTATTTATTCTTTTCCTTTTTCTGTTTTGCTGAGCGCCTAAGTGCTCAGCACTCAGCGTTCTGGGCAGAAATCACAATGAAGCTGCCCAAGCGCTGCAGCGATCCATTGACTACAACCCCCACCCCACCCCCCAGAAAAACAGGGTGCAAAGACGCAAATGGGAATGGGGAACAAAAATAGCCCGCATCAAAATGTGTCACTGTGACGTCTAATCACCTGACGCTTATAAAGGAAAACCGGTTCCAGGCAAGCAATGGGAACAGGAACAAAAAAGTCCCCATCAAAACAACACAAATATCATGGGAACGAGAACAAGGGTCAAGAAAAACTGCAGTTCGTTTGCTCCCTTTTGTAATGGATGATGGACATGATTCACAATATGACTCAGGAACTCACTCCGAGTCTGGACTCACACCAAGATTCGTTGCTTTTATTGCCCTGTGGGAATGGGGCCCAGGTCAGGCCAAGCCTTGCGAGAATAAAAACAAAAATTTTTAACTTTCTAGACAACAAAATAAGAGCTTCTTCCAAAATGTACCCAGGGATGACTTTTCTTTACCAGCCTCCAGGTCTCTTCTGATTCCATTTGGTGGCCCAACTTACAGATCTATGCTGTTGGTTTTTTTAAACTAGTTATGGATTAGCTCTTGAGGGCACCCTTAATCTGTTCTCCCCCCTTCTGCTTCCATTTTGCTGTTAACCCATGCTCTGTATCGGGATTCTGGAGACTAATTCTGTTTACCTCAACCTGTTTCAAGGCAGGCCCACAGGCAGCTCCAGTAGGATTGGCTAGAGTAGAATCCCCATTTCCCCCCCCCCCCCAGCTCAAGCTTTATTACCGTGTCTACTGACAGATCTACTGCTTGCAATGCAACACCAAAATTGTGTTTTTCCCGCCCCTCACTCATCGTCTCCCCCTGCTGATGTGATGTTTTATTTTGAAAAA
>NC_056525.1:37000378-37049943 GCF_019175285.1 Sceloporus undulatus | reverse complement strand
CCCCCCGCCCCTCCATTTATAGGAGGGAGGAGGGAGGAGGGAGGGCGGAGCCAGGAGGGAGGTGGGCGGCGCCCACTGGAAGGCCCGCTGCGGCCGCCGGAGCCCCGTTTCAGGGCTCCGGCTACCGCAGAGGGCCTCCCAGAGGCCCGGTGCGGCTGCTGGAGCCCCGTTTCAGGGCTCCGGAGGCCACAGCGGGCCTCCTAATGGGCGCCGCCATTTTGCCCTTCAAAATGGCGGCCGGAGCGGCCGAAATCGGCGGCGATTTCGGCGGCAGGAGGGACCAGGGGCCAGCGGAAAGGCGTCCGTGGGCCGCATCCAGCCTGCGGGCTGGAGGTTGCTGACCCCTGCTCCAGGCTAAACATACCCAGCTCCTTAAGCTACTTCTCATAGGGTATAATTTCCAGATCTTTTATCATTTTGATTGCCCTCCTCTGGATATGTTCCAGCTTGTCCATATATCTGAATTGTGGTGCCCAGAACTAGACACAGGAGTTTATCGCACTGTTCCTCCTTGGTCCGGCCTCAGAACGGAACGGGAGGAGCAGGAGCAGTGTGGAACGAGTGGGGAACACATTTTACTGCACATACCAGTCCCTCACTCATTCCATTCCCACTCTCTTCCATTCTTAATCCTTTCCAGAGGGGGCAATTTTTGAGAACTGTTCAGAACAGTTCTCAAAAACCGTTCCCTTCTGGAACGGAATGAACACGGAGGAGAGGGGGAACGGAACGAGTGAGGAACTGGTGTGTGTGGTAAAATCCATCCCCCACTCGTTCCGTTCCCTTCCGTTCCGTTCTGAGAACGTCCCTGAAGCCCAGTGCAGTAAGCTTCACAGTATTTCAGTTTAAGTCTAACTAAAGCACAATAGAGTGGTATGGTTGCTTCCCTTGATTTAGACACTATACTCCTATTGATGCAGCCTAGAATAACATTGGCTTTTTTAGCTACTGCATCATACTGTTGACCCATGTTCAGCTTGTGTTCTAGACTCCTAAATCCATTTCACATATGCTGTTTTTAAGCCAGGTGTCACCATCCTATATCTGTGTGTTTCATTTTTTTCTCCCGAAGTGTAGTACCTTGCATTTCCTCTTGCTGAAATTCATTTTGTTAGTTTTGGCCCAGCTCTCTAATCAGTTATTTTCAATTCTGATCTTGTCCTCATCTGCAAATTTGATAAGCATGCCCTCTGTTCCATATATATTGTACACATTCATAAACTGCATATATTTCTGTCTTTTTGAAGGGCCTACTCCCTGACATACAGGACTTAAAAAAAAAAACATATTGTTCAACCTATGTAAAGGGAAAACCTTTCAAATCCTCAAATAGGGGATTGGCCTTATAACAAGGGACACATGCCAGTTCAATATAGGACAAGCCTTCCAGCACTCAAACAAGGGTGCTTTATAACAAGGGACATCAGTTGTGCTTGCTTCAGCAGCACATATAATAATATGGAACACCAGTTAACCCTTGTTACTGGACAACAGTTCCCAGAATTCCCCAGCTACTGATGTTGGATACCAGTGCTTGCCTCAACAAATATGAAGGAAAATATGTCTGGTTGAGCTCCCCAATGGATCACCTGTTTGATGTCTGTTTTGGCCCCTGAAAACCTTGCAAATCTGTACAAGAATCCCAGCAATTAAAAAGCACCAAATTGACCAGATTGGGACTAGATGGGTTATGGCTTTCTGATGAATGCAGAAAATGGCAATAATTTGGATTTGCTGTCATGTATCTGCGAAACAGTATCTGAACCCTCAGCTGGGCTGAGGCTGAGCTAATAGGTATTCACTGTGTGAAGGGATTTTCTGAGGCTACCCAAATTGCATTGAAAGGATTTTGACTGTTTAATAATTAATTGAAATGTTTAACAATTAGACATTTTTCTTGTAATTTGGAGTTGGTGTCATGAGGGAAGAAGGTGTCATGCAATTCCCACAATTGTTTCCACATCTCATATGGCATGCTTTATCAGCATGAGAGACAAAATGTGCAAGTAAGCTAATTTATGACACAGTTCTGTTGATTATGCCTTATACTACATTGAGAAATGTTCTAATACTGGAATGAGGAATAGGAGCTGTTTGGGCAGAGAATATGTCATAATTCAGTCCTTCCTTCCCCTGAACTGTTTATATGAAGTTTCTAAAATACAGTTATGCACATTTACATTTGTATCTCAGCCTTCCTTCCAGAAGCCCAGGATTCTGTACAGGTGTACCTCAGTTAATGAAGTCGATATGTTCATGGGCATTACTTCTTTAACAGAAAATTTGGTACTAGAAGTAAAAATAACATGGAAAGATCAGAGTTAGGTCCCTTGACCACAAAAATGAAGAGCAGTTTTACATGTATCAACAAACTTTTTATCAAAAACTAACCATATGCACATGGGAAATGAAACAACCAGGGCCCCATTCCCACTGGGCTATAAAGCGAATCAAGAATCGGATTATAAGGACATCGTTCCCATTTGAATTCGCATTCGATCCTACTTTGATTAATTTCTCCAGCGAAAACCCAAATCAGTGGTGGATAACCTGGGTTATCCTGACTGCACTTTTCCAGTGGTTTTTTGTTTGTTTGTTTGTTTGTTTGTTTGTTTTTGGGGGGAGGGTTGCAGCTGCTGTGTTGGATCCGGGGCAAACTAATAGGAATGACGGGTGTCCTAATCGGTATTTTAGGAGGGAAGGAGCAATGTTCAAGAGGCTGTCCCGGGAGTGTCACCAGCTTTGTTCTTTTTCCTGCATTCCCAGTGCCATTTCCCCCCATTTGCGTAGCCTTTCCCCCAGTGGAGCGGGAAGCAGGTCAAGGCGATCGCGTGTGTAGACAAATTTATTGTTTTAAAAATATTAAGCTTTCGATCGCATAGGCGCTCTGTCAGGTGTCCCATCATTGCAAATCGCTCCATTGGCCTCCAAACATGGTAAGCGCATGACCCCCAACAACCCCTCCCTGTCCACATAGATCGATGTGTGAGGAGACCCACTGCTCACCCTTTTTATAACTATTATTTATTCTTTTTCCTTTTTCTGTTTTTGCTGAGCGCCTAAGTGCCTCAGCACTCCAGCGTCTGGGCAGAAATCACAATGAAGCTGCCCAAGCGCTTCAGCGATCCATTGACTACAACCCCCACCCCACCCCCCAGAAAAACAGGGTTGAAAGACGCAAATGGGAATGGGGAACAAAAATAGCCCGCATCAAAATGTGACGTCTAATCACCTGACAGCTTAATAAAGGAAAACCTGGTTCCAGGCAAGCAATGGGAACAGGGAACAAAAAAGTCCACATCAAAATACAACAGCGAAATATCAATGGGAACGAGAACAAGGGTCAAGAAAAACTGAGTTCGTTTGCTCCCTTTTGTAATGGGAATGATGGACATGATTCAAATATGACTCAGGAACTCACTCCGAGTCTGACTCACACCAAGATTCGTTGCTTTATTGCCCTGTGGGAATGGGGCCCAGGTCAGGCAAGCCTTGCAGAAATAAAACAAAAATATTTTTAACTTTCTAGAAACAAAATAAGAGCTTCTTCCAAAATGTACCCAGGGATGACTTTTCCTTTACCAGCCTCCATGTCTCTTATGATTTCCATTTTGGTGGCCAAACTTACAGATCTATGCTGTTGGTTTTTTTAACTAGTTAGGGATAGCTATTGAGGCAACCTTATCTGTTCTCCCCTTCTGCTTTCCATTTTGCTGTTAACCCATGCTCTGTATGGGATTCTGGAGACTAATTATGTTTACCTCACCTGTTCAAGGCAGGCACACAGAGCTACAGTAGGATTGGCTAGAGTAGAATCCCATTTCCCCCCAGCTCAAGCTTTATTACAGTGTCTACTGCAGATCTACTGCTGCAATGCAACACCAAAAATGTGTTTTTCCAGCCCTCACTCATCGTCTTCCCAATGCTGATGTTGATGTTTTATTTGAAAAAATCTTGCTAGACAGAAGGCTAGGAGGAAAAGAGGAGCTAGGTGTATATAAAAAGACTTTGTAAAAAGGAGCTTTTTGTCAGAGGATTGGTTAACAATGGTATGTCCGTATTTGTTCTTTACTCTTTTTTTTTACTTTTGCAATAATCCTGTGAGGTAGGCTAAAGTGAGAATTTTGTTGTTGTTGTGTACCTTCAAGTTCTTTCCAATTTATGGTGACCCTAAGGCTTGGGTCATGGGGTTTTCTTGGCCGGACTTGTTCAGAAGAGATTTACCACTGCATTTCCCTGAGGTTGAGAGCATGTGACCTGCCCAAGGTCACCCAGTGGGTTTTATGGCCAAGTTGGGGATTGGACCCTGGTCTCCAGAGTCATAGTCCAACACTCAAACCAATAACTGAGTCTAAATCCCCTGTAAGCTTTATGCTTAAGTCCACATTTGAAGCCAGGCCAGCTCTGGTGTTATCTAACACACCACATTACACTAGTTATTTACAACATGATTGTCCTCTTGTTCTGTGTGTATCTTCCTTTTTCATTCTGACATTTCCTAGACTGATTATGTGAAGCATAAAAGAGCAAGAGGTTTAGCCAGTCTAAACCATGTTTTTAGCCTGGAGGAAAATGACAAATGATATGAAAAACATCTTTAAATACTGGAGGAGCTGTGATGTAAAAGATAGAAGCTGCTTCATAGAAAAGGACTCAAATTACTGGATACAAATTACAAGAAAGGAGACTCAGACCTAAAGTGAAGATCTTCCTGATAATAAGAGGTGTCTGACCTTATAATAGACTACCTTGGAAAGTGATAGACGCTCTCCTTCATTGAAGATTTTAAAATGGAGGTTAGATGGCCACTTTTTGGGGTGGTTTAGCAGTGAGTTTCTGCAATGGCAGCAGATTTAACTAGATGGCCCTTAAACCCTTTACAACCCTCTGTTTCTCTAGACTGGTGGACTGTTTGGTGCTGTTTAGTTGCTGGAATTCTTGTAAAGAATGCTGGACTGGGAAAACTTCTCAAAGGAGTGTTAGTCTGATACAGCAGCATGGCAAATAGATGTATGAGTGGATTATTATGAATGACTTACAACAGAAGAGGAAATCATTGGCCCTCCAGATGTTACACTGCTAAAACCAGAAGCTCTAGTCAGCCTAACTAGTGGTGAAGAATGTTGTCTGTTGTACCCTACAGAATCTCAAGGGTTGCATGATTCCAAGCTCATCTTAGCAGTTCAGGTATACACTATACAGTATACACAGCATGTGTGGTTGGGAATGGGATCAGAATCCCATTGTGGGAGAAAGGTGGGATATAAACCCTTGAAATAAAATAAATAAAAATCAGAAAATACTGATGCAGAAAATGAAAACTCTCATTCCTGTTTTTAATACTAAATCTTAACAAAATTGTTGAAAATAATACAAACATCATGACATCTGATTCATGAAGATGTTCTTAAATTAAAGTAAACATCACTTAGGGATGCAGTGGCTTAGTGATTACGATACCTATTCTGATGATCGGAAGATCAGAAGGTTGGCAGTTTGAGGCCTGGGTGCTGCATTATGGACGAACACCTGCCATTAATCCAAGCTTTTGCCAACCTAGCAGTTCGAAAGCATGCAAAATGCAAGTAGATAGATAAGTACCACTTCTCAGTGGGAAGATAACAGCTTTCGGTGCAGTCATACTGGCCACATGACCACCAGAGCAGTCCTCAGACAACATTGGCTCTTTGGCTTAGAAAGAGAGATGAGTATTGCCCCCTACAGTCAGTTACGACTAACATTCATGTCAAGGGACTACCTTTTCCTTTTTTACCTAAACATCACTTAACAGAGATTAGTTATGCCTTAGCTTGTAACCAGAACACCAATCTGAATGCATCCAATGTTGTCTTATTTTGGAAACAAACTTTGGATGGGTTAATATTTGAATGAGAAACCACCAGAGAATACCAAGGATCTCTGCATAAAAAATTCTGCCTAAAACCCAGGAGAGGTTCTGCAACTCAGAGGCAACAATACTAGAGTTGATGGACCAATAGTATGACTCAGTATAAGACAGCTTGGGGTTTGCATTTATTGTTAAGGCATCCTTACTTGTTTAATTAAAAACACATTGGTGAATTAAAGGAAGAATAGATCCTACAAGGCTGAATTCTTTCTTTGGTCTGACATAAGTGGTCTGTTGCCTCAAAGTTTTCTGATGCTAGCCTTCTGTTGAAGTGTAGCCATTCAGCTAAAAATCATTTCCTCACTATAAAACAGAACTAGATCAGAATGGATTTTGCAGCTGAAAATCTGAGGCTTGCTAACAGATTAATCTTGCTGCAGTTGGCAACAGTTCCTATTCAAGTAATCAATTTATCCTTTGTTCTCATAATCAGATTCTACTCATAGTAAAGGATAAGAACACTAGTTTTAGATTTTTCTTCTCTAGTTGTGTGTACTTCCCAGAAAAAATGCAAGGCATTATTACTTCAGCTGACATACAACAATAAATGAGCTTATCACCATTGGTCATAGGGGCTTGAGATTTAGAGAGTCTCTGGAGACTTAGGTTAGCCAGATGCTGGGATGATGGTGCTAGTAGCTTGCTGAACATTTGCAACTTGTGAAGGCCTCCTTTGTGGGAAACATTTACTCCTGAGTCTGTACAAGTATTTTATCCCTTACCCAGAAACATACCTCTAAACTTGAAAAATAGTATTATACTAATGTTTACCAGGATTCTGAAAGGCCCTGCTTGTTGTGCACTAAGCTCTGCTCACTCTGTTTGTATTTGTTTTAAAAAAACAACAACTGTGCTGTAACAGGCAGGGCTAGTAGCAAAGCTTCGAAAAATAGGCTATTTGGACTTGTTGTTAACTGCTCTTGAGTTGACCTTTACTCATGGCGACCCCCTGCTCAGGTCCTGCAGACTCAAGCCCGTGACTTTCCTGATCAAGTCTAGCCTTCTGACATGCAGTCTTCCTGTGTTTCTCCTGTCTTCCACATTTCCTAGCATTCTTGTCTTTTCTCATGATGTGGCCAAAGTACCACAGTCTCAGTTTAATCAACTTGGTTTCCAAGGAGAATTCAGGCTTGATTTGTTCAAGTAACCATTTTTTAATCTTTTTGGCTGTCCACGGTATCTTCAGCACTCATCTCCAGCACCACATTTCAATTGAGTTGATTTTCTTCCTGTGCATCTTCTTCACTGCCCAGTTCTCACATCTGTACATGGTGATGGGGAAAACAGTGGCCCAGACAATTCTAACTTTAGTGTTCAATTGTATATCTTTTCACTTTGGGATCTTATCTAGTTCTTTCATAGCTGCCCTCCCCATTCCTAGTCTTCTGCTTTCTTGACCCCAGTCTTCGTTCTGATCAATATTTGATCCAAAGACAGGAAATTTTAACTATTTCAATTTCCTTGTTGTCTAGGTTGAATTTATATAGCTACTCCATGGTCATTGTTTTTGTTTTCTTTATGTTCAGCAGTAAGCCTGTCTTTGCACTTTCTTCTTTAACTTTCCTTAGTAATTGTTCCAAGACTGTGATGTTTTCTGCTAGTATTATGGTGTCATCTGCATATCTTAGATTGTTGATGTTCCTTCCTGCTATCTTCACTTCTCCTTTTTCTGTGTCTAGTATTGCTGTCTTTTTTTAGTATTGCTCTTATGATATTTTCTGCATATAAGTTGATAGTATGGGTGCATATAAGGGTGATAGTATGCAGCCTTGCTGAATCATTTACCAATTGGGGAGCATTCTGTTTCTCCATATTCTGTTCTGACAGAACAGAACTAAAACTGTATAATCTCCCAGAAATCATGGTCAGAACTTGTCCAAAGTCTCTCCCAGTTCCTGTGCTGGGTGGGGGATGCTGAGAGTTGTACTCCCCCACAAAAAAGTTATTTTGCCAAGTTTTTCTAGTAGGGTGAGCCCTGGAAGCACCTTGTGGGTAAAGGGGGTATCTCAAGCCATGTTCCATATAATTCATTTATCCTTTGTTGTATGCTTTCCTTTTAGTAGAACCAGTTCCCCCCACCTTCGCTTTGCATTTGTTTTAGTTATCTCGAAGAGCCCTCCATAAATTCCACAATGAGCTGTATAAGCCATTAACTACAAGCTTCTGTAGAGCATCTGTTCCTGGAAGGTTGAGGAACAAGCAGGAAATTGGCACAGGGGCCAACAGTGCTTTGGGAATCATTCACAGCCATAGGCCAAAGGGTCAACAGCATCTTGCCAGTCACTAATACTCCTGGAATATCTAGATCAGGACTTTTGCTACATATTTATTTCATTCTTCATTTATTTATTTATTGCTGTTCTGGAGGTCTCTTTTGGGTATTTGCATACATTTTCCTTATTTCTAAAGGCTTGGACTTTTTCTTCTGAATAGTTCTGGATTTTAAATAGTTGCAACTATAGTCTTTCCCTAGAGTACCAAAAGATGTAGAGATGTGGGGGCCTCATCAACCCACTTCCTCAACTGCATTGGCCAGAAACAGAATTGGTAAAGTGCCCTGGCTCCAGACCAATTGTGGAACACTGCAGACTGAGTCAACCAGAAAAATCAGCAGTAGCAGAACATGTTATAAACCATCCTGGACATAAAATACTGTTTGATAACACTGAAATCCTGGACCATGCCAACAACTATCAGGTCAGAATGCACAGGGAAGCCATTGAAATCCATAAACATCTGGATAATTTCAACCAGAAACAAGAAATCCTTAAAGTGAACAGTTTGGCTATCAGTCCAGAAGAATACCAAAATGAGGACTCAGTAAATGCAAATGGCAAATCACCCAGGATCAGGGGCTTTCCCAGCAGATAATGATCACCAATTAGCAGACACTAATCCTCCTTTGCATATCCTCCCATCCTGAGGCCCTGGCATCAACAACAGAATAATACACAGATTAACATGGAAATCATTCTTGCCTACCCAGGGTCACATAGTGTGTGTATATATGTGTTTATATGTGTGTGTGTGTGTGTGTATACACACACACACATATATATACACACAGCTCTCTTCTATGCCAACATTCTCTGAAGATGCCAGCCACAGATGCTGGTAAAATATCAGGAATAAACTCTTCTAGAACATGGCCACATAGCCCGAAAAAACCACAAAAACTATGAATGCCGGCCATGAAAGCCTTCGACTTCAAATTGTGGGAGTGTTTGAATCTATTTAATAAAGGACTAGACAAGTTTTTACATATAGCAAAACTCAGAGGTTGAATTAAGGGAAACCATTCACAAGATGCTAGGTGCATGATACAGTACTGAATTCTCATAAAGACCAGTAGCAGACAACTTAAATTCCACTTGTCTCAATGAACTCAATCTATGTGTTACTAGCTCTTTAAACATAACTATACAAACACATTTTAGCACATGTCTAGTCAGCATTGTAAACTGTGGTTGTTAACTGCTGTTGATAGTGTTTTGTGGGTTTTTCGGGCTATGTGGCCATGTTCTGGAAGAGTTTATTCCTGCTGTTGACTTTGATTTATGGTGTCCCTATGAATGAGAGACCTCCAAGACACCGTGATTTCAACAGTCCTGTTCACGTCTTACAAACACAGTACAGTGGCTTCCTTGACTGAGTCTATCACTCTGTAATGTGGTCTTCCGTTTTTCCTACTACCTTCCACCTTGCCAAGCACTATTGTTTTATCTAATGAGTTGCGTCTTCTCGTGATATGTCCAAAATACACTTAACATTAAACCTGCTAAGGTTAAATAAAACTAGAATATGCAAAAGCTGAAGTAAACCAAATCCATTTTACATGGAGTCATGTTCTTTAAAATATGCAGAAATGTCTTGTATTAATTTTTGTTAACTTTCTTGGAGGCATGCAAAAGGTTCTTGTTTCCTGTTTTTTAGGCAGAAGTCTCTTAATCCTTTAGATACTATTTTCCTCCTGGAGGTCCAAGTTGAAAGTAATATTTTAGAATGTTTGTTGGTTTCGAAATCAGTCAGATCTGGCGGCAGCTAAATGTTCCCTAAATTCTAATGGCATCATTTTTATTTATTTATTTTTGGATAAACATTTCTGTAAGTTGTATAGAGAAGACACAGAGAAGTTGTTTTGATAGTGGCATTTTTCTGATTACCAAGAAACTTGACTTCCAGGTACTGTACTAATAAAAGAAAGGAACACAATAACAACTTATTATACGTAATCATAGGTGTGAGTTTTTATGGTAGTTTTTGCTCTCTGTATGTTTTACTATGTTTGCAAAACATATAACGAAATAAAGGCACAGTCTTTTTTTGTAACCCTTGATAAAGTGGAAGGCAGTAGAAAAAGAGGAAGGCAGAATTACAGATAAATTGACTCCATAAAGAGATCTATGCCCTTGAGTTTGCAAGACTTGAGCACACACCCCTAGTTCTCACCTTTAGCTGAAATGTGAAAGAAGTATGATGTGTGTCTACAAAGAGCAAGGATGTCCATCTTGTGGCCTTCTAGATTATTCAGCTTCCATAATCTTTCAATCAATGATTAAGGATGATGGGAGTTGCAATTCAAGAGCTAGAGGGTCGCATCTTGCTCCCTGTAGAGATTTACTTGTTGATGGGAACCAGGTGAAGAGCAGATAAAATAAAGGCTGTAGAACTGGTTAATAGTTCTTTCCCTCCTTGTGCTTCTCAGCTGTTTCCTTCTAATCAACTGAGATCAGCAGAATCTTAACCTTTTCTGCCCTAGGTAGGGAAGTTAGGCCTTTCCATTTAAGATCTCAGTCCCCCACAATGCAACATACATTTACTGGGGGGAAAGTTCCACTGAACTTAGTATATGTAAAGTCATAGCAGTTCAATACCACTTTAACCACCATGGGTTTCTTCTAAGGTATCATGGGACATACAGTTTGGCTAGTGCTTAGAATTCTCTGTTCACACACCCTTGAGCTATAGAACTAGAGCTGTCAAATAGAGAATCCCAAATCTCTCACCAGACTACAATTTCTAGGACTCCCACAGGATGGAGCCATGCAGTTATAGTGATTTTGAATTGCTACAACTGTCGGTGAAGATAGTGTCTTAGTGACACTTACTTTTGAGTCAACATTTAGAAGAGTGCACTACATGATGTCATCTATTCTTAGCAGCTCCTTGGGAGCATCCTTGGAACTGATTAAAGGGAGTTTTGAAGAGCTTCTTCACATGATGAATATGTGCACTGTATATGTACAATATGGTATCCTTGGCCATTCTAGAGGCCAAGCAGATGATGAGCATTTTTATGTAATCATTTGTCATGTGGCAACAATGCAGATCACAATGATGATCCCTACCCAAAACATCTGCCTGGTCTGGGAAGAAAGCAACAACCTTACTTTAAAGTTTTCATCTGTGTACAGTGAATACCATCAAACAGGTTCTACTGCTGGCACCCAGCCAAAGCGAAATCCCAAAGTCTTGCTTTTACTTTCTACTTATAGGAGAAGTGACCTTAACATTTTCAGAAGGACACAAGATCAGAGACCTCCAAAGTACATTCCTTCTTGCTGCCCACATCAAAAGGCCCGACTGGGTAGTGTGAAGTGGACAAGAAAGCCTCACACAAGATTTCCCAGGCTCCCCGTAGGTCTCCAATGCTGACTTGATGGACCCACCTGGGGCAGAGTCCGTCTTTACAACACTTGGAAAAACAAAAGGTAAAGTTGAATAGATTCACGCACCCTTTAAACAATATTGTAACCACTGGCTGGTTAAGACTAGTGAAAGAAGGATTTATCCCCATTTCGGAATACATTTACTTTTGGGTGCAATAAGCATGAGGTGATTTTGGTGGTAACTAATTATCAGTGCATGTAAATAGTGTTGTGCAGTGTGGGAGAAATCCCTAAGGGTGCCAACTAGTTGGGGGAAACTGGTCTTTTCTTTGGCATTTGAGAGCAATTTGATCTGCAGAAAGCAGGGAAAAGTTTTCTCTGTAAGATAACAGACGTTGTCACCTGCTAGCATGAAACCTACTGGGTGACCTTCGGCAAGTCACATGTTCTCAGCCTCAGGGGAAGGCAATGGCAAACTACCTCTGAACAAATCTCATCAAGAAAACCCCATAATAGATTCACCTTAGAACTGCCGTAACAACTTGAAGGCACACAAAAACAAAAACAAGCTTTGCCCGATCTTAATGTTGTTAAAGGACCAGAAGTAGGGCTAATTAAAAAGACTGGCAACCCTGTTAACATTTTTTTAAAATGCATGTTTTAAGAAATGCTGGATTTCCAGGAGTTTTCAGCTTTTTACCTGTCCTTACTGCACTTGTTCTATTACCCTCTTAACTATATTTTAGTGTTGCTGAATTCTTTTGGTGATGTTTTACTGGCTTGGGTTAATGAACTGCTTGTTGATTTTGATAATCCTGTCATTTACAATGATGTTGATAATTCCAGAAAAATTGGGGAGATTGAATATTGTATGATCTATTATTATATTGGTGATCTTTTCATTGATTGATTTTTCAGCTGATGTTTAATTTTTTCTTTCTAATGTTTTTATTGTTTAAAATGCAATAGTAAGGAAAAAATAACTGTTTCTGTTCGGTATATGCAGTAAAAAATTAGGTAAGAATAATCAAAATGGTTGCTTGGAATTAGAGTATGAAAACATCTCTTACAGTGATTAATAGTTGGACTCATTTCTGTAAGTTGCATAAAGAACCCATCAGAGCTGTATCATGTGCTGCTGTCCAGAACATGTGCCAAATTATGTGGTGCATTGGGGTTTCATGGTGTAAGGGACATTGTGTATGTGTGTTCAAGTCACCTGTTAACATACAGTGAATCCATGAGTTTCATAGGGTGTTCTAAGGCAAACTGTACTCAGGTGTTTCTGCTAGTTCTTTCCTCTGAAATGTAGCCTATAGAATCTTGTATTTCCTGGTGTTTTCCCATCCAAGTACTGACCCTGCTTAGCTTCCAGGATCAAAAAGAGTCTGGTGCCTTCAGGGTATTTGGGCAGCACAGAGGACATTAGCACTAGGTTTTAGACCCAGATTGTGTCATGATCTGTGGGGAACAGTGGTCAATCAAGTTCTGCTGCCTCTACCTCCAGGCCATTGACTTTGAATCATGCTGAACAGCAATGTACTGAACCTGCTCAGACTTTGGCCCCAGGTGAATTCTAGTGAGGAAGAACGGAAATTAATATTTGCATTGATTTTAATTCATCAAAGTGAATATGCTCTTGAAGACCCTTGTGGCTAAACAGAGAAGCCTGGAAGCATAACTTCTAAAGGATAAGGCACATCAAAGTGTAGCAGGAGACTTCATGTGTTTATTATTTAGTTAAATTGTGTTTTGATTGTGTCCAGAGCATCCACTGGAGAATGAACAAGGGGTAGTAATAAAAGAGAGAGAAGTCTTGGGTTGATGTGGGCTATAATAATAATAATAATAGGTTTTATTTATATACCGCCCAATCACTGGGAATCCGAGCGGTTTACAATAGAGGGGATAACAGACAGTTCCCTGCCCACAGGCTTACAATCTAAAAGACACGACACAAAAGGAGAAGGGAATGGTGAGGGGGGGAGGGAATCAGGTCCAGCATTCTTCTCTCCCTCTGAGGCCTGGACCAAGGCAGATGGACCGGAGGGAGGGCTCTTCTTCTTCAGGCTAACCTGATGGCACTGGGCCAGCCCTCCCTCCCCCCCCAGAGGCCGAACGACAACAGTTGGGGCGGGCGGAGACATCCCTCTCATGCAGCCCCCCGATGGCACCGGGCCAGCCCCCTTCCCCCCCCCAAGGCCGAAAGACGACAGCCAGGGAGGGAGGAGCCTCCCTCTTCAGGCTAGCCCCTGATGGCACTGGGCCAGCCCTCTCCCTCCCCCAGAGGCCGAAAGATGACAGCCAGGGAGGGAGGAGCCTCCCTCCCCAGGCCAGCCCCTGATGGCACTGGGCCAGCCCTCTCTCTCCCTCACAGGCCGAAAGATGACAGTTAGGGAGGGAGGAGCCTCCTTCTTCAGGCTAGCCCCTGATGGTACTGGGCCAGCCCACTCTCTCCCCCAGAGGCCGAAAGATGACAGTTGGGGGGGGGGGGGCCCCCCCCCCCCAGGCCAGCCCCCGATGACACTGGGCCAGCCCTCCCCCCGCCCCAGAGGCCGAAAGATGACAGTTAGGGAGGGAGGAGCCTCCCTCCTCAGGCCAGCCCCCGATGGCACCGGGCCAGCCCCCTCCCTCCCCCAGAGGCCGAACGATGACAGCCGGGGCAGGAGGAGCCTCTTTCTTCAGGCCAGCCCCTGATGGTACTGGGCCAGCCTTCTCTCTCCCTCAGAGGCTGAACGATGACAGTTGGGGCGGGAGGAGCCCCCCCCCCCCCCCACCCCCCGTTGCCACCGGGCCAGCCCTCTCCCTCCCCAAGAGGCCGAACGATGACAGTTAGGGAAGGAGGAGCCTCTGTCTACAGGCTAGCCCTTGATGGTACTGGGCCAGCCTTCTCAGTACAGGCTATAGCATTTACTGGCTACATATTTATGTGGGTTTGGCATAGTATAAAGAGGATGATAAATAAGTTATGTGCTTTCAAGATTCTTGCTGAAATTTACCACTTTGTGCCTCCTCAGACTCACTGAGAAGCAACATGCACCCTGTCTCAGAGGTCCACACATTTGTGAGGCTTGTGGTATGTTCTGAAGAAATAAGATCCACATGAACACACACATATATAGTAAAAATGCAGATAGCTGTACATGTGTACAAGTGAAAAATAGAGAAACATGCTATTGCCAATGGAGAAAATAGATAAGAGCATTCATGCTCATGGATTTCAGACATGGACTTTCACTCAGCTGGGGCAGAGCTGGACCCCACACTAATAAGAGTGTTTATGGGACCTCAGTACTTTTAAGGTGACACTTCCCAGCTTTTCCAAAAGGCATCTGGCTCAGTTTAGGACCAGAAGAGGCAGACAGTGAATCATATCCAAACTGTCATCATATGTATTGTAATTCCACCCAAGGCCACAGACTAGGTTCAGTGTCCTTTAGGCCATGCTTCATAACCCCAGTTGGAGAAGTGATTGCTGTCTGTCCTGAATGAACTTCACATGCTGAAATGAAATGTCAGGGTGGTGCTTTTGATAGTCCATTGAGATTAACTTGGGTGGAAATCATGTGGTCTCCCAGGTATTGTTAGACTGTATATCCTAACAGCCTAGCCAGCATACCTTTTGGTGAGGAATGGCAGGAGTTGCAGTACAACAAAATCCAGAGGGTTACAATGATTCCCACCATTCAGCTAAGAGGAAGGGACCAAGAGCTTTATTTCTCTTCTTTATGGGTCCCATAAACTCTCACACATTGTCAATGTACATAGAAGTCTAATGGATGAAGTCTGCATCTCTACAAAGAATTAAGAGATTCCATCTCAACATTAGGAAGAACTTCCTGACAGTAAGGGCTGTTCAACAGTGGAACACACTCCCTCGGAGTGTAGTGGAGGCTCCTTCCTTAGAGGTCTTTAAACAGAGGCTGGATGGCCATCTGTTGGAGATGCTTTGATTTGGATTTCCTGCATGACAGGGGGTTGGACTGGATGGCTCTTGCAATCTCTTCCAACTCTATTCTATGATTCTAAGAAAAATTCAAAAATGAAACACGTGTGCATCCAGAAACCATACCTACATGTGGAGGACTTCCACCTGTCCAGGGTTGCTTCCTCACATGACAGAACCTGTAACAGGTGTGTGTGTGTGTTTATTTCTTTGTTCCCCTGCTCTATGATGCATTGGACTATAGCCACCATGGGGGTAAGTAGTGTCTCCATTGCTGTATTTGTGAGAATCATTTCAAAGTCCATAAGAGTATTAGTCCCAGAATCTGTTTGTCTTTATTGTTGTTCTTAGTACAGTGTGAGAATGGTATCTGTTATGGTTGAATTTCTTGGGAAATTCAATTGTGCAACTATGAGGATGTAATCAAGAGACTATGGCGCGTTACAGACCGCCAGATTGCGGCGGTCTGCTGCCGCCGCTTGCACCATCTGGGAGCCGCAGCCTTTAAACGGCGCGGCTCCCGGACGCTGCCAAGAAGGAGCGCGGAAATCGCGCTCCTTCTGAGGCCCCGGAAGAGGCGCCGCAAAGCGCAAGGGGCGCATTTGCGGCATCATTTCCGGGGCGACACGTGCGGACACACAGCATCCAGCACATAAAGATGGCGGCGCCCGTGAGTATAGGGCGCCGCCATCTTTACGTCCTCGTCACATGCTAGGGGTGAGGCCGGTATGGACGCTAGGTCCTCAGCCAGCCCCTAGCACGTGACGGGGGCGTATTAAAGGCCCGTCTATAACGCACCCAAGATATGAAATAGTGAAGCAATTTCAGGTTTCCCAGCTTGCAGTTATCAGAACTCCTGTACAAATGTATTCAGGTTCTGGATAACTGTGGATGTTTATTTGGAAAGGCAAGACAAAGTCAGATGTTGCAAAAAGGGTTCTTCTTGAATAGTTAGGTTGTATCCTTTGCTGGAGCAATTTTTTTGTGGACATGGGATAGGAGAAGCAAGCTGAAGTTGAACCAAATCTCTTAATTGTGTGTGAGAAGGATCAATTTTAACTTTATGGCAGGACTTGTGAGCTTGTTACTATTTCATAAAGCAACAATTCATGTTTTGGTATCTGGAATTCAAACTGTAATAAGGAAATATTTCATGCAGAATTTCTGCCAGTATCTCAGTTCATTTGGCCTAAAGCAAAGCAGAGCAAAGCACAACCACACACAAAAGTGTGTCAAATGGTGGTGGTCTGATACATACTAATTATGCACTGCAACAAGTTAAGATGTCTTATTTATTGTGATTTCCAAAGAATTCACTGTGCTTATTTTCTCTCTCTCTTTATCATACTTACAAGTTCCAAATCTTTCAGCGTCCTAAGAGTGCTGCTATGAAGAGACTAATTAGGAAATGTAGTAATCCTAAATGTGAACCAATCTTGAAACAATTCTTAATGTATTTTCTACACCTGATATTTGGTGATTCTAGAGTTCCACTTAGCAAATTGCAGTCAGCCTTGAGAAGGTGAAAGTTGAACTGAGGATTGTGAACCTATCTCCTTTTTATGGCAAAGTAAATAGCTTTAATCTCATTAAAATAAATATTTGAACAACTCCTGTTAACATCCCTCTTGTATGCTTTCTGGGGGGAAAAACCTATTCCAGTCAAGTAGTCACTCTATATTTACCACACTGCAAGGTGTCTTAATAGACAGAGAGTGAGAGCACTATACAGCAGTTAATGATGGAATAACTGTCTGGAGTTGATTTATCAAGACTCTTCAAAAGGGTTGGTGTTCATGTGTCAAGTTCTTATTCTTTGATTATCATATATTCTTTAATTATCATACCAGAATGTTTCCTGTGGGGAGCTATAAATTTACCTCACCTGAGACTATGTGGAATAACTGCTGCTAATGCTGAACAAGGAGGTGCCCATTTCCTCACAAAGTAAATGATGGCAATGTGTATTTTCTAAGAATAGCAGTGGGAGGTTTTCGTCTTTGCAATCTTTAAATTCCCCCTTTGTAATAAGAGTGAAGTTTGGAATTAATTCTGGAAATTGTTCTCAAACGCAGTGACAACTACTTTGTGATAAATTAAATACTGCAAATGGAGAACCTAATCCTAGGAGTTGTAAAGCTAATACTGTAATGTGCTGCTGTTATTGACACAAGGACACCTGGAGAGGGGAGGGCTGGCCCATCCCGTCTCCTGGATAACAGCAGCTTCATCTTAACTAGGCAAAGTCTGGAAAACTTACTTTTTGACTACAGTGCGCAGAAACCCCAAGGCAGCATAGCTTGTGGACATGGTGGCTGGAGGATTATTAGAATTGTCCCAAATTGTCCCAGCCTCTATCCCTAAGTTACCAAAGACTGCCATCCACAAGTAGAATAAACATTAAGTGTTGCTTTTGAACACTGTCCTAATTAGGGATGGCTTGCTGGAGAACAGACATTTTCTTTCTGATTATGTACATGTTTTAGTATTGCTTGTGCTGATTTTTTTTTAGATAATCTTTATTATTTTCTGAGTCATAAAAATAGAAAAAAAAATGATACAAATACAGTATCCATAACATCACTGTCACAAATCTTTCCATTTTCTTGGACCCACTTTCTGCTTACCTGTCATCTTGGCCTTTCAGAGAGCTCACTTTCATAATATTATAACCGAACCCTGCTTTTAAACACAAATTTTATGCACAACTCTAAAACATATAAACACAATATATCCCAATTGCTTATTGATAATATCAGTTTTCATTTATGTTCTTATCTATTGTCGAAATAACGTATGCATAACTTCGCAGTATTCAATTCCTTCTTTATCATGCTTTACTTGTACGCGCGGAGCGCGTACCAGGGTTAGGAAGGGGCAGTGCTTCTGCACCCCCTAACCCTAGTACGTGCTCCGTGTGCACAAAATGGTGGCAGCCGTTCCACACGGCCGCCGCCATCAATACGTCACGACCGCACCGCCTCCAAACGAGGTGGTGCGGTTGTGACATATTGTGGCTGTGCCACGGCGCCTATGGCGCCCTTTGCACGACCCCGGAAGGAGCTCCATTTCGGAGCTCCTTCCTGCTTTGCGTCACTGGGCGCAGCCTTCAGACAGCTGCGCCCAGCAACACAAGGGAGAAAGGGGCCAAGCGGCCCCTTTCTCCTCCCTGCTGCTGCGGGGTATCCTTGGGGCTTGAAGCCCCAAGGACACCCCTTTCCAGGCTGCGGGGAAGCGGCCTTTTGCCGCTTCCCCGAAGTCTGCAAAGCGGCAGATCGGGGCCTCAGCAGCTGCCGTTGTAGCAGCTGAGGCCCTGATACACCGGGGAAAGCAGCACCTACAGGCTGCCTCAAAGGGGCGGTCTGTAACGCGCCAAACTTTCTTCTACTGACCTATAATTAATCAGAGAATAAAAATACACATTTAAACAAATTTTTGAAGAACAAACTTTGTAGATTCAATTCCAGTTAATTCAAACCTCAACGAGCTTCAGAGTTAAGCTCCATTCTTTTTCCCAGCTAATTTGCACTTTTTTCCATTCCTCTTCTCTTTTTGCCATATCGTAATTCTGAGCCCTACAAGATAGTTTGTCCAATTCCCTGTAATCATTAACTCTCTGCATCCAATTTTCCTGTGTTGGAGTCTCATCTGACTTCCCTAACTTTGCTATTTCAATTCTAGCTGCTGTTACAAGGTATAATATAATCCTCCAATATTGCCTTTCGTCCTGTGGGCTTAAAATCAAAGTCATATTGAGTAAGTATAACTTAGGACTCATTGGGAATTTTATTCCCAATATCTGCTGTATTGAGTCAAGTACTTTCTTCCAAAATTTCTGAATTTCCCTGCAACACCACCATATATGATAGATGTTTCCCTTTTTACAATCACACCTCCAATAATTCCCCTGCGCCAATTTATATATATATATATATTTTTAGCTTCCATGAAGTGTAATACCACCTGTTCATTATTTTCATGTGGTTTTCTTTTAGATTCTGCACTACTGTAAATTTATTTGTTCTATTCCAGGTGTTTTGCCATTCTTCCATTTCAATTTTGCATCCCATATCCTCCGCCCATTTCACCATATACTTACCTGGCAGGGGAGACACCATGATCACATGCTGATGGTATTTTAATTGTTAGTAGAAAGGATTTTGCTAACTTGTAGTTCAGTAAACAGTGGAATTATGATACTGTGTCTTACCTTAGCATAAGCTAGGAAGTGTAGAGATAGAAAGTGTTAGAAATAAATTTAGACAACAACAAGTGGGGACAAGGGTAGAGAACTAGACCATTCTGCCAGTATTATGATTTATAATATTAGTACTGTATCAATTACATTTGTATCCCACGTTTCCTTCAAGGAGGTCATGGATCTTCTCTTCTCCATATTATCCTCACAACCAGCTAACAAACTGCTAACAAACTGCAGGGTAGGCCAGCAGACAAAACAAGCAATTGGTTCAAGAAGGGACTTGGATCATTCTCAGCCCAAACACTTTAACCGCTGTGCCACACAATATAACGATGTCGTGTGAAAATCTTCTTGGTCATGAAAATAGAAATCCAAACATTCCATAGATTGGAACCATGGCACTTAAATTGGTATAAAATTGCTGTAATTGGGCAGTGTGACCATAGATTATGCTGAAGGTGACTTTGGTGTGAAAATCTGTTGTGTATCTTCTTGCCGAAACCTGGGGTATCAGGGTGGCAATATGATTTGTTCTAGTGCTTCTAACTAAGTGCCAGAGGACAATCTGTTCACATTTTAAAATGCATTTTGAGGAATGTCAGCTTTTGACACACCTTTTAATTTTGGTCTTGAAATATATTCATGCACATGCTTGTGATATTTCTTTGTGTTTGGTGTTAACCGCCTAATATGGCTTTCTCCCTCTGGAATTGCAATGGAAAATATCTCACTGCTTGTCATCTTGAAGTCAAAGTTAGCACTTCTTGGGTAGGCTGTAGATGAGATGCGTGTTTGAAGTTTACAATGTAGGTTAGATGATGCAGTGAGGCGGATAATATCAGACGAAGCAGGGGTGGATACAAAAGGAAGCTTTTAAAAATGAGGCACTGATGCAGCCTTTTTTTCCTTGCAAGGTAAGGAACTGTATTTTTTTTAAGCCTCTAAAATTTTATTTTATAAAATGATTTATTGTACAGTTAGATTTAATTAGTTGCTGTTATTGAGTTTTGGGGAAATACTTGCTGTCAAAATGGGATTTATGCAGGTATAAATAATACATATATTTAACTGGGTCTAGTAGGGTTTCCTTATCTTCTTTTCACTAGATGAAATGGACAAGAAAAATGGTAACCATGTTAAATAAGTGCAAATTGATCCACATCTCAGCTCCAGACATACACCTTGACTACTCAGAAAGAAAACAATTGGTTAAAACTTTTTGATTTAAACCTGATAGCTTATTTAATTGTTTTAAAATTTTATCTTTAATATTCTGACTTACAGTTTTTAGCTGTGTTTATTGTTGTGTAAGCCAGCTTAGTTCTACACAGGGAGAAAGTTGGGTTGGTAGGTAGGCAGACAAACACAGATATAAAATAACATTTGAGGTCATGGAGGAGAAAGGCTTAAGAAAATCATTGTTATGTGGTAGCAGTGGAAAAGGTACGGAACATGTTAGGAATGAATATGAAAAAGAGTAGAAATAAAATAGCCAGTATTACAACACCATTATTTTAAAAAGTCTGGTGTGGCTGCATTCAGAATATTATGCACAACTCTGGTTGCTCCAATTCAGAAAAAGATTATTATAGAGCCATAAAGGCATCTGAAAGAATGAAGGGGAAGGACTACCTTTATGAAATGCGTACTTGATTAAAGTGCAGTTTTGAGCTACTAGAGCTGCCTAAATGCCTTAAAGGCAGCAGATCCTATCTGATCTTGGAAGCTAAGCAGGGCCAGGCCTGGTTAGTACTTCTAGTCACTCTCTAATCTATGTTACGTGGTTGTTGTGAGAATATAATGAGGAGAGCTATGTACACCACCTTGAGGTCACTGGAAGAAAAGCAGAATAGAAATGTAACAAATGGATAAATCAATTTGTATAACCAAGATGTATGAAACATACAGAAGAGGCAGTGACGCTGGTGTCTCTTCAGTAACAGGCTGGTGACTGTGTCAACGTTGGTGCTGGCAGTGAAGAATGGCATGCCCTCCAACTGTTCTGATTTGGTGGGGACAGCCCTGATTAGTCATCTGTTGTCCCACTTTTTCAGCTGCTTTAAAAATGTTCCAGATGCATTCTGTGTTAACTGCCATCATGTCTATTTCAACTTATAATGAGTTTATGAATGAGAGAGCTCCAAGTCTCTTACCCTGTCATCAATAGCCGTGCTCTGGTCTTGCAGACTCAGGGATGTGGTTTCCTTGATTGTGTCAGTCTGTCCATCTGTAATGTGGCTCTAGGGTTGCCATAGTGCTGGACCTCCAAACCGGGAAAAATGTAGGACAAAATTTTCAAATGTAGGACACACAAACATGTGTCCTACATTTGAAAATTTTGTCCTACATTTCCCCTCACGATCGCAGCGGAGAGCGGAGGCCAAGCGGCGAGGGAAAGCCTCCACTTAAGGAGGCTTTCCCTCCCCGCCTGGGCCCCGGGCCTCGCCGCGATCGGAGGCCAAGATCGGGGCCTCGCCTCCTTCCTGGCCCCCTCAGGGACCAGGAAGGAGGCGAGGGGAGCGCCAGCCATGGCCGGGGCCTCGCCTCGTTCCTGGCCCCCGCGGAGACCAGAAAGGAGTCGAGCAGGCTGCAGGGAGGCGGGGAGGTTGGCGCGGCTGCGCCCAAGAGGCGCCGCCTCCCTGCAGCCTCCTCCGTCCCAGGCCTCGCTGCCCTCCTTTTCCTCCGCGCGGCCATGCGCGGTGGAGGAGGAGGAGGGCAGCGAGGCCCCAGGGTTGCCTAGCAACCCCGCTGCAACCGGGCTCTTCCCGGTTTTTGGCTGCACCCGTGCCGTGACCGGGCAGTTGCAGCCAAAACCGGGAAAGACCCAGTTGCAGCCGGGTTATGGCAACCCTATGTGGCTCTCCTCTTTTCCTAATGCCTTCTACCTTACCAGGTATTATTTTCTTTTCTAGTGATATGTCCAGAGTACAATAGTCTCAGTTTAGTCATCTTAGATTCTAGGGAGAGTTCAGACTTGATTTGCTCTAGGACCCTCTTTTTTCTTTTTTCAGCAGAAAACACTTCTCCAGCACTCATTTCAAATGAGTTTATTTTCTTCTTTCTTCAATGTCCAGCTTTCACAACCATACAAAGAAACTGGAAATATAATGGCATGGGCAATCCTAACTTTAGTATTCAATGATGTATTTTTACACTTCTGAGTTTTATCTAGTTCCTTCATAGCTACCCTTCCAATTCTTAGTATTATTCTGATTTCTTGATTGCAGTCTCCATTTTAATTGATGACTGAACCAAGGCATGGAAAATCTTCTATATCTTTATCATCTGAATTAAAATTATATAAATCCACCGTGAGTCAACATTGACTCAGGGGCAGTTAACAACAACAAAAATAATCTGTGCTGCTTTTTGTTCTGTTAATGTTCAAAAGTAACTCTTCCTTTGCTCTTCCTGCCTTAACTTTCTTCAGTAATAATAATAATAATAATACGTTTTATTTATAGACCGCTATTCCGCGATGATCATAGCGGTGTACAGTAAAATCGTAATATAATACAAAATACAGTTAAAGGAGGGAGAAGTCTCGTCCTTCAGGCAGTCCCTGATGTTGCTGGGTCTGCCTGATGGCTCCCTCTGAGGCCGAGATGACATTTGAGGAGGGAGGGGCCTCTTCCTTCAGGCAGACCTTGATGTTGCTGTGTCTGCCTGATGGCTCCCTCAGTAGTTGTTCTAAATCTTTGCTGTTTTCTTCTAGTAGTATGGTATCATCTGCATATCATAATTTGTTGATGTTCCTTCCACCAATTTTTATGCCTCCTTCCTCTTAGTCCAATCCTGCTTTATCAGAGATTCATAGAATCATAGAGTTGGAAGAGGCCACAAGGACCACCCAGTCGGAAGCTTCCAATGTCTAAAAATGGCTGCCAAAGCAGCTTACAGGACCCAGGGTGCATCTGGGATGGACCTAGCTGATGATTCAGCAGCAATTTCTTTGCGATAACACCCGCCTGCTTCCTGAATTAGGACTGAATTCGGGAAAGGTACACCAGGGTTTTAACCCCATGTGATAGGGTCCTGAATCAAGGATGGGAAACTTTTTGTGGCCTAGGAGCCACATTCCAATTTGGATAGCGAAGTGCATTATTGCAGCAAGCAGGCCAACGAATGTGAGCAGGACCAAAAGAAAACAAAGGGGCTAGATATAATTCTTACCAATTTACCAACTTTGGCAGATCGAGAATTTGACCCCAAATGAAGTCTCAACAGATCCTTTTACTCATGACATCTACCATGGATCATGAGGAGATTATGAACAGGAGGGAAACAATTGTCGAAACTGAGGGGAACCACTTGATTGTGAACTCTGGTTATAACACACCAATTGGAGTAGTGTAGGGCAAAGGGAGATACAGTGTTAGCAGGGTGGGCATGAAGTATAAAGGAAGACGAGATCGATGCTTAATACCTATCCCGTCTTCCACTCACCCTATTAACCCAAAAGAACTGAGGGTCATCCCAGTCATATCACAAACCCTCAACTTGCTCCTTTGTAATGCCAGGTCGGTGAGGAACAAAGTCCACATAATAGTCTCTGGGGCCCTGCAGGAGGGCTCCCAGGGCGGCAGGGGGCCTCTGGGAGGCCCGCTGCCATCTCTGGGACCCTCCAGGCGGGCTCCCAGGGCAGCAGGGGGCCTCTGCGGGGCCAGCTGCCGTCTCTGGGGCCCTGCAGGAGGGTTCCCAGGGTGGCAGGGGGCCTCTGCGGGGCCCGCTGCTGTCTCTGGGGCCCTCCAGGCGGGCTCCCATGGCGGCTGGGGGAGGAAGGCCCGGTGCCGTCAATGGGGCCCTCCAGGGGGTCCCTCCAGCAACTGGCAGCCCCCCCCCCCCCCCAGCTTTTTATGCTGGTCTCTCCGGACAGTGGCCCTAGGGGCCCCCGTCATGTGCCAGCAAAATGGGAGTCCCGGCCCCCGTAAGGGTGGAGCTCCACCCCCGGCAATGTGCCCCATGCCCCCACGGCCCCATAGGGTGGGAAGCTCCCACCCCTGGCACGTTGCCCCGCCCCGCCCCATTGTCGAGATGCCCACCCCCCACCCCCTTCGGCCACCCCAGTCCGGCCTGAGGGCAGCACCACGACCCCCGTCTCAAAAGGTTGCCTACCCCCTGTTCCAATTAGTGCAAATGCGGCAGCCAGGGTGGTCCCTAGCTCTCTCGAATTGGACCATAGAACATCCGTCATTTTGAAAGCTCGAACTGGCTCCCAACGCTCCCCTTTTCCACCGGGGCACAAGTACAGGTGTGTAGTTATCACTTTTAAAGCCCTAGTATGGCTTTGGGCCCGGTTACTACGTACGGAAATGCATCTCTCGCTATAGCCTCCGCCCCACACTCTTAGACACAGTGGGACGAATCGCTTGGAGTACCAGCATCCAACAGTCTCTACTTTCCCAAACAGCCTTTCACATCGCGCTGCCCCTAGACGATGGACCGGGACTCCCAGAGACTCACCTCTCCTTAGTTAACATTCTTGGTCCATTTTTCACGCAAAGCGGTAAAAAGACAGAGCTCTTTCGCCACCATATCCTCCTGAACCTCCTATGAAAGACTATTGATTAATGGAACGAGAGGCACCATTACCCTGTGATGGATTGCGTTCTCATGTTTTTAAGTATCTGTGGTGGTTTTAATTATGTGGTAAACTCATGTTGTAATATTGGAATATGTTTTATTAACTCTGTTGTTATCCTACCCCTCCTTCCATGTTGAGCAGGCGGGAAGATATAGAATTACAACTATTAGTTCTTATTCTTAATTCTTTTTTCTGTATTTTGATCTGCCCTCAGCAGATTTCCATAATCTTGCTCCGCGCTGGTCAAACTGTCCTTACAAATTTTATTACTCATAAGCCCATTCTCGTACGCCCATGCACACGTCCTCACTCGTCCAGTGGAACATCAGCCACTCCCCCCCCCCTGACCCAGCATCCCTTAATCATTCCTGGGAAGGGATTTCCTATGAACGCCAAAGTTTGATTCATAGTAAATCCGCTTCCCTTGCAACGATTCAGGGATGCTAGATGGATTGACGATTCCCTGACGATTAAGGAAACATGCCTGCTTCCGACATGCGTGCTTCTCCCCTTTTAAGGACTCCTTGAGCCACATTTTTTTTTCTTTTTTTGTTTTGGGACCACAATGGAGCCAGGGTGTATATGGAAATCCTTCGTACGCCACCCAGCTCTAATTTCTTGTTGTGATGTCCTCGCCCAGGCGCCCAATGCAACAAGCTGCAGCCTACAAGGCAACCTACATAGGTAATTTCTAGTGAGAAACCATGAGGCAGAACTAAGGCAAACGAAGCTTACGGTTTGAATTTTGGCCCATGGGCAACAGGCTTTGCCCATCCCGGATCTAAAACTAAATTTGGATTGGTACCCTAGCTTTCTTGTCTTTAAACCAAGACAAAGAAATATTACGATCCTAGAAGAGGAGATGGACGAGATATATTACAGCTGTAGGAGGAGAGTTTATCTAAGAAAGGATGAAAGTCCAAATAACGACAGATGTGGATGTCTGGAAGTGTGGTTTTACTATGTTCCACAGAGAACTGTAACTCATTTGAAATTACTCACCATCAAATTGCAACTGGAGCAAGGCACAGAGCCATGCGCTACAGTTCAAATTGTTCTTACCCCCCCCTTTTTTTTTTTTTTATCCTGCCTGATGAATCTCAACAACTGTCTGAGATTTGCCCGACTCCTTTCAGGCGAAAACGGCTTGTTAATTTACTGCACGTATTGATGGGAGCCGTTCCATATCTAGGGGCATTTGTTGACTTGGACCCAGACTTCGCCCAGCTTTCAATAAACTCAGATGAATTATAAATGGCTGGGCTGACATATCCTTCTGTGCTGGGAACTGTCCATTAATATTTCACACTACATAGCTTATATTCCTACAGCCTGCACCCTATGGAATCTTCGGGATTTACTGTTCAGGAGAGTATTTGGGGAGGATGTCTGAATTTAGTAATGGCAGTGCTGACAGGCGGCTTCCTTTATGAATGGGATGGTAAACCTACTCTGAATTATGTGAACTTTAAGGACAAATCGGAGGTACCATCCTAAAATAGTTTCAACACCTTGAAAAGCTTCTTTAAAGTTCAGTCTAAAACACAAAACTAGAGTCATCGCTCTACTGCCTGGAAGCCACCCATGTGCTGGAAACATAGACGGATTGGCAAACAAATTGGAAGCTAATTGGTACATATATAGTGCTCCTTTCCAGTTGAAAAACTGAAAAGCGCGATCAAGGAATAGGATCTCTGAGAAGATCACGTCCTTGAAGTTTCCAGCTTTGCAATGTGGGTATATCCTTGGATTCAATCCTAAATCTGGGATTTGGTGGAAACCCAGGACTGCATTTGCATTATACTAGTGCCCCCCGTGGATCTGGCTACAGTGGTATATGCCTGAATGATCCTGTTTACACAGGTTGTATGCAGAGCTCCTTTCAAAAATGTTGTGGAACTTCTATTGGTCCAGAATCTGTAGCCAGCTGTTGATCAGGGCTGGTTAAAAGGAGCTTGTTATTCATCCATTAAAGGCCAAGCCCTCCTCCAAGACTTATCCCCTTCACCACCACTCCCTTCTCCTTTTGTGTCGTGTCTTTTTAGATTGTAAGCCTGAGGGCAGAGAAACCATCTGACTAAAAGAGTGATACAGCGCTGTGTAATTTACAAGCGCTTCTAATAGGTAATAATAATAAATAATACAATAATCATAATAATAATAATAATAATAATAATAAGTCCTTTGTTACAAACAGCTTCACATTCACTAGATTCTGTTCTGCTTCCAGACACATCAAAGTGCTGGTTATGACCTCTAAAGCTCTATATGATGTGGGACTAGACCCTTGAAAGACCATATTCTCTCAACAAGCTTGCCTGGACATGAGAGAGGGATTCTTGGTGGTCACAAATCCCTGTCTTGGAATCTCTTGCCTAGGGGATGAGGCTGGCTTCCCTCCATGTTGTCTTTCTACCACCAAACAGAACAGCTATTTAGGCTGTTGGACTTTGGCATTTAAGCGCGTGTGTGTGTAATTTTTTTATTCTTCTTAATCTGTTGTTATGTGTCCTACTTGATTTACTACGTTTTGCCACCCGCAGCCAGTTTTGGACTAAGGGATAGGAGCACATGTGACACAGACGACAGATCAGATTAGAAAAGCCTGTGGATTCGCCCATTAAAAATATGAGGTAGATCAGTCACTGAGGGGGTGCTTCCGCATTCACTAGGGTGAATGGAAAATTCCAGAGGCTGGAAAAATTACATTATGAAATAACATGCATTTTTCCTTATTAATTTCACTCCATTTTGCACCAGATTTATGTATATTGTATCCGTTTCCTTGCATTCCCCTGCTATCATTTTTTGCTAAAAAGGGACAGCTGGTATATCTCATGCCTTTCTCATAATTGTTTTTTCTTCATATTTTGCCTAATTTTTCTGTATCTGTTCCAGATTCTTTCTTACAAACGGATTCACTACTCATCTTGGGCAGAGTCAAATAAGCAAGGCAATTGATACTACTCCTTTTTTTTTAGTTATGTTACATAGACCCTTTATCAGCAGAATAGGAAAGTCTGTTACTCTCACTCGGCAGAGAGTTGGGTTAACAGAACACAATATGTACTGTGTTTATTCCAAGGATGCCATTTTTGAGCCGTATATTCCAGAACTGCGCACCAGCCTGTGTATCCTCAGTGTCCCACTGAGTTGATTGGCTTATTGGCTACATTTTGGAATGTGCTTTCCTTTAATAATGCATTGTTGTGGTTGTTAACTCGCCCTTGACCTGACTCATGGCAAACCCTGGTGGGTGAGACATCTTCAAGATCCCTGCCTCCATCACTGCTCTGCTTCGTTTTTGCTTAGGCCTTCCTGATGGAATATCCATTTGGCATGCAATCTCGATCTTTTCCTACTATCTTTTCCTACCATTATTGTATTTTGCTAATGAGTCATGCCTCCATTATGTGGCCAAGTATGACAGCCTCAGTTCATCAGCTGCAAGTGGTGGGATCATTAGGTGGAAGGTGACCATGTTCTCCTGGAAATTTGTAATACAGTGGAAAGGAAGAAGCCAGGCATAGTCAGACACCATCCTAGACTTTAGGAGAGCGGATTTCAGTAAACTAGAAAGTATTGAGGGCGATTCCATGGTCAGAAATACAAAAGATAAAGGAGTTCGGACGGATGGACTTTCCTCAAAGGGAGATACGTGAAGGCACAATTTCACAACAGTTCCAGTGAGAAAGAAAAACGGAGGTGTCCAAGAAACCAGGATGGATGACTAAGGAACTTTCAACCGAGCAAGTTTGAACACGGAACATGTAAAAAAAATGGAAAAAGGGGGAAATCACAAAAAGGGAATTCAGAGAATAGCAGGCAGTGTAGGGGTAAAGTCAGAAAAGCTAAAGCGCAAATGAACTCAGGCTTGCCAAGAGGTTAAGAACAATAAAAAGGGCTTTTTTGGATATGTCCGCAGCAAAAGGAAGAAGAGGAAACGTAGGGCCACTGCGTGGCAGAAGATGGCAAAATGCTAACAGAAAGACAGAGAAAAGGCAGAATTACTCAACACCTTCTTTGCCTCAGTCTTCTCAAGAAAAGGCAAAGGGTGCTCAACCTGAGGATAATGGAGCAGAGGACAGAAGAGGGGAATTTCAGCACAGAATAAGTAAAGAGATAGTAAGGAAACACCTTATTAATCTAAATGAATTTAAGTCTCCGGGACCAGATGAACTCCATCCAGGGTATTAAAAGAACTGGCCAAATGTAATATCGGAGCCATTGGCAATAATCTTGAAAACTCCTGGAAACAGGAGAGATCCCAGCAGACTGGCGGAGGCAAACGTTGTCCCCATCTTCAAAAAGGGGAAAAAAGAGGATCCCAACAATTAGTCGTCCAGTTAGTCTGACATCATACTAGGAAAGATCCTGAGCAGATCATTAAACAGAGAGTCTGTGAACATCTAGAAGTGCAATGCCCATAATCACAAAAAGTCAACATGGGTTCAGAGAAACAAGTCATGCCCAGACAAACCTAATCTCTTCTTTGATAAAATTACCAGCTTGGTAGATGAAGGGAATGCTGTGGATATAGTATATCTTGATTAGTAGGCGCCTTTGACAAAGTTCCCCTGACAATTCTTGCAAACAAGCTTGTAAAATGTGGGCTAGAACAAAGGAACTGTTAATGGATCTGTATTGGTTGACCGGCCGAACCCAAAGGGGTGCCAACAATGCTCTTTTTCATCCTGGAAAAAGTGACCAGTGGGTCCCCACAGGGCTCTGTCCTGGGCCCATTGCTATCTCAACATCTTTATCAATGACCTGGATGACAGAATTGGGAGCATCTTCAATTGGCAGATGATACCAAATTAGGGGGAATAGCTAATACCCCAGAGGAAGGAGATCAAGATTCAAAATGACTGAATAGACTAGCAAAGCTGGGCCAAAGCTAACAAAATGAAAATTCAACACAGAGAAATGTAGGTATTGCACTTAGGGCGGAAAAAAATAAAATGCACAGATATAGGATGGTTGACACCTGGCTGAATGAAACTACGTGTGAAAGGGATCTAGGAGTCCAAGTAACCACAAGTTGAACATGAGTGAACAGTGTGATGCGGCAGCTAAAAAGCCAATGCTATTTTAGCTGCATCAATAGAAGTATAGTGTCTAGATCAAGAGAAGTAATAGTGCCACTGTATTCTGCTCTGTCAGGCCCCCACCTAGAATATTGTGTCCAATTCGGGCACCACAATTCAGAAAGGACATTGAGAAAACGGAGCGTGTCCAAAGGAGGCGACAAAAATGGTGAAGGGTCTGGAAACCAGCCTATGAGGAACGACTTAGGGAGCTGGGGATGTTTAGCCTGGAGAAAAGAAGGTAAGAGGTGATATGATAGCCCTGTTTTAATATTTGAAAGGATGTCTATTGAGGGAGGGAGCAAGCTTGTTTTCTGCTGCTCCAGAGAACAGGACCCGGAACAGGGGATGCAAGCTACAGGAAAAGAGATTCCACCGAGAACATTAGGAGGAACTTCCGCTGACAGTAAGGGCTGTTCGACAGTGGAAGGCACTCCCTCGGAGGGTTGATAGAGTCTCCTTCCTTGGAGGTCTTTAAACAGAGGCTGGATGGCCATCTGTCAGGGATGCTTTGATTTGGATTTCCTGCATGGCAGGGGTTGTGGGACTGGATGGCCGTTGGTCTCTTCCAACTCTATGATTCTGATTATTCTATGATTCATCAAAAATTTTTCATTAATGATAATTGCAGATTCATAAAAAGAAACTTTAACCTTGGCAATAGGCCAGGTTTTAATCGTGGCTACTCTTCCCAATATTGATAAATCATATTTCTTCCATTTTGTTAAATCTTTATTTATTTGTTGCCATGTTGGTTTATAATTATTCTCAAACAAGTTTATATTATTATCCGTTAACCATATGCCTAAATACTTTACTTTCTTTTCTGCCTTTAATCCGGATCTAGATGTCAATTCTTTTATTTCAGTCTCTCTCATGTTCTTTGTTATCATTGAGGTTTTATCTTTATTTATCTTGAAACCCAACTGGTTTCCAAATTCGTTTAACTCTGTTAATAAATGCTCTGTAGATCTCATTGGCTCTTCCAATATAATAAAAATATCGTCGGCTCTCAGTTTATGTTCACAACCTTTGATTTTTAAGCCTCTAATTTTGTTATTTGCTCTGACTGAGTTGTTCAAAATTTCTAAAACTGTGATAAACAGAAGTGGGGAGAGAGGACATCCCTCTCTTGTTCCTTTATTTATTGAGATTCTATCTGGTTTTTTTTTTTTTTTTGCCATTTATAACTTTTTGAATTTTTTGTTCTGAATATATTTCCTTTATATTTGCTTAAAAAAGTTTACCCATGTCTATTCTTTGAAGAACTTCCAACATGAATTGCCACTTTATAGAGTCTAGCTTGAATTTATATAGATACTCCATTGTCATTATTTTTGGTTTCTTTATGTTCAGCAGTAAATCTGCCTCTGCGCTTTCTTCTCTGACCTTCCTCAGTAATAATTCCAAGTGTGGGATGTTTTCCTCCTGTAGTATGGTGTCATCCACACAGTGGCAACCCTAGGGGTAGTGTCCCCCTCCACTGACCACTTCCCATTTCCCACCCTACATAATCCATAATCATGCTTTTTTGCACTAATGTTACTTGTAAATCATAATTCCAATATACCACTGAATGTAATGATAATAGTTGTGACATAAACAACTAGCAAAATTAAAATTATCCTTCAAATTACAATAGCATATGCATAACCTAAATGTATTTACATATACATAGTGAAAATTTGGTTATAATATACATAATGTTTTTTTAAAAAAAATAAAAGAATATTTTTTCCAAAAAATTCAAAAAAATTAATTTTTAAATTTGAATTTTTGAAAATTCTAGGGCCTCTTCTTTCTTCTCCCACTGAGCTTCACCTCCCTCCCACCATCTCTTAAAGCATTTTAAAGAGATACAGGCAAATGCCACAATGTTTCTGCCAAAATACAGGTGTTTGAGGAGCAGTGGTGTTACCCCCTCTTAGTGTGTCACCTGGTGTGGTCTGCACCCCCCTAGTGACACCACTGCATCCAGATATCTTAGACTATTGATGTTCCTCCCTCCTATCTTCACACTTCCATCTTCTGACTCTTAAACTGTTGTTCTTATGATATTTTCTGCATACCAGTTGAACAAATAGGGTGATAGAATGCAGCTTTGCCTTATCCCTTTCTGTTTTTCTGAATTCTGTTCTAACAGTAGCCTCTTGTCCTGAGTACAGATTTCTTATCAGGACTATGAAATGTGGTGTCATTTCCATGTCTTTAACATGTCCCATGTTTGTCAAACATGTCTTTAAGAACCATCCATAGCTTTCCATGATCTATGAAGTCAAAGGTTTTGCTATAGTCTATTAAAGCACATGCTGATGTTTTTCCTGGAATTCCTTGATGTACACACATCATATGTTTGCAATGTGGTCTCTAGTGCCTCTCTCTTTCCTGAACCCTGCTTGCACCTCTGGAATTTCTCTCTCTGTGTATGATTGGAGTATGAGACTATACAGACCGCCCCTTTGGGGTGTACTGCAGCTGCCCCTTTACTGGCCGGATCAGTGCTGTGGCAACCACATGCCACAGAACTTATCCAGCCTCCGTAGAGCACAAAAAGAAGCCAGAAAAATCAGCTCCTTTTTGTGCCCTCGAAGGGGCATCATAGCTGCCGCTGTGTGACGTGATGATGCTCCTTTGGTGCTGCACCATTTGGCAGCAGTGCCAAAGGTGCATCATTGTGGTGCATGCCGTGTAGGCCAGCAAGGGCCACAATGGCACCCTGCCAGCAGTAGGGCTTGGAGTGTGTGGACGCTCAGCCTCACCCCATCCACAAGCCAGCGCTTTTCGCTGGTCTGTACAGGGCCTATGTTGTAGAATTTTGAGCATAATTTCACTTGCCTGAGAAATTAATGCTGTGGTCCTATAGTTGCTGCGGTCTTTTGAGTCCCCTTTTTTGTGGATGGGGATGACAATTACTATTTCTGGTCCAATATGTATGGAGCTTGATGTAATTTAAAGGATTGTAGGCATTACAAGTCAAAATCTTGTTTCATTAAAATAGTAAGTGAAATAATAAATATTGCCCTGAGCAATGCTGCGTAGATTTCCAAGTCTTCAATAATAGAAGAGAATTTCTCTCTCCAAGACCATAATATATAGACGCTTGAAAGTTGGAAGTGGTACTAATCGGGTATGGCTCCCATGGATATTTGTTTGTTTGTTTTAAAAAATGTGTGTGTTGTGTGCCTTAATCATGACATAGGCATTATTTAGGATAAGAATTAAAAGAAAAGATTAAAGTAGAAAAATTTGCAGTGAGTGTAACTGAGAGCATAGAACAGGAAACAAAGCAGTAAACATTGCATCCAGAGTAGGCCAACAATGTTCAAGACTGGAAGCAAACAAAGGGAAAAACACATGCAAAATAAGTAGTACTGCAGTGGTGAAAAGTTTAAACTTCCTCAAATAACTTTTACATCTCCTGTGAAGAATACTTCAAAAGAAGGCAAGAGGCATGCTTCAGGGACCCACAGTCCATGGCTTCGTTCAGTCAATGTTCCTAGCTTTGAAATCTCCAGAATATTTTTTTTAATTACTTGCCTCTAATACAGATTGGTGTTCAAATGAACTGTCTGAATTGCATTGCTGCAGTTGCCACTATTATGGAGTTTATCACATGAAAGAGATTGGGAGTTTATCCCATGAATATCTCAGAAAAACTGCGTAATTATGCAAAATTATTTTGCATGACGTCGCACAAAACCTGCCATTAAAGTAGTCACAAAGAAGCATTTATGCACATCTTTTTACTTTCAGGATTTCAGTGATAATGCATTTCTGATATCACTTTATTTGCACAATTGCGTGTGATAATCATTTGCACGATTACTCACCATTTTCGCTTTATTTGTGGGAAGCATTAAATGTGCATTAATCTCTCTTTAATGCTGAAATTAGCATCAGTGTGATAAATTCCTAGATCAGAGTTTGCAGTTTTTCAGGTCATTTTGGTATTATCCCCTTTCACTTCCAATATTCTACACTTCAGGGCCATAACTTCCGAACATGGTTAAATGGTTGCAGCAGGAAGTCTTCAGATATGACTACTGTTAATGATGGAATGTTATCTAACGCAACATTTTCTTTTGTCCTTACCCATGATTAATACTTACATTTTTTTTCTGTTCAAAACTGAATGTTGTTAGGTGTGCTTCAATTTTTTTAAAATAAACCTTAACCCTAACCTTTCAGTTCAAGTAACTGTTCTTGTGGGTTGCGGATGAAATCAGTACTTTGTCATACTTAGTACAGTATATGCCGTTCAGATCAATGATACTTCTTATGATTAAGATAGCGTAGCTTAGGTTTGTCATGGTTAAGACTTAAGTCTCATTAACTTCAGTCATTTTATTCCAAGTATGATTTAAATCTGGATCCAACCCAACATGACAATAAACAAGTTTCAGGAATGTGTCTTCAAATTCCACATCACCATTCCCCCCTCCCCCTCAATTTTCGGGGAAATAATTTGTTTTTTTTATATACCGCTATTCCAAAGATCATTGCGGTGAACAGCAAGTAAGCTAATGAGCAAGTAAGCTAATTTGCCCCCAACAGTCTGGGTACTCATTTTAGCGACCTCGGAAGGATGCAAGCCTGAGTCGAGCTTGGGCCCTTTTGCTGGTCTTGAACTCGCAACCTTCAAACAGCTTCAAACTCATGTTCTCATAAGGTTCATCAGTGGATATTGTCCATGACACATCTAACGAAACCCCCATGATTAGAATCACTGTCCAGATCCTAGAAGAAAACAGGGTGTGCTGTTAGAGCATGTTCTATCTGAGCTTCTCAGTGCATTTTTCTGTTAATTGTTGGAAATGGAATGCAGCATGAACTAGAAGAACCTTGGTCTAACGCAACAAGGTCATTTTGTGTTCTTGAGTCAAAGTGCAGGAGGCCTTTTCTGTGTTTTTGCCATAGCAAGGTCACCCTTCTGTGCAAGTTGGTTAAATGTTGTCCAGGGCACCATGCCTGCAGGCTTCTATTTCTGTGTTGTCCTCATAACTACACAATCCAGGGGGAAACACATTCCACTAATTGTATTAGTTATATTTAAATCTTCTTCCTCCTCCTCTTATTGACCCAACAATCCTGTGAAGTAGGTCATGCTGAGAATATAACTGTGCAGGGGTAGGCAAAGTATGGGCCTGCTGTTTTTGTGATCCATGATCCCTTCATCTTCCCTCGACTGTCATTTTTTCTGGCACTCAGAAGGGTGAATTACCTCTTGTGGAAGCCTGTAGGGACAGTAATTCATCTTTTAAACAGGTTGTAGGACCATGTGGCTTGGCAGCTAAGTGGGGCTGGTTACCTGCCTCAGTAACCAGCCCCTGTCTTCACCTTCTAGCGGAAAGATAGCAGAGACCAACCAAATCTCCCATGAGAACCTGAGTGCTTTTTATTTTGTCAGGCCTTTGGTTGTGAATAATGTATTGTAGCAGAAGGAGATTTTAACAGTGTGTGTTGTGCTTGCATCTTTCAAAGTCTGTTTTAAAATTAACTTTGTGTTTTTAGCAGGATCATTGCTTCATTTTTTTTAAAAAATCAACTTTTGTACTGATCAGATTTTTTTTGGGGGGTGTACTTTGTTTTAAGTAGTCGTAAGCCACCTTGAGCCCTGTGCTAGGATAATGATGGGAAATAAATTAAACAAATGAAGAAATTATTATTATTTAATTGTAAGTCTATAAGGCTCCAAAAGTTAGCCTTTAAAGAGTGTTCATAAATTTCAGCTCGTCCAAAGAACTGCAGCCAGATGTTAACAAGGGTTTGCTACATGAATCGTAAAACACTTTTGTTGGAACACCTCCACTTGCTGCCAGTCTGTTTTTGGGCACAATTCAAAATGCTGGTTATAAAGCCTTACATGGCTTGGGTCCAGGTTTTGTGAAGAATTGTGTTCTCCCATTTGAGCCTGCCTGTGTTTTGAGATCTTCAGGGGGGACCTCTCTGTCCCATCATTCTCACAACTATATCTACTGGGAGAAGACCTTCTTGGTGGCTGCTCCCAGGCTCCTACCTCCATGGAGAGAGCCTAGTCTGGCAAAGTCTTTGCTGTCCTTCTCTGGACAGTTGATGTATTTTGTTTCACCAGGTCTTTGAGAAATGATTGCTTACAAAGAAAGAGGTTTTTTTAAATAATATGCTGTGCTGTCCATAATTGTTTTTCTTTTTTAAAAAATGGTTATGCCTTTACATTGTTTTAATTTTGTTGATGGTTTAAATCTATTTTAACTTTTGCATGGTTGTAAACTTCTATCTGTACCTGTTTTAACTATAAGCCAACTTGAATCCTAGGGCTAGGAACAAGGATGTGAGGAGAATGGGTATGATGATGATAATAATGACGATTATGTAGGAAAATTTGTCAAAAGAAATCACTAGAGTTCTTTTTAAGGTTCCATCTCATCATTCACTGCCTATTTATTTGTAGATGGTGAGGGATTTGTAAAAGTCCAATTGTTTCTCAGCAATAGGAGTTATTTCCTTTAACCTTGTTCTGTGGTGCTAGCCCCAGTTCAACATTGCTACCATTAACCCTACAAATGTAATGACGGAGAAGGGGAATGTCACTATGGAGGGGAAGAAATTATCAGTTTGTCCTAACTGAACCTGCTTTCCTTGGACTGATAAGACTTTGCAAGCTGCTTATTCAGTTTTACCATCAGCTTCCAAGTTTTCTTAAATGGCAGGGCATTGCTGAGAGAGAGAGTGATTTCCTTGTGCTATCCATTAATTTGTCTATTGGGGCTGCATCAGTGCTAATGTACATAGGAGGAAGCTGCTTGTTGTATAGTTTTAAAAAGAGAAACCATAATATGTAGTTCCATGCATGTAACTATTTGGACAAAGTCAACCATAACAAGCACATCAAAATATCAATGATAGGTTTACATTTTTAATTGAATCATTATATTATTATGTACAGTCATGTCCATCTTATAGCAACACTAAAGCAAACCTAACAGAGGGTTGTTAGGTTGTTGGGTTTTTTTTTTTTTTTTGCAAGATTTGTTCAGAGGAGGTTTTCAATTGCCATCCTCTGGGGCTGAGAGAGTGTGACTTGTCCGAGGTCACCAGTGTGTTTCCATGGTTGAATAGAGATTCAAACCTTGCTCTCCCAGAGTCCTAGTCCAACACTCAAACTACTACACCAGCCTGAGACGTGATAATTTCAATTAAAATTAGTTTTAATTGAAACATTTTGTTTGCATGCTTTAAAGTAATTTGCATTGTAAGAGTTTTGCCATAAAAAGCAGCCTAGAAATAATTAAAATGCTTTGTTGTCCCCTGTTGGCCTAGTCCCCTCACCATACCACTGACACTTGAATGAAGTGGGGTTGGCTCTACTTGGAAAGCTCTGAATAAGAAGAACTGAATGTGTGCCAAGTGTGATGTATCAAAGGGTAGCTCTTCTCTATTGTGACCCGTGTCTCACAGAAAAGCAGGACAATTCTGGGTAATGGCCTTGGAAGCAAGCAGACTGAAGGCTGTTGTTTACAGGGCTTCATTCTTGCTGGGTCCAAGATTCTGCTTTTGCATTGTTATTCGAATAAGGTTAGAAACTCCTTCCTGGGGCAACAAGACTCATCCCTTGCAGCAATAAAAAACATGGTTACTTTGACATGTGGGCGAGTGGGGATGGATGAGAAGGGCAAGGTCACTTCAGAACAAATGTGTCTCTGTGTGCATGCTGAACAGCTTACTTATTTTGCTAATTCCCGCCCCCCTTTTCCTGTAGGTCTCATAAAACAAGGGCGAGAGAGGTTAGAGCAGACTATCAAAGCCTCCAGTTCCAGGCTGTCCTCCTAGTGAGTATCTGTCTCTTTCTGTCAGTGGGTTGCTGCTGTCTCTTTAAAGCTCAGCCTGACGATAACCTCCTACAAGCAACAAGCCGTGGATTGAGCTGACTGGCACAGAGCAGGATGATGCACTGGGAAGCATCTCTTGCACAAACTGGGATTTGTGGTTCTATATGGCTTTGTTGCACAAGCCTGCTTCTAACAAGTGCTTTTTCTTGTGGAAATGTAAGTAAAGTTGCTAAATGAGATTACTGGAAGTGAGATCCATTGGAGCTTTAATGTCTCTTCTGTGGTGATTTGAAAAAAAGGGGCTTCTATGGAGCTGTAGGATGCCACACAGTCCCCTTAGCTCCTTGCCAAGAAGAGTGGAGAGTATGAACATTTAACTCTATTTATGTTTGGTTTACTGGCTTGAGTTGTAAATAAATAAATAAATTTAATTTGTACTCCATCTTTCTTATGCAAAGGGAGAACTGAGAACTAAAGGCCACGAAGGTGACAATTTTGTGGTTAGTCTTGCTTGTGACATTTTTTTAAGTGTTGTAGCTTGTTTTCGCCTTTCTAATAGTTTCACTTTAGAGAAGGAAGAAAAGTGCTATATGAGTTGGACCACTTTCATCCTTCTTGATCTAATTTCTCTCAAGCAAAAGGCTGCTTTTTAAACAGCAAAAAGTATATTGGGGGAATTTAGTGACAAATCTTTCACATCAATGGTTCTTAAGTAGAGGATCTAGAATGGAATATTGGCATTAAAAAATAACTACACAGTTTCTAATGTTCTGTCCACTGTGTGCTAGAAGCACAAAAGAGGATGGATTATTTTAGTAATCAGGATTTCAGATTTTTACAGAGACTAGTATTTGCTATTCCAGCAGTTTCTCCAAAATACAACACTGGACAGAAGGTAGATCTAGATATTTTGGCAGCTCCGGTTAGCAGTACATTATTGACTAGCATTTATTGCTCCAAATAATATTAGCAACGGAATCAGGGACGTAGCCAAGGGGGCGGGGTTCTTGGGGTCTGGACCCCCCCTTCCGTTAGATAAAATTAATGGTGTGTGCTGCCGCGCCGCTGCACCCAAGCCCCATTATAATGGTGGCACTTATCTGGACCTCCCCCCTTCCCAAAATCCTGGCTACGTCCCTGACGGAATGACTGCCTCCTCACTTCCAGCCATACTGCAGAAATGAATAAAGTTTGGGGTAATCAGGAATAGGTTTTTGTGTGGAGGGACTGTGAGCTCTGTTGATTTCACCTATTCAAAATAAGCCTCTGAACTCAGATTCAATTCTAAACAGTTTGTATTAGGGTGCAGTTGGTGGATGTTTGGGTATTAGTTTTAAAAAAATCTTTCCTCCCCACCCCAAGAATTCACATGTTCAAGCTTCCTGTCCAATAATAAAATCTCAGTTCTTGTTTTGATAGAATACATGTCTGTGGCTATAACAGCCAGATTCAAACCTCCCCCAAATTATATATCATCTGTGACTTCAAGTTTCTCCTTATGGAGGTGGAAAATCTGAAATTTTCAGTCTTTCAGTTTGTGATTGTTTTTTTACTTTGCAGTGCTGAAAAAGTCGTCGCCTTAATGGAACGTTCCAAAAGCCCAGATTGTAACAGCCAGGTAAGTTCCAGACAGGGTGTCATGTAAATAAATGTGTTTAGTTGCATTCACACTGGAAGCACAAAAATGTAAGGAACCTAATTACTTAGCTGTTTAAAGGTGCCAGTAAGGTAGAGAATTCTGCAGGCTGGGCCACAGTACGGCTGTGGCTACGTTGATATGTGTTTACTCCATACAAACATACTTCACTTTCTGTCTCTGACGTGATTTCCCCAAAACTTGGAAAAAGTACCTTTTTTGAACTATAGCTCATAGAATCTCCCAGCTAATATGACAAATGATCCATATTTACATTTATGGCTATTGTTCTCATGTGGTAACATAGCTAATTCTTGGCTAACTTTGATGGTCTCCTTTCTGTCACATTCAGCCTTCATCACCAACAGACAACATCAATCTTGGACCTTCTGCTAATCCTAAGTAAGTCTACTGCATTTTATGATTCTGCAGAGTATAATGAAACTGTTTCCATTTCCTCAGTTGGCTTTGCTGTGGCTAGTCATCTTGAGCTCCTGTACAAGTCTTCTTTACAGCAGACTTGTGCAACATTAGCACTCACTGTTTTCAGAATAATAATAATAATAATAATAATAATAATAATAATAATGAGGATGGTGATGATGATGATTCCTTAGCATTAAGTTAAACTATTTATCAAACAAAACGAACTTAGTAAAGGAAAAAAAGGTTTGAAATAATGATGGGTGTGAATTTAACTTGGTTTATTTTTGTTATAAGAAGTCCACATTTTTTTCAGCAATATAATGGAAAGAACTTCAAGGTTGTTGTTTTGTTTTAATGAATATGAAGAAAAGTAGAACTGACAAATTGGTTTACTCTGGTAGAGGGCTTTAATGGATTAGCTCTTAAAAGTCCATCCTGAAACCTAGGTATTCAACCACTATCCATAGTGTTCAGTTAGGCTCACTGCTACTTTTTCTAACAGACTTCTCAACTATAGAACATGTAAAATATCTTCTTCTTGATGCAAATAGTTGTGCCTTTTCAACCAGTGTGGCAGCTGAGCATTCTATTTGGTTTTGGTAAGAACTGTTCAAAGTCTGTAAAAACCTTCATAAAACTGATTAAAAGAACTTGAGGTTTTATTTTTTTTAAAAAACCCACAAATATGGCAGAATACAAAACTAATAGATTTTTTTCTTTCTCTTGTATAGGGTTGTAACTCTTTGCTTATTTCATTCTGGCATGTGAGAATGAATTATTTTATTCATTCTTGCTGCTGGGTAGTGTTATGAAAGATTGCACACATTTCCCAATGATTTTTCTCATAATGGTTTGTGAAAAATTTGAGGATTTTTCCCCAAAGCTTTCATTTTTGTGCAAACCCCTTGTCTCTGCCATGAAATGTGTTTATGCAAATGGGTATACTTGTGTATAAATACAAATGCATTTTTCACAAGAGTCGCAAATTACAGAAACATTTACAACAGGTGACCATTTTCCGATCTGGTGTCTTGATGTGTTGAATAACTCATTCTCATTCAGGATGAGAAAAATTATCTAGATTAGAAAATGTGTGCATATTCTGTACATCCCCACTATAGTACTGGATTAGTTTGTGTGGTCTGATATTTATCATCTTTGTGGGACTGATGAAACATTGTATTGGCCCTGTTATTAGTTAAAATGTGACAGCTGCAGAAGCTGGTGATAGGGGACAACAGTAAGAGAGGAGGACCAAGATGTGTTTGCTACCCTAAACCTACCTACTGCCACCAGGTGCTATACAGCAGTGCCATTCATTGGCTGGTCTGCAGCAAGTTGGCAGAAAAGCAAGAAACAGTTATAGTCAATGGACATAAACATAATGACAGTACCTGACACACCCGGGAAGAAAATATTTGAAATGTTTTCAATTCTGCTGTTAAATAGTCAGTCCTCAGTATCAGTGGTCTTGCCATCCACAGATCTGAGCAGCAAGCTCATGTTGCCCCCAGTGGTGGTGCATGCCCATGGCCACTCTGCCATTAGAGACAGCCTCCATTGTCCCATGGCAGTGTGGGCAGCAATAGGGCAAGTGACAAAGTTTTTATTGCTTTTTTTTTTTTTAAATTTCTGTGTTGTCTTCTTTTCCCAACAGTGCCAAACCAACAGATTTTGACTTTCTAAAGATAATTGGCAAAGGTAGTTTTGGAAAAGTAAGTATTCTAGAACAGAAGGTTTTCCTACTTATTGTTCTTGGAAACCATTCTCCTGATCTATTCTGCCCTCTTAGCAGTTTGGTTCTGACCTTCTTGAACTGGTGTCATTTTCACTTACTGTGTGATTCTCTCCCTTATCTTTGGTGATTGTTAGCCCCCCATGTTTGGTCTGCTGCTCTTGCTGCCATTTTAAAGAGACACATTACATTGTCACTGAAGAGTCCCAATTTTTAGTCAGCACCATGCATTTAGCACCTGGTAAATTGTATCTTTGCTCTCAAGCTATGTTTCTGGGAAAGTAATATGAGGCAGGAAGAGAACAGAACACTCCCACTCCCTTGACCTGTTTAGGAAGAAACTTAAGACCTATCTCTTCCAACAGGCTTTCCCCCATGTGTCTTGACATCTGTTCCCCATCATATATGCTGCTTTCCAGCTAATTCTGTCTTTTGGCTATGGTTTTTATTCTCTGTGGTTTTATTGTGTTTTTAATTTTGGAATGTTTTTATGATGTTTATATACTGTTGTCCAAATTGTATAATGTTTTATATCCTTGTTGTAACCCGCTTTGATCTCCTTTGGAAAAGCGGGCTATAAATAAACAGTGATGATGATGATGATGATGATGATGATGATGATGATGATGATGATGAGAGGGATGCTTCTACTTCTTGTGCAAGTAGCATCTTTCTGTGGTTTTGAGAGCTAGCAGCTATTGAATGCAATATTCTGCCACAGAAGGTGTTTCCACACACAAAAAGCAAAGGTTTTGTTTGAAGTTTTTATTATTTAGGAAATTTTAATACTTACAACTATAAAACAGTGCACAAACCAGCATTTGTGGGCTGCTAGTGTTGCACTCCACCGTGATTATGTTCAGAAAAATTCAAGAGAAACTGTCAGTATTTCTTTTATATTATCAGTAGCAAACCTGTGAAATATCAGAGCTCTTTTAAAAACACATGCCTGTGACACCATTTTAAATCAACCATTTTACAATCCTGTCCTCCTTTTAAAGAGCTCAGGGTTGCATGCATGGTCCTCTTTCTGCTAGATTATTTCTCTCTCAACAACCTGTTAGGTAGGTTAGGCTGGGATACAGTGACTAGCCTGAAACTATATCATGAGCTTTGTGACTCAAGCCTTCCCTGCACAAGTCAAAAGGCCCCAAATTGACTGTGTGAATAGGGGCAAGTCAGATGGGGGGGAAACCCTTCATAAGATGGTACATGATACATCCAAGGAGGCATGGAGACAATGTGAATCCAGTGAAAAAGCTAAACGCACACTAGCTAGATCTTTCTTCAACTACCCACACCCTGGACCTCTTATTCCTGCTACAGGTCCTTCTTGCAAAACGAAAGTCTGATGGGAGGTTCTATGCTGTGAAAGTTTTGCAGAAGAAATCTATCCTCAAGAAGAAAGAGGTATCTTTTTAAAAAAAACAGAAAATCTTTACTTGCACTGTGAAACAATGAATGTTCTTCAGCACAATCATGTTTTGCTATTCTCTGCCCCTCTTCTGTGGCATGACCTCTTATAACTGCTATCTGTGTTTTTTCAATTTTATTTAAGCAAGTGGTTTAGTCTGTATTTAAATGTTTTTATTTGTTTGAATGTTTTAAATGTCTTATCTGTTGGACATCACCTTGAGAGCCCTGCTGGAGAGGAAATAGACAGATACTCATTAAATTGCAACATATGCCACAGTTATGTAAGATGAAATACAGCGTGTGTGTGTTTCTCTATATCTACAATAGGCAAAACTCTTAATAGCCTTTCATGAGAATTAATCTTGAGTTTCAAAAGCTGTTACTGGTTTTAAGTTGTATTCTTTTTTAAAATGGTTGTATAATGCTTTGAAATCTTTAGAGGTAAGTAGTTCATAAATAGTTGTAAAATACATTTATGTATATATACATACTTTATATCAGTTCCAACCAGGATCTTAACCTGTCATCAGTGAACTACCATATATAGAACCGGAACCAAACTACTTGTGCACTTATAGCTGTATGAAACTTTTATTAATTACAAACTGCTTTTATGGGGACATTTATGAGGACTATATCCTTGGCATACAGGAAAGAGGGAAAGGAAAACAGGAAAAGAAAGTCATGTTGCAGTTCTAATGAAACTGCCACCTTTGCTGAAACTGCAGTTTGTTGGGGAGAAGGAAACCTTTGCCAAAGACATTTGACTGTATGAGTGATATGTGTGATTTTCACTATTACTGACTTTTATAATCCTAACTCTATATTCTTGCTTTATCCTCTCTCTTTCTCGCTTGATTATTTTAATAGCAAAACCATATCATGGCAGAACGCAATGTGCTGCTGAAGAATGTGAAACATCCTTTCCTTGTGGGGCTCCACTATTCCTTCCAGACCAGAGAGAAACTCTACTTCGTGCTTGATTATGTAAATGGAGGAGAGGTAAGTGCATGCCAGACATCTATATGTGTTGAGCATAGCATTGGTGCAAAAATTTGGGAGATTCTTTCCAATCTTCTAATGTTTTTTGACGTCTTGTGACTGATTTAATGTATGTTCAGTTCTAGTTATTCTTAGACTCAAAGACAGAAGGACTAAAGGTGGGAGGAACAGCCATTAAAAATCTAAGATACGCAGATGACACACAATTTTCCTAGCAGAAACAAACAAAGACCCGGAGCAATTACTGACGAAGGTTAAGAAGGAGAGTGCCAAGATAGACTTAATTGTGAATATTAAATAATAATAATAATAATAATAATAATAATAATAATAATAATAATAATACAGTAGACCCTTGTTAGACGCTGGGGTTTGGTTCCAAGATCTCCTGTGTATAACAAAATCCATGTATGCTCAAGTCCCATTAAATATAATGACATAGCAAAATGGTGTCCCTTATAAAAATGGAAAATCAAGCTTTGATATTTGAAATTTATACTTTTTTGAATATTTTCAAACTATATATGTTTGAATCCGTGTATAAAAAAAAATCTGTGTATAATCAGTGTATAAGAAGGGCCGACTGTAATAATAATGACCATAGAATTCCTCCTAGACAACAAGAAAATGGAAATAGTCAAAGAGTTCACATACCTTGGTTCAAATATTGATCAGAGTGGAGATTGCAGTCAAGAAATTAGGAGAAAACTAGGATTGGGAAGAGCAACTATGAAAGAACTGGACAAGATTACAATGCATAAAAACATTAGTCTGAACACTAAAGTGAAGAGCATTACCATGTATAGCTGAGAGAAAGCAGATAAGAAGAAAATCAACTCATTTGAGAGGTGGTGCTGGAGGAGAGTACTGGGGATACTGGGGGTGGCCATGAAAATAAACAGTTGGGCTCTAGAACAGCTCGAGCCTGAACTCTCTGGAAGCCAAGATGACTAAATTGAGGCTGCCATACTTTGGCTACATCATGAGGAAAAATGAATCATTAGAAAAGACATTGATGCTAGGAAAGCTGAAAGATAGCAGATAGAGAGGAAGACTGCATGCCAGATGGCTAGACTCAATCAAAGGGGCCACAGGCCTGAGTCTGCAGAACGGATTAGAGAAGCAGAGGACAGGGAGTCTTGGAGATGTTCCATCCATGAAGTTGCTATGGGTTTGAGTCATCTTGTGGGCAGTTAAAAATAACAAATTCACCCCCTTCACATTGATTTGCACCAATTTACAGAATCATAGCTTTTGGCATACCATCAGGCTTTCAATCAAAGTGCTCTAAGCTTGGAACCAACTAGTTATGGCTATTGGTTTGCAGTGATGAATCTGTTCCAGACTTTGCAAGTGCTGTCCAGGTACCTTCAAGCACTATCTTCAAAATAGGTTCAGGATCTTGGATAGCTCCTTTAAACTTCAGTCTAACTCAGAGTAGATTTACCACTTTACTGATATGCAGTCTGCCACATACCACTGCTTGGAAATGAGCATGATCCTGAAAGCTTAGAATAAAAAAAGCTGTTTCCCATGAAAGTGTGTTAGCTCTAGATGCTGTTGCTCTAATTGGATCTCTGTTCAGATAGATAAGGGATGCTGTTACAAGAGGAAATACATTTTCAAAACACTGTGATCCAGTTTCAGATTCTTGCATCTCTATCCATAGCTCTTCTTCCACTTGCAAAGAGAACGTTGCTTCCGGGAGCCCCGAGCACGCTTTTATGCAGCTGAAATGGTCAGTGCAGTGGGGTACCTCCATTCCCTGAACATCATCTACAGGTAAAACATTTCCATAAAGAGAAGAGATCTCTGGTATGATACATATTGCTATAACTGATGGGTGGATGGATAGATAGATTGCATCCAACATGCCCAAAGGGCTGGCAAATGAATTTACATTTTTGTAAATTTGCACTTAAAAAGTCTTTCTTTCTCATACCTTGCCAATGCTTTTAACAGATGTACGTATGAGAAAATCAAATGTAGATTTAATCATCTGTTTTATACCTTTTTGGAAGCTACAGACAGATTATCTGCCTTAAAAAAGAGTAAGCCTCACTTGTACCTTTTATCTGATTTAATATTGTTACTTTAAAAACAGCTAAAATGCTTGATTTCTCTACTTTATGGGAAAGTAGGTAGAGATATCATGGGCCCCCCAACCAATCCACTACCCATTTCTGGTGGTAGGAGCCTATCTTACCCATGCTCAGTCTTCTTGGCAAGAGGTATATGAGAATAACATATGTTGAGCTGACTTTCAAAGTGGCTTTGCTGCTTTGCATTAGTTCATCCTGGTGCACCCTAAGTCATACCTGGTTCTTCCAGTATGCTTTTGTGAGGATGTGTTTATAGGACTTAATGAAAGTGAGGCAGCAAACATAGAAGTAATGGCTTCCACTGGGACTATAACATTATAGTCTATAATAGACCAGTATAGGCTATAAAATTTTCATCTGGGGGAAAATAAGGAACACTCAAATGAAATGATTTTATTGGTTTGGGAAAGACATCTCTGAACTTATCACTTTTTGAAGTCTGCACAATGTAATTTTTTAATGGACATAGTCAAATGGTTATCTAGAAACTGGGTGAAAAGTGTGCTTTACGATTCCAACAGAACTTAAACCTCCTTTTTTTCCTTTCCCTCTGTCATATTTAGGGACTTAAAACCGGAAAATATCCTATTGGATTGTCAGGTATGTAACCAGTCTGGGTGTCATATGTGTAAAATTACAATTGCTTTCCTAAAGAGACTGCACATTCTGTAGTTTAGGATAACAGACAGCTCTTGTTTCAAGAATTGTAGAATGAATACTATGTGAAGCTCAAAATATATGCATGGCATGTCAAATGTGAAGGTCATGTGCATATACAATTAGGAGCATATTGCAGTTTAGAAAAGACTCTTTAAGTGACATACAAACCAATCCTTTTCTAGGCAGTATTTTTGCACTGCTAAAAAACCTGAGCCTGATATTTATATGTGCATGACCTTTGCATAGGATGCACTCCTGTTTTTTAGTTTATTTACTCAAGCGAGTATGCATAGCCGGCTAAAAAAGGCAATTTGAAATTTCATCTTGTGAAATTTGCATCCATGTGCTTTGTATTAGCCATTCTCTGCATAGTATGTTTCAGGCATGGTGTGCAGTTGGGTTAAATATGTTATAAAATATGCAACACATTAGATCTTTTTAATTTGTGTATAGAAAAAATATATTCTGCATCAGGGAAAGGAGGAAATAAGTAGTATGTGTTTTTAACTTTCCCAAAGAAAATAATGTGAATTGTAAGCACGCAGAGTAATACCAGTGGTTTTATAAATGTCCAACAAAATTTGATTGTAAATCTTGGCATATTTGATTAGATTTCCAAAATACTAATAACTGCAGGGTTGGATGGTTTTTTTCAATATCAGTCTTTAGTAGGAAATTTTTACAATTAGACTTAGGCAACCAGATTGTACATGAACACAACAACACTAATGAACTTTGAACTGCAACTTTCTTAAGCAGCCGAAATTTCTTCTTTTTCTTTTAGGGACATATTGTACTGACAGATTTTGGGCTATGTAAAGAAGGAATGGAGCCAGAAGAAACAACATCTACTTTTTGTGGCACCCCAGAGGTATGGTATGGAAATATTATTAAAATTTGAATCCATTTTTAATGGGTATTTCTGAAGCATGGAAAATATACTTTTTTGAACAACCTCCAGAATCCAGCATGGCTAGTAACAATGCTGCTTCAGGGATTCTGGAATCTTCAACCTAAACAAATAACAAAACCAACATAAATTTGGTGAAGTAAATTTGGACATGAAAGTTGGACTATTGATGCTAGTTATAACTGACAAAAAAAAAAAAACACCCTAGAAATATGCTGAAGCTATTTTTTCTTAAAAGACTTGTGGTAACCTGGAAGCTACAGACAAGAAAAAAAGTGGAACTTCATATTTCAACGCTCAATTGTAGATTATTAATTTGTTGTACTGCAAGTTGCCTTGGGTAAATATTTTGTGGGAAATGGCATGCTCATTAACTAATCACCTCAGCAACCTGACTTTTCCATAGAGTAACTACAGTAGCCCTCTGTTTTTGCGGGGGATCCATTCCCCCCCCCCCCCCGAAAACAGAAAATTGTTGGTATTCAAGCCCCATTGGCTTAAATGGTGCCATGAACCCCATTTTGTCCCCCTCCATTTGCCACCCATGAATGGGAGAGGGATGCTGATTCAAAGTCCATGAAAATGGAGGGGTGGCTATATTGATTGATTGATTGAATTTATATCTTGCTTTTCTCCCAAGATGGGATATTGCTTGTAAAGATCAGGTGAGCTAGGTTGGATAACTAACCTTATATTGTTTGAAACATGAGAGAAGGCAGTGGTCAGATTCTGCCAGATGGCTGGGTTGAGAGGGAGACAGACTGTCATAAGCTGAGACACATTATTATGTAATGAGGAATCACATGTATAACCAAAACAGAACAGAAACTGTTTAGATACATGTTCTGATATTTAAAACATGGTGCATATCTTTGTTGATAAGCTGTTTTAAAATAAAAAGAATTATTTATATGATATGATGCAAATGGATAAACTCTCTTGCGAGATAAATGAAGACTCTTGGGATTAAAGCTCAAAAGACTGGTGTAAAGTACTAACATATATTAAGAAGAAATGGGGTGATATAATTTTATAAATATTCTTTGTCTTTATCTGGGAGCTATGATTAATATATTATGGAATGGATTGTAACTATAATAATATTAGAAGAGATAGGCTTGGATTAGAAGTACAAGAGAATCGGTGTGTTCTTGATATAGAATTATAATAGGCATATTTACTGACCTTTTTCATTTTTAATGAAATAGTAGTATTTTCTTTTCTTTTTTCTTAATCATACTTTGAATATGAGAAAGAAAAAATGTTATCATCCAAAGTTGAAAGCTTGTGAACTGACTTAGTTTGAAGGAAGATAACTATGTGGTAAGAGAGTATACGATCTTATTAATCAATGGTGGTGGAAGTTAAGGGTTTTAGTGTGGGGATGAGTGAGAAGGTATGTGAGAATTCCTGACTATGTTAGGTAAGGCAGAAAGAAAGGTTTTTTTTTGGTTTTGTTTTGTTTTGTTTTGTTTTTGAGTTGGTTAGAAGGAGTAGGTAGGAGAGGTGGGATTTAGTAAGTGACGAAGGTAAGA
>NC_056525.1:36918931-36980378 GCF_019175285.1 Sceloporus undulatus | reverse complement strand
CTTCTAGGAATATCCAGGTCCTCCAGTGCAACTCTATGGTCAACTTTACTAAAAGTTGCCCTGAAAGACCTAGAGATCACTCCTGGAGAGAGCGTCCACTGGGCCTTTGTATCTCCTCCAGCGCAGTGCCATGGTCAGTGTCTGTTGCCCTGGAGGACCCAGAGATTACTCCTAGAGAGGTGTCTTCTCAGGTAAAAACATGGTGCTTTAATGTTTTGTCTAGAATTAAACTAAAAATGTTAAACAAGAATGAGAGCGATTGAGAGCCCTTAAGTTGGGTCTTACTATTTTAATGTTAGAGTGTGTTTGCTAGCGTTATCAATAAAACTGTTGCACTTTCAGCTATGGATAAAGCAGGCTGTTAAACATCCATGAACATTAGAGTCTTTCCTTCTTTATATGACTGTGCTGTTCTGTCTTTGAAGTGACTATGGAGGGAGACATTAGGAATGTAATAATCTTCAATGCTTCCAAAAAGGAGATCTTTACTATGAACAGTGGCTATAGGGTTCTACAGAAAAAACTGCGTAGTAACTGGAAAATACAGAGGTGAGTACAGCCTGACTTTTCATGTGACTCTCAGCTGTCTGGATTTTATTGCTGTTGAATTAGATGAGAAGGTGAAACAAAGTTATGAAGGTGTAAAAATACTTGACAGTGGAATAGGAGTCAGCCCCTTCGGCTCTTTAACCTGCGTCTGAACTTGGCATCAATTCTTCGTACTTTCTAATATAACTTCCTTGAACTTTTAGATAGTGGAATAAAATTAGCTCTCCTTGTACTGAATGTAAATCTACATGTCAAATTTAAATGGCAGCTTGACTCTGTAACCTATTTGCAAAGTACGTAGAAAAGAAAACACAAAATCCACTGAAAGGTGATACACTTTTTTGAAGATTGAGATCAGAATGGATGCTGATGTGCATCTTCAGGACACAGTTACGTATCTTCAGAGTACGTCCCAGCTGAATCGCACATCTGTTTTCAAAGTCAGGATAAAAATTTGGACTGATTGTAGTATGACATCTGCCTCAAGGAATTTAACCACAGAGTGCATAAGCTACAAGGGAGCAGACAAAGCCCATTTTATCTTCTTTTGCTTTGCTGTTCACCTTACTAAGTAGGTTGGAATTATATTTGAACACGGAATTATGATTTATTGCATGCAAACATGAGAGCATCATAATCCACATGTGTTTCTTGGCTTGTTAAGATACAGTTTGAACACAGTAAACCAGGGGTAGGCAACCTTTTTGAGCCGGGGGCCGCGTTGCTGTCCCTCAGACAACTGGGGGGCCGAAGCCAAAAAATAAATAATTAAATAATTTTTTTAAAAAATTAAATATATAAATAAACCAGGACAAATGTAGGACAAAATTTTCAAATGGAAGACACTTTTTTAAAAAACATGGAGGACATGTGAAAAAATTTGCTGATTTTTAAAAAAATGTTAATATAAATGCATGTTTTTGAGGCTTCTATAGACAATTGCCCCCCAAAGGCCCCGGCGGCAATCGGCGGCAGGACCGGGCTGGGGCCGGTCCCAAGGCCTCGCCGGGCCGCATCCGGCCCGCGGGCCGCAGGTTGCCTACCCCTGCAGTAAACCATATCTCAGGTTCAGATGTAGCACTAACCTATGCATATCTATTCAGAGTCAGGGGCTTCCCCAGCAGATAATGATCACCAATTAGCAGGCACTAATCCTCTTTTGCATACCCTCCTACCCTGAGGACTGCCATCAGCACACAACAATACACATGCAAATCACTCCTGCATTCCCAGGCTCACACAGAGCACACACACACACACACATCTCCTTTCCAAGCAAGCATTCTCTGAAGATGCCAGCCATAGATGCTGGCGAAACGTTAGGAAGAAAATCTCCTAGAACATGGCCACATAGCCCCAAAAACCCACCAAAACCCATATCTATTTTGTTTTCCTGCTCAAGCAAGCAGGAAGAGGGCAGTGAGAACAGACAGACTGTTTCACAGACTTGCAGTTTGTGCACTTTGTGGCTTAATGAGGCAGCCTTACTGCCTTATTTTGTTGGTATTTACTAAAGTTAATATTTTGATGATTTGCAGAGTAACACAGATTCTCATTAATTTGTAGCTTAAAAGATGAAATCACTTCAGAGAAACTGACTGGAGTCAAACTGTGGATTACAGCAGGACCCAGGGAAAAGTTCACAGCTGCTGAAGTATGTTGTAATCATAAACACATCAATAACTGTCTAAACTAGATACACTTATCCTTGTGGTGTTGCGTAGTGGTTTGATTCTGTGAATCTTGTTGCAGCACTTGTGACTACTTTGTATGTAATTCTGCCTTTGTATGGCATTCTGTTACACTCTTAGAATATAGTAGCAGATTTGGCGTGCAATAATCTCCAAAGTCCCACATGCTGTGTGATGGTCCAAAAATTTAATTTCTTTAAAAGCTTTTTTTTAAAAGAAATTAAAGTTTTTTGACCATTACACAGGATGTGGGATTTTGTTTCCTTTTATTCTTTTACTCTAGGTAAAAGGGACAACATTAAGGTTTTTGTTTTTGCTTTTAGACAAAGAGTATTTTTTAATTTTTTAAAAAAGAAGGTTCATTTTGAACTCATAAACTTCCTTTGCCTTTAGGCTCTCTTGGGCTTCTAGAACATCTTCCCCCCTCAATCTATTTTTGAGATTTTGTGAGAGGGTTTTGGGGACTACCATGCTTCTGTTGTTTTCTTCTGTTGTTTCTCCCAAACTGAAGAAATTCCCAGCTGCAGGGCTGACCAGTAATGAAGGGAAGGCAAATCACCGGGAGTGTATGGCATACCAAGAGAGCAGCTTCAGTCCACAGGGACAGAATGTACTCGTGTTCTAACTAAAATCTGTCAACAAATATTTGTTATTGTTTATTGACAAAATATGATTTGGATTTTAAAAATACACACACGTTACTTTACTTTTCAGAAATTAAATTAGCCAAATGCCAGAAAATCTTTTGTGGTTCAGTTTTTGATGCTGAATATTAATTATTGTGCTCTTTGTTCCTTCTAAGTTTGAGGTATTGAGGAAATATCTAGAAGATGGTGGGGATATCTTGGTTATGCTTGGAGAAGGTGGTGAATCACGCTATGATACCAATATCAACTTTTTATTGGAAGAGTATGGGATCATGGTGAATAATGGTAATAACTGACTTAACAAAAGGCTTTTGTCTTGAGAAAGCACTAAAGATTCTGCAGTGATCACTTTATATACAATTTTGAGCATATTTTATTCCTTAATATGTAGGAATGATAGTATTAGGTTCGAAGAAAGTTAGAGTAGAATTGTAGCTTTGTCATCTCCCATTATTATTATTATTATTATTATTATTATTATTAATTTTTTTATACACCACTGTAAAGTTTGCACAGCATTTTACATAGTAAACAACAATACAAATAAAAGTAAAACCTGCCCAACAGCATACAATCTAAAATCATTCAAAGTTATAAAATTAAAAACATCTCTTAAAATGATTCAAGCTAGTATACAATGAAAAAACAAGAAAAAAATCTCCCTAATCCATGTCTGCTTATCTAGAAATTTAGGCACAGTAAATCCTACAATAAATGAGATACTGTGACATACTGTATTTGCTGTACTGAATCTTGAATTCTAAGTGAGCAGAGAGCAAGGTATATAGCAGCCTTCCCTGATCTGCCACCCTCAATATATGTTAGAATACAACTTCCATTTTCTTAGAAAATAGCTATGCTGGGGGTAATAATGAGGTTGTTGTCCAACACATATAGAGAATGCACAGTGGGGGAAATCTGGTATAAAGAGAATCTCTTGCACCCTTTAACTAAATATCCACTATCACATTACCCCAGTATATGTCAGTTATGTTGTTTTTTCTGGAATCTTTACCAGGCCTTGAACTTCAAAATTTAATCCTGTGTACACTGCACATTACATATCCAACAACTTTCTCTTCAATGCATGTGTTGCTCTTAGTAAAAGAAAGAGCAAAGTATTATACATCCTTATAAACACAATGCTTCAATTTGAGATATGGAAGTGCTGTGATTTAATGTGAAAACTGTAAAATTTCAGCAACAGTAAATCAAGCATAGTAGCAGGAAGATGGAGATGATTTGGAGAGGTTGTGAGAAATGCTGCCACAGTGAACCTGTATAACAGTTGTGGTCATTATATTTGTTTATGTACACTTCATGTTTTATATATGTCAAGATATTTCCCCAAATGTATCTGATCAGAAGTAGGAACTAGGAGCCATATCATGTTTCCATCTGTTTGCATGGGGCAGAACCCTTCAGTGGGAAATAACCCTTTATTTTATTTTCTCTAAGATTCTGTGGTGAGGAATGTGTATTATAAATACTTCCATCCTAAAGAAGCTTTAGTGTCTAATGGAGTTTTAAATCGGTAAGTCTTTGGTCTAGGTAGGTGCACAATTTCCCCCCCTCATATCACACTGTCATAGTTTCAGATTGCCAATCATAGTTGTTTTTGTGTTTCCACTATTCAGGGAAATCAGTAGAGCTGCAGGAAAAGCTGTATCTGGGATAATAGATGAAGACAGCAGTGGAAATGATGCGCAGTAAGTATCTCCTTATTGGAAGTGTTACAGATCTTTTGAATAGCTGTTGTAAAGTGAGGGGAGTGATATTGAAATAGAATATTCTACCATATGTTCTGTATTTTGCTTCTTAAGATACTGTTTAGAGGGAATACATCATAATATGATATCTAGGAAATGAAATAGTTTTTCATAATGTTTCGGACCTCAGAATATCAATTTACAATGTAGCGGAAGACTGAGAAAAGTGGCCTATTTTCTAATCAGTTTTACATTTTCACAAATTCTTGCTGAGGATGTATGGACAAAGGGAAGAGATGTATATTCTTGCTGTTGTAAAAAACAGAGCTTAATTAGGTTTCAGTTCATTACGCTCCCAGAATTCCCCTGCTAGCATGGATATTAGTCATGATGTTAGTCAGATCAGGTGGCTAAACCCAGCTATTGGTTCCAACTACTATAGACTGACTGAATCAGTGGCAATTCGGTAAGTCACTATTTATCTAGGTTCTGTTGATTCAGTGGGTTACAGTGGAGATGGGACTGATAATTATAGTCCTAAAAGTAACTTCTCCAAGATTTATATAAGATGGTATTTGAAAGCATTTATAATTCCATGAGCTTGTTCCCACTAGGGGATACCCCGCGTTCTGAATCGATTTCAATAGGCAGCGTGCCCATTAGGATTCGGTTTAAACCTAGAACGGTTCTAGAGCAACCCGGAATCGTTCCCACTAGAAATCGAATCCAGAAGCGGGATAAAATTTAAATCCGTGTTTTCCTCATTTAACGCGTGTTAAAAAAACACTAGGGTCCTACCTACTGTTTTTCCCTTGATTCGAGTTAGGAACCGGATTGTTTAGATGAGAACGATATCGTTTCAATCGGGCTAGAAGGATGGGAGGAGCTGACTGCGATGGGGGGCTGTCCTTGGGGGAGTTGCCCTTTCTGTCCCCATCCGTCGTGGCTGTCGCCATTTTTTTCTTCCCTCACCCCTTTGTTCGCTGTGGTCTTTCAATAAGAGATAAGGATTATTTTTATTTTTTATTTTAATGGTTTACAGGCGCTTAATTTCTTCAGCGCTTTAAGCGCCTGAAGTCTCGGCTGCTCAAGCGCCTGCATCTGCAAAGGACTACAAGGCTTCTCCCGGTGGATTGCAACCTTCCCTCTGTGTGGGGAGAGCCCATTTCTAACGGAGGAGAGGCAAGAAGGGAAGGCTAAGAGGCATTCCCTGCCCGCTTGGGCTCTGATCTCGCCCAGGCAGGGAAGGGAAGGCTCCTCACGAGGAGGCATCTGATCTCGCCCAACTCTCAGATTCTAAGGTCTATCCACCTAGCCTCTGTTTTAGCTTGGAGGTAGCGGCCCCTTTCTCTGCCTCCTTCTGCCATGCAGGAACTCCCTAATCAAAGGGCTCAAGCAGAGGCTGGGTGGGCATGTGTCATTGGGGATGCTTTGACAGAGAGTTCCTGTGTGGCAGAAGGGGGGATTGGACTAGAAGGCTCTTCCTGGGGTCCCTTCCAACTCTCAGATTCTAAGGTCTATCCACCCAGCCTCTGTTTTAGCTTGGAACTAGGGTCCCCCTTCTCTGCCTCCTTCTGCCATGCAGGAACTCCCTAATCAAAGGGAGTTTCCTAATCAAAGGGAGTCTCGCCCTAATCAATGGGGGGGGGGATAGAGCCTTTCTTCCTCTCTTTCTCAAACGGAATCTGCCTTCTCCTCCAACCCTAGAAAGAGAATCTTTGGGAAGAGTGCTCCCTCCCTGTTTTGCCAGAAGCCTCCCCCATTCATCTGAGGGCTCTGTCAAGGGATTCTCCCTGGCTGTCTTGGTGTGAGACATGAACAAAACCTATCCCATAGTTCCTCTGGCAAGAGCTTCGGTTTCCTACTAATAAATTCGCTTTGCCACAAGCTTCCCCCCTTCATCTCTGGGCTCTGTCAAGGGATTCTGCCTGACTGTCTTGGTGGGAGACATGAAGAAAACCTATCCCATAGTTCCTCTGGCAAGAGCTTGGGTTTCCTACTAAATTCGGAGGGAAAATGTATATAAGGCTGACAGCGCCCTGGAAAACCTATCCCATAGTTCCTCTGGAGAGAGCTTTGGTTTCCTATTAAATTCGCATTGCCAGCAGCCTCCTTCATTGAATTCTGTGGGCTCTCTGAAGGGATTCTCCCTGGCTGTCTGAGGAGACATGAAGCGGGGATGCTGTCCTGGAAAACCTATCCCATAGTTCCTCTGGAGAGAGCTTTGGTTTCCTACTAAATTCGGAGGGAAAATGTATATAATAAGGCAGACAGCGCTTATGACGTGTGATCGTTTAAGCGCCTTGATTGGTTCATTTAAAAAAAAAACCGCCAAAAATAAATCGAATCAGAAACGGTCACAGAGATGGAAACGATGTCACAGATACATCGATTCCGAATAATGCGGGTTAACGTTACGTCATTCTGACGTAGTATTGATTGACAACTCCAAATAAGGTATGGAGGAGAAGAATCGCTTTATTTAAACACCGATTTCATGCCAAGTGAGAACGCTTACTGAACGCTTGCAGGTAAAAAATCCGAATTAAACAAGCAGATGGGAACGATGAATAAAGCGATTCTGAAAGCGGGATAACAACAATGTTATTTTAATTCGATTTTATTAAAAGCGTTTTATTTTAATTCGTATCAAATCCTAAGTGGGAACAAGCTCCATGGAATTTAGAAAATACTTACTACATTATTGGTTCTTCTTGTAGAGCTCTCACTTTTGTGTATCCATTTGGTGCTTCACTAAATGTGATGAAACCAGCAGTGGCTATTCTGTCCACGGGATCTGTCTGTTTTCCTCTAAATAGACCCATCTTGGCTTTTTATCATTATAAGGTAATTACTGCATGACAAATTATGTTTTGAACATTCTTTTAAATGTTTCTTACTCAATGTTTTGGATTTGAAATCCCAACAAATTAGAGCTAGTATGGTCAGTACTAAATACTGTTGTAGTGGAAAGTAACTGTAGATGTAAAGGTTCCCCACCCCTGATAAGCAGGCACTTTTCTTTCTGGGAACCATACTCCACCTTAATGGCAGAGGTACTGTGGGCTATTTATTAAAAACCTGTTTGGAGAGCAGAGTAATTTACACAAGGTCTGTTTTGTTGATTATCTATTTGGAACTCACGTTTTTGTTCTCTTGGCTTGAATTTTTCTTTTCTTTCTGTGATTGTTAAGTTAGGAAAGCAGAAGTAAAACATTAATCGTATTCTAATTTCACCTACTAAAGGCACTACTGTGTATATATTGGCATCTGTCTTTGTGAACCAGTAACAGCACAGTCTACTCAGAAGTCCCATTGAATGTGTGTGTGTATCTCTAGCTGGACCAAGAGTGATCTCCCTGATGTCACTAATGTAAGGTTTTGTGGTAGTATAGTAAAAGAAAGCATTTAGGTATGCTTGGTGGTATAGTTTATGTGTTCCCACAGATCAGTAAAGTATTTTATATTATTTGATAGAATCAAAGTGGAAAGTTAGCTGTACTGGGATCTTGTCATATGTTCACGGACCAATATTTGGAAAAAGAAGAAAATAGCAAGATCATGGTGAGCCTTTATTATTTAATTTCTTGTTTTATTACTCTATGTTCTGAAATAACCAATTGATCACCTTTCCATGAAGCTCAGACATTATCAACAGAGTAGATTGTATTTTGTGCAAAAATGAAGGTTAAGATTTAAAATTCAAATTTTGATCCATACAGATGGGAAAGACATAGTACGTGCTCCCAAGGTTTGCGTAAGTTCATGTCAAGCTGAATTATATTTTAGTGTGACATTTGAAGTAAATAATCATATGAAGTAAATACTGCTGCTGTTGCTGTTGTTGCTGCTACATTTAGTTATATCTTCCCTTTATCCCTGAATTAGGACTTTTAAACCTTTTCATGTCTATTTGGTTTTTTTTCCAAATTGCATATGAACAATTGTATATGGCATGGAGATTAACTGAAAAAGTTTCACAAACATAACAGGGGTCTGTGATTTTTAGGAAGTACTTTTCCAGTGGCTTACAACTGATGATATTCATTTAAACCAGATTGATGCAGAAGATCCAGAGGTATGAAAAGCTATTGTAATTGTTACTAACTTTAGTCTTGACTAATATAAAAGGTAGTTGATAAGTTTGTTAAATTTTTGTATTTGTTTCATAAGTGTTTTAATGGTTACCATGAGGAAAAAATTGATAGGTTTAACAGAAGAAGAAAAAAAGAGCTCTTAGAGATTTGCATTGTGGTGGTTCTTCTGAAAATCTGTCTGTTTTTATGTTATCTGGAATTTTACATTAGTTTGCAAAATGTAAAAATACCTATTATTGACTAACTTGAAAAATTTGACCTAGAAAGATTGACCCCAAAACCCTGGTTTGACTTAAACATGAGTTGGTATATTAATGCTACTAGAAAAAATGGTGGTGTCAGCTCTTTAGGAGATCAGTTATTCTTTTATGGTAGACTCTCCCCAGACATACTAAGCTCTTGCCATAGTCCCAAACCCCCGTTCCCAAAGACTTACCACCATGGCAGAGAGAGTGTGAGGGGTTCAGTGGTTTGTTTTTTTAATTGTAGGCTCTGCCCAACAGCCTGTGCCTCTTCAATCTTGCTCCCCACCCAAAGTGGAGAGCTTTTGCCAAGTTACTAAGAAGGCTGCTTGGCTTCCTGGACTTATAGTGGTGGAAGTGGGAAGCTTGATTGAAGAGGCAAAATGTGTCTTCACTTCTTTGTTCTCTCTCCCCACCCAAAGTAAAGAGCCTTTTCAATCTCTCTCCCCACTCCCACCTCTGGAAGTCTAGAAGCAAAGCAGCCTTCTTAGCGACTTGGAAAAAACTCTTTACTACAAGTGCAGAATGGGATTGAACTGGCACAGGTGCCTATGTCTCTTCAGCTCTGCTCCCCCCTTCCCACCACTGGAAGGCAGGGAACCAAGCAGCCATCTTGGCAACTAGGTGAAAGCTCTTTACTGTGGGTGGGGAAACTCTCACCAATCTGTCCTGGGAGAACCTAAAAGAGCATCGACTTCCCCTACTGTCTTTGGTAGCCTTTTTCAATGTCTGGAAGGAAATATGGCATAAATTGATCTTGACTATGCATATTTTTACTGTTCAAAATATGTTTTGAAATCTATGTCCTGTATCATATTAAATAAATGAACCCTCATGCTGCTAAGCTTCAGTATATCATTCGTTTGCTAAGTGATCTTCCTTATTCATTTATTGCAGAGGCTGTTATTTATTTAATTTAGAAGAGTAAATTTTAGTGCCCTCTCTTTTCTTTATTCACAGCAGTTTCCATACTTTTTCAGATATCTGATTACACAATGCTTCCTGACATATCCACTCTGTCAGAACGATTGAGAGTTTGTCTGCAAGAAGGAGATGAGAACCCACGAGACTTCACAACACTCTTTGACATGTCTATTTACCAGCTCGATACTACAGCACTTCCCAGAATCATCAAGTAAGTATCTGTGGCCTCATTTGGTATACTCAGAACACTATCTGTTCTTCTGTTTCTCATTTAACAATATGACAGGTGATAGTAATCAGTTCACTAGATTTTAGGAAATTAACATTTGTCTTAAGATGCATTGAATTCAGTGTGTCATATGCTACTAATAAAAAGAGGATAAATGCTGGCAGTTCACACGTGTGCATCTCTGTCTCAGTTTACAGTTTGGCATAGTTAGTGTCTAACTCGATTTATGGCAATAGTAGAAGTTGTTAATGGTATATAGCAAGCGAAAGTAAGTGAGTAGCCCCCTGTGGCCAGATCTGCACCTTGCAGATTTCCCTTTTTGCAGGGGAGTGGGTGTTCTGGAGTGGATCCCCTGCAAAAATGGAGGGGCAACTGTACTATGGAAAGTGCTTGTAAATATGAACATATATACTGTCTAGTATCTTTCCTCAACCACACCACTCTTTACATTGCAGATCTTATGAACAGCTGAATGTGAAATGTGAGCAACTTCAGCTAATTCAGCCTCAGTTTGAGACTCCACTGCCTACACTCCAGCCAGCAGTGAGTAATATTGTTACTTGTTACAGTAGAGGAACTGTGTAAGATACAGGTGGTGAACTGCAAGCCCCAGATCCAACTTCTATCTTTTTGCGCTACTTGCTGTATATCTAGCTCTGAGGAGTTTGCACATGTTTGATTAAAGATAATAGATATATTCTTTATGGTGTTTACATTTCTCATGTAAAGAATGAAAACAATAAGATAGCAGGAACAACAGTAGAGTGAACAGATAGGTGTGGAGTAATTCCATGGGCAGGATAGGCAACATAGCATACAAATTGTCTTTCAGAGATTCATTAGGATGTTTGAATGGGAGTGTAAAAAAATGTTAAATTTTCATAGCTAATCATAGGTCTGTAAAGTCTCCAGAATCTATTCTGAGGCTTCCACTGCCTGACATCCTGATATTAGAAAACATTAAACTCATTACTTTCCTTCCATTCACCATAATCTTTACATTTGAATCCATTAATTTTCCACTGAAATATGAAAGGTCAAATTTGTATATGTTCATAAAGACACTCTAAACAGAATGACCGCTTGTCAGTGTTTTATGTGTGGGTGTGTACATTTTCCTTCAAGATGCCTTTTGACTTATGGCAGCCCAATAGATTTTATAGGATTTTCTTAGACAAGGAAGGTGCTTTGCCAGTTCCTTCCACTGAAATATACAGCCTACAGCACCTGGAATTCATTGGCAGTATCCCATCCAAGTACTAACCAGGGCTGACCTTGTTTAATTTCAGACAGGTGCCTTTAGGGTATTTAGGCAGCTCTGTTTTTAGTGTATACAAAATCCAAGTGGTTTAATTAGAGGGAGTACCTGTGCTCTAACAGGACTAGGCATGATAGCTTTACTTTTCCATTTACTAGGTTTTTCCACCAGCCTTCAGAGAACTGCCTCCTCCTAGCCTTGATCTGTTTGACTTGGATGAAACTTTCTCATCTGAAAAAGCCCGTCTTGCTCAAATAACTAATAAGTGTAAGTAGTGTCAACATTTGAAACTGTGGTTGCTCCTGTAAGATAAATTTGTTGAGTGGGTAAAATCTTAGTATGATAAATTAGTGCAAAAAAAATATGGAGTTTTAAAACATCTTAGGAGAAGTACAAATTGTTATACACCAAAAGTTCCCTGCAGCAAACTTTGCCTTCTGACAATTTTCTACCTGGTAATCTAATTTTTAAGAAGATGAACATGAAGATTCTTGGTTTATAATAATCTTTGTCATAACCTAAAACAGTATTTGCATCTCGGTGTCATAAAAACTCTCTGCTCTTGTCAGGTACCGAAGATGATCTGGAATTCTATGTCCGAAAATGTGGTGATATTTTGGGGGTAACTAACAAACTTCCAAAAGATCAGCAAGATGCTAGACATATCCTAGAACACATTTTCTTTCAAGTGGTGGAGTTCAAGAAGCTAAATCAGGTAAAATCTTGAACATTTCACTTGTAGGTATAGCTGATGGTTTATGAGATGTTGTAAAAAGAATGTTTTTTAGGTGAAGCAGACAACTCAAAAGGAGCGTTCCAGTGCCTTTTGTGCTGGGACTGCGGCAAACACACGTGCCCAGCCTTGATCCGGGCTACCACCACATCTGCTCCTATTTGGATTAGGGCGGCCGCAGCACAGTTTCCGCCCCATGTTTGGGGCATGTGGTGTCTAAATGGCACACCCCCAACATGGCCCAATGGCGGTATTTTTGGCCCCTCTGAGTCATTTGAGACAGCAGAATCCATCTCAATACAGAGGTATTTTAAAGGCACTATATTAAAATGAATTATAAAATAGAAGCTCAGATTTATTTTAATTTACTTTTAAAACAAAACACTCTGTTTTAGGAGCCATCATGGCATAGTGGTTTGAGTGACTCTGGGAGATTACAATTCCAATCCCGTCTCAACCATGGAAACCTACTGGGTGATTTTAGGCAGGTTGTACCTCAGTGGAAATCCCCTTATGAACAAATCTTGCTGAGAAAAATCAATGGTAGATTCAGGTTGCCTTAAATCATAAATGACTTGAAGGCATACAGCAAATCTGTTCTGTCAGATCTTTTAGATGAATAGCCTAACATTGTTGAGATTCTGTAGCGTTCCTTATCGTGTTATACTGAGTATCTAGAAGGGCTGAGGAGTAGTGGTGATGTTGGGGTTACTCATTGTCTTACTCCAGAGTAAGATCTTTTTCTTCTTAATGCTACTCCTACTCCTGTAAAAACCTCTTACTCTTTATTCCTACTACTTACTCTTACTACTGCAGGGCTAGTGTGTATGTGTGTAAGTGTCTCTGCCTCCCAGTCCCTTCCCCAGTGCAATATAATAAAATGGTTTGGTATTTCCATGTACAATATAATAACAGGAATAAGGAGTAACAAATATATCCTACTCCAACTCCCCAGCCCTGGTATCTAGAACAGAGGAGGGAAAAATATGGGTTACGTGTGGAGCCTAATCCCCAAATCTTCCTTCCTACATCTTTTGGTGAAAACCCTCCAAAATGTGAGTCACTTAGATCAAATAGAAACGCTCAGTCCCCCTAGAAAAAATGACAACCTGGAAACAGGAAATAATTTCTATCATAAGTTTCAGCCAAAATGGGATATAAATTGGCCCCACAACAGTTGCTATATTTGAAAAAAGATGCCTGCTTTTGCTATTTTGCCCATTCATTTGTAATGGACTTTTTGAGGAAATGATGTTTGAATTAGGCACATTTCCTGTGGTATCTCAGAAATGAATTTAATATGGACCTGCAATCTGTATAATACTACCTGTAGCAATTTTTGTGTGCGTAATATGCTCTGGCGCATAATATAAATATCTGGTGCTATTCTGATAAGAGACTAAAATTCATGTAACATTATCAGAGAAAAACAGTGCACTGGTAAAGATCTGTTTTTCTACTTTCACATGGAGTAGTCCATTTGTTCTTGTGGTCTTGTAGGCATGACCAAGCAGGTCTGTAGCTAGGTGTGTAAATGACTTTTTAAATGGAAACCACATAAAATTCTTCTGTTGCATGTTGTCCAGAACTGGGTGTATAGAAGTATTCTAGAACAACACAACTCAATACAGAGTAAGGGGTCCATTTTAGATATCTTTTGGGTGACTTGTTTTACTAAAAAGTAGGTAGCAGTCTAGTATTCCCCATAATCGTTATGCAAAGTTATAGTACAAAAATGTTCAGTCCTTCAAAGTATTGTACTGTAGTGCCTTAAATTGCTTTTTTTAAAAAGTGCTGTTGCACCTTCTCTCAATAAGAAGCAATGCCAGTGATTTTCCTTTTAAAAAGTATCCCTTTCTCTGTGATGTGATTCTGCAAAGTATGTCGCTTTTGCCTAGGGAAAGAAGTTGTGTGTGTGTACACACAGACACACCTTCAAGTTGTCTGTTGACTTACGATTTGCCTCATAAATTTAATAGGGTTTTCTTAGGTAAAGAGTATCCAGAAGTGGTTTTGCCAGTTTCTTCTGCTGATATATCACCTATAGCACCTGGTATTCATTGGCAGTCTCATCCAAGTATTAACTTGGGCTGACCCTGCTTAGCTTCCAAGAGCAGACAGGTTCTGGTGTCTTTAGGGTAATTAGGCACTTTGGAAGGAAATTACTATATGTTTAAAAATGAAAGAAGACAGTTTAAAGGGGGAAAGAGTTGAGTTGGTATTTAAATTTTAAATTGGCATTTAAAATTGGGAAATGCAGGAACGAGAGGGACCTTTTTGTGTCTTTTGATAAATAGACCTTTTCTCTTCCTAAAGGAACATGATATCGATACAAGTGAAGCTGGATTCCAAGGTGGCTTCTGAGTGTTTACCTTTCCTTACACAAAGAATATGATTTATCCTTGGCTGATGAATGAAAGACAACAGAGCCCATTTTCTTTCAAGCTTGTTAATAAATTTGATTTTTCCCTGGCATTTTTCTGTGCCCTATGAAGTATTGTAAATATGTAAATATTCCAAACTTTTTATTGTCTTACTGGCAGCAATAATTTTGATTAGCTCCTATGTATGAAAACTTCCATGTTTAATGTTTTTTAAATAAAGAAAGCATTTTGTACCAACTTGATGCTCTTGATTTTATTTATTTATTTTTGTTTGGTTTTTCTTCTGTATGTGGCCCAAGATAATAAGCATGTACAGTAGAAAATAAACAGATTGTTATGTAACAAATGGCATATGTAATGTGGGGATTGTCACAAGTTTTTGCACATTCTGATAAAATCTTTCATGCTGTTACAGTTACTCTGCTGCCATCAAATCTGGTATTCTTGACCATTCAGCCCTCTGCTGCAGAATTAATTCTGAACGTTTGAAAGGATTGTATCCTTAAAATATCACTGTAGTATCTTAAATCTAAAGTTCTTTAACTCTCAGCAATTATTCTTTATTTCATGAGTATTACTATGTCCAGAAAACTGGCAAATTAGGAAGGATATATTAAAGTGCTGAAATATGGTAATTATCATAACTCACCATTTCAGTTGTAGTGGAGGCCAGAATTTTAGTCTAACCACACAGCAACTAATGCACCCTGCTAACATGACCAATTTTTTGGTTCTCTGAGCACGGGAATGAGAGGTATTCATTTTTCTGTAGCTGGATGTGCTTGCAAGGGAGTCATCTGCAGAGACTGATGTTTAGTGTGGGATGATTGAAATGATTTGTTCATGATTAACTTTTCCCAATGGATATACTCTAAGCAAGAGATCTGGTTCCAGCCTAGTAATACAAGACAGAATTGTTTACAAAAATAGCATCACCTGTGTTTACCTCAACTGCCTCCTCCCCTTGCCCCCAATTGTACTATTTTATTATGGAATATTCACAATGTGGAACCAATAGCATGTTAACATTGATTCTGCCTCTGACAGTAGGGAAAAATTAAAACACATCACTGTAGTCCAATAGGAAAAGATGGGAGCCCAGCAGAAATTACTTCTAGAGCAGAAGTCCTGATGTAAACGTGGAAAGTGAGTATAAGATGGTGCCTGGCTGGTCTATCTCAGCTGATACTAGGTAGCAGGGCCCTCATAGAGCTGAAGTGGCTCTTACAGTGAGGTTTCCACTAAGGGGTATAAAGACAAGAAAACAAGGATGAACATTTCCAGTGGCCACTGAGGAGTTCAGGCAAGACCATAAGCCAATAGGATACCACAGTTGGCTGTTCATATTACTATTCCTGAGGATTTCATGCAGAACTACATCCTCCCACATTGCAGTGGTCTGAGCTGATGTTTTATGGCCAAAGTGGATAGGTGGCTTTCAGTATCTGCTTGGTTCTTTTACTTCACAGTAAGAGCTAAATGCAGAATAGTGACTTGGGCCAGACATACTCCTAATAGAACTAAGAACCATAGTGTCTTCAGTATATTCAAAAAATGGTTTTCAGTATGAACTGACATTTTTACACAAATATCCACCACTGGTTCTTAGCCCACACTTCATGTCAGCAGCCTAATTAAGAAAGCCATTTTCTTGTTAAATCCTTGCAGAAACTTTATAATCTACTCTGCCTTTTGTCCTTTGGCCTAAGTATTTAATTCCGTTTACTGTTTTAGGGTCCTTTTTATCACAGTTTCTTTTGCAGATGAAATGGAAATTCTTCACCTTATCAGATGCACAGGAAGATCCAAAATGTGCTGAATTTCACAGCAAATGTAATACTTAACTCAGGTCTTTCATGATTTTATCACACCAGCCTGCTGTCCCACCACTAACATCGCACTAGTTTAAGAATGGATGCATACTGGTTTGGCATCAATTCTTATCACACTTTCCCCCATGATAGTGTTTTGGCAGTCCACGGTTATGTGATCTGCTTTTCACATTGTCAAACATCCCTTTCCAGGTGGAAGGGGGGAACAAGCAATTGTGACTACGAAAAGCCTCCTGTCCTGAAGCTGTACACACAGCAGCCAACACTGGGAAGGTATTGGCAGCTGCATTCAGTGCTCTGCCCTCCCAAAGCATGGGGCTGCTGTTTTCACATCCACACAGCAGTCCTGTGCTTTGTGAGGTGGGTGAGTAATTGTGGCTGCCAACTGCCTCCCAAAGTTAACTGCTGTGTGGATGTGCACACAGGAGCTGGCTTTACGAAGGTGTTAGCAGCAATGACTGCTCCGAAGGAGGGAGAGAAGCAGAATCACACGCACCCACACCACATGACTGCTTGAGAAGCAGAACTGCAGAAGGGACTCATTGCACAAAGGCAGTAACATAATAGCAGCACGACTGAGAGCCTATTGACTGGTTTTGCTTCTCAATTAAAAGGTGCACTACAGTAATGAATGCAGCAGCAGGACAAACATGACTTATGTGATAAATAGTGGCCAAAGGTGCTTTTGAAGTTCTGCTTCTATAGCTTCGTGTGATGAAGTCCTAAGAAGCCATGTTTAAAGGACTATTTCATGCCTTCTTTTCCATTTTATAATGCAAATAGATACAGTATCTTTGCATCCTGCAAAGGAATGGCTATTCTGTTGTTAAAATACAGTTGGGTAGATCAGCAGAATCTATTTTACCAGTCCATTATCAACCAGATCCTTTTTAAAAGACGATATCTGCAGATTATACTTTTCTAGTGTAAGTTTGTACATTCTTTTAGTGGATGAGCTACAAAGTAAAGACTGCTGCCTTGTATCCTCACAGAACAAGTCTTTCTTACTAAACCTCACCTGAGATTTTACGACAAAATCTTTAAAGAAAATTCAAGGTACTTTCACCTTAATATGGCTTGGGAATCTAGAGTTGTCCTTCATACATCGTAAGTGATGCTGTTCTTGGCCTATGCTATTCTTTCTGTTTTGAAACAGCAGCTGTCTATGGCCCAACTCTGATTCATCAGGGAACCAGGAAAAGTACCATACTGTAAGTCCTAAAGAAATCCTTCAGTTGTGAGACACAAAATTGCAGCCTAATTAAGAAGCTTTCCTTGCTAGCCCCTCTGCATCCCTCTGGCTAGTATGGGTAAGTGAAATCAGTCCAGAACCAGAATATTTGTCGCTGTCTCAGGAGATCAACTATCCCATAGACGTCAATAGTAATAGTACAGACTGAGTACTCACTGGCCTCCAACACCCTAAGCCAGTGGTGGAGCAATGGCCATTGACAATTATAATGAAGACAAAATTAGTAACTTTATTTGAATTTCTACAAAAGAGACAATAGACATTTGTCACTGAAGTGTACAAGAAATTATTCTGTGCAGCAGTTAAAAATAAATCCACATTTGGCACTTTAATACCACATTTTATATTGATTACAGGTTGCAACTGCCTTTTCAGTCCTTCACAATGGCTGGACACTCCTGAAGATACTACTAGCTCCGATATTCTGAACACGGCAATAGAATTCTTTTCAAATTCAATATTTAGCTAAATCTTGCTCAGCTCTGATGTAAGGCTGTTCAGCTATCTCTTAGGTTTCCCAAAAGCCTTGCATAGGCCTGTAAAACAGCCCTTCAGCAAGAGGACAGAATTGTACTATCTTGTGAGATAGTGTAAGACATTTGTGTCTGTGTACCACAATGCCTTGTGAAACATTAAATAACTGAATTGGTGAACCAGAGCTTCAAGCTATCGCACACCAAAAGCAGCTTTGGCTCAAAGAGCAGGAGCCTGATGTACTGGAACAGGCACACCACTACCAGCCAGTGGCATAGCAAAATGGGACATCTCTAGAGATGGGGTTTCTGTTTTCATGGAGCCCAGGGACACAAGTTCTTCTATGCTTGTTTCTAGAGAAAGTGTGTTGTCTAGAGTAGCTTGTATTCCAGAGATCTCCCACATTGGTGGTGCAGGTGGCTTCTTGAAGGTTGCACTGTCATTCATTTCAGAACTCTTTAACAACATGTTCTCAGTTAGTTTAGAGACCTTATCATCTTTGCATGGGGTAGAAGATTTGGTTTCACAGAATACATCTACTGTAGAATTGGCCTTGCTATTGTTCGCAGAACTCAAGTTTGACAAATCAAAGGTATACGGCTGGATTGGAGTTTTGCAGAATAATGCAGCGCCATCACCTGAAGCCTGCAGGTCATTCTTCATGCCATTCAGAGAAGTTTCAGTTACCTTTAGAGACAGAGAGCTATCTTTTGACATATTCTGTATTTTGTTCCATGCCTCTGTTCTGGGAATACTGTTCATTTCCAGGAGACAGCTGCTACCTGGAGAGAAGTTATAGCTCGAAGAGCTAATCAGAAAGCCATTTTCCATTATGTCTTTCAGTGACAAAGTACTAGCATTGCTTTGAAAAGACATCTTATGATTTCCAAGTGAATATGTTATTCTTTAGAAAACTAGTAGACCCTGCTGATAGAAACAAAACTTGGATTAGAAAGTAGTCTTAACAAGGGGCTACTACAGTTAATCATTTAAGCAACCGGTCATCTTCATGTACCTACCAGATTTGGACAATGGTTTGAGCCCAGGCTTGCTTTTCCTCAAACTGAAGGGCTCCTTACAGACATAGAAATAATAAAATCTATCAGAGACTTCCATTCTACAAATGGGATGCTCTTCTGGGTGGGCATATGGGGTGAAGGGAGCAATTTTTGCCAATTCCCCCTTCTTCCTACTGTCTCCAATGAATATTCAAGCATGCATAGGGAACACCATGGAGAGAGAAATGGGCAAAAAATTATCTCCCACCTTTTATCCATGAAAATTTCCATTTTGTCAATTTCTGTGAACCATTATTAGGTTCTTCTAACAATATCCACCAGCTGTACTTTAGTAGCCAGATCTTAAGCATAGTTATGCAGGTGTGTATCTGTAAGAATGTAACCAGGGCATTATTTTCCAATGACAACAGGACAATTCCCTGTCCTGAAAAGCTTACAGTCTAGAATTCAAGGAAAGAAACAAGGGGCAAGGTCAATTTACTATTGGTTGTAGTGTTAACGTAGGCTTACATTTTCTCTGTCTCTTTTTTTAGTTTGAACAAAGAGTGCTGTGTAGTTTTCTCTACCAAGAAATTACTAAATTACTCCAATTAAGTAAGAGTCAAGAACCAAGACTTTCTCTGTACTCTCCCTACTTGCTCACCCCATTAATGTAACACAGATGTTATCATATATCTTATTGCCTGAGGACCACAAAATAGCATCACCCTGTAGGCTTTCAGGCATGGGAAGTACTGGTACACAATACCTCCAGGCTGCACATGGTACAGGATATGGTACTCATACCACAATGAGCTGATTTAATACTACTGAGTCAATCCACATTATCCCAGTGCCAACAATGTATACGTATCCTACACTTTTAACTCAGCTGCAACTCCCTCAATGAACCTAGTTCACAAGAATTAGCACATTAGAGTAGAAAATGAATGGCAGCAATTATAATTAATGCTTGTTATGGTCAACAAAGAGGTTTCAAGTGATGATTGCTTCTCAGTCTTACCTCTCTGTTTGTGGTGACTGGGATTCTTAATTAATTTCAGGTCACTATGGATTATAGTAATATTACACCAGGACTAGTTACACATATATGCTCTTCTGCAGCTCCCTAGGGCAGTACTTCCCAACCTTTTATGTGCCCCACATCCCTAGAAAATGTTAGATTAATTTTCACACACCCCTACAAAAACAGTATCACATTTGAAGATGAAGAAGTCTAATTTTTGAACCACAGACAACACTGCAGGTGAACAAACTGAATTATTTTTTTTAAAAAATCTTTTAACGCACTGTATAAAATGCAAATCGAAATTGAGCAATTATACTCTAATTTATTCAGAAAAAAATGAGTGGTGACTTGTGACTCAAGTCATTCTTTGTTGCACCCCCTGAAATTCATTCAGGCACCCAATGTTGAGAACCACTGCTCTAGGGGCATGCGACCACTTCTCTGGACTCTCTTGCTACAGTGTATTATCTTTATTCCCAAACATACATTTTTTCCCCAAACAGTCAACACTGAGTAAAGGACCTTCACAGCTGTATAACAACAGTAGCAAGTAAGGCATCATAAAGCCCAGGAGTTCTTTCAATTCTTAAAGTGAGAAAAGAAAAGTCTTTGAGAGGATAGTAAGGTTCAGTTCACCACTTCAAGAGAGCCAGCTACAATTCATGCAGCTTCTTTCTTTTCATGTGGCAGTTAATTCCTTGCTAGGAAAGGAAAGTATTGTTGTCTGTAAGAATCTGAAGAACCACTATACTGAAAAAAAAACTACTATACTAGAAGAACTGATTTAGTCTTTTGAAAAGACTGTGTCTGTGTGAAACGAACATTTTAAACAAGTGAAGGAGCAGAATTTCTAATGCAGGTGTTTACACATTTTGAACTCCCCTGAAAGAGTGGTGCTCTTTTATCTCTACACAAATCATAGCTAAAATGCACACAATCTAGCAGGAGCTAATGTACTTTCACTAGTTTAATCTAGAGTCAAGGAAACTGACTGCTACCTAGGAAACAGCAGCTCTTAGTATTCATACCCAAAGTATTTTTCCCAACACAATGCATATGCCACTGAAACAAAACCAATATTTTAAAGAACTTTTGAACAAGAACTAATACAAAAGATCACTTAACAGTCCATTTATCAAAACAGTTTTCTATAAGAGTCACTCACTCTTTTCTTTTTCTCCAAAGTCTAACCTTTTCACCTGTAAGGTCTGCTGGTGAATCTTATACATCCGTTTCATAGACTGCAACACATTTTCTTAATTTTCTAATTAGTTATTTGTTAGAACAGCAAGGATGTTCTGAAGATAGCACCTGAAACAGTTTAGAGAAGAACATGAACTACAAGAACATGTGTAGCCATTTTGGCTCTACATATGGAGTCAGGATCTTTAAACCAACGGGTCTAACAGTATGAACTGTATACAAGAAACTTCTACATCGAACTATTACTGTTCCCAAGAGCTTAATATATACCACCATTATGTCTTGTTTAGCCCCATATTGGGAGAAAGGTGGCATAGAAATTCAATATATAAATAAAATTCATGTTAATGCTTATAATAGACAGCTAATCATAATTAATACAAATAAAGAACTGATGCCTTTAAAAACTAGATCAACATGAAGTAATATTAAAAGGTTTTGTTGTTACCTGACATACTTACCTACCTTGTTTCCTCCTGACAAATAAATGGATCAGTTAAGGGATGTATGATGGATTGATTAAGTCTCCTTTCAAAAATTTGACCTTTTAGTTCTGTGCCTTTTATCAGCTGTATGGCTTGTAAAAATACAACAGGTTTAATTTTTCATGGTGTGGCAATGCAAGGATTTAAGGTATACAAGGTTTATGATTCTAGGTTTAAGGCACTGATATTAATATATAATGCCCTTCTATACCAGTCTCCTCTGTGTGTGTATGTGCCTTCAAGTTGCCTGTCAGTTTATGGCAATCTTATTAATTTCATAGGGTTTTCATAGGCAAGGAATATTCAGAGGAACTTTTGTCAGTTCCTTCCTCTGAAATATAGCCCACAATAACTGGTATTCACTGTGATCTCTCATCGAAGTACTACCCAGGGCTGACCCTATTTACCTTCTAAGATCAGATGGGATCTCATGTCTTTAGGCCATTGTCATCTTAAGGGAAGTATGTGGAGGAACCTTCTTTACAGTGATAGCCACACTTTGTAGCATGTAGGGTAGTCAGATGTAAAATTGAACAGGGTTTCTTCACCTCTAATAACGGTATGGGTATTCAGCAAACGGAAGTTACCATGCAAACTCCATCTGATGATAGCATCTCTTCTATACAACTGTTAAAGATGCAGAAGCTCTGTTCTCTTTTGCACTGTGTTATGTCACAGTACTGGTACATTACAGGTATTTACAGAACACATAAAGCTTTATTTTTTTATTTTTATTTTTTTGTTTGCAGTCTCTGTGCCTCACACAAATAGGTTATCCTACACCTGGGTAGTGTACTGTTTTTGACTGGGAGGATGATGATTTTAGTGTTGTAAACAGCTTTATGTTTTTGTTTATATGAGAAATGGTTTAGTCATATGACAAAAAAAAGTAAAAGGATTAATGCTATACCTGTTGTATGCCTTGCAATTATTAGCATTCTAGGGACCAGCCTTCTTCAATCTATGACTTGTCAGATGTGTTGAACTACAGATCTCACTATGTACTTATGCAACATGTTCATGTTGGTAGTGAGTGATAGGAATTGTAGTGGAACATATCTGAAGGGCCTGGGTTGGGGAAGGTGGGCAGAAAAGGGAAAGCATACTTTAACTGTTCCCTTAAACACAGACACATCAATTTGGAAGTGATTTAAGGTGCAAGCTATATAAGGCAGTTGTACAAGGCATCTCTCTGCCAAAGACTATGCTTAATTCTGAATGAACTGTTGCTTCTCCCAACTGCTTACTAAGGCGGGTTATAAACCGCCGCTTTGCGGCAATCTGCCGCCGCCACTGTTTGCTCCGTGAGGGAGCCGCTGTAGCCAAACCCCGCGGTTCCATTACGGAGCAAAAAAGAAGCTCCAAAATGGTGCAGCTATGACGCCATGAGGCGCCGCTGGCGCACTCGCGACATCATAGGCGCCACAACGTCTGGACGCTATGCGTCCAAGACGTAAACATGGCGGCGGCTGTCTGGAATGGCCGCCGCTGAAAAATACGTAGTGACTACGTATTAGGGTTAGGGGGGTGCGGAAGCACTGCACCTTCCTAACCCTAATACGTAGTCACTACGTATTTTTTGGCGGTCTGTAACCCGCCTGTATTTATTTCTTTTTACAAAATGCACCTGCCTCTCAGTATGAAGCAGTTCAGTTGTGTATAAATCGTGAATACAACTTACAGAATTTTCCCTGTCATTCAGAAACATCAGAACTTGGAATGGCCATGCTGGCCTAGGGAGATTGTGAACTGTGATCCAAACAGTAACATTTCAGTAATTTGGTCCTATGCATGTTTGTTCAGAAGTATGTTTCACTAAATTCGCTATCTGAGGCTGAAGTATTGTGCACATGGAAACACTGTAGAGTTTTAAATGGGTTTGCCAAGTCTTATTGAACTCAATGGGTTTATTCTTTAGTAAGCATGCTTTGGTTATTAATTGATCTCCATGAGATCTACAGGAATAAGAAGTCTAAAAGGAAATTTGTTTTATATCAGTCTGTGCTGTTCTGCTCTAATCTAAACCATGGATTGTATGTAGTATATCTGTCCCTCAATCTTAGTTGCTTTGACAATGTTGCCCTACCTTTAGCAAAGTAAAATTTGCCTGTTTATAAGGCACAACAGTGCCATCTAATGGCACTGACTATGAATGCCATATCTTGATAAAATGTGAATTTTTGATCTATGGCATATTGGTTGTTGGAATGTATCAGTTCTGTACTCAGTACCACAACAAGTATTCTTTAGCTAGGCTAATAAAAACTTTATCTATTAATTTTAAAATTCTAGAAATTACAGAATTGGAGGATTAGATTTACACAACAGACTGAGAAAAGTGTATTTGCTTGTAAGGAATGGATGGGTTTATTTTGGTCACAGACCAAAACATTTATCTGTAATGGGGGAAAGTGGGTTGTTCCTTGACATGCAAGTTGCAACTGAATGCTCCAGTGAGTACTACACTTCTATGCAGAGCTTGGAAAAGCTATTTTTTTTGGATTACAACTCCTAGAAAGTTGCAGTTAGTGTGGCCAATAGCCATGCTGGCTGGGGATTCTGGGAACTGTAATACAAAAAGTAACATTTCTAAGCTCTTATTGTCTGTGTTGGAATGCTGTGATATTTTGCCCCTCTGGAAGCAACTAGTATTTGTGTTGTTTGTGATTTCTTGCCTATAGAAAAATTTTCACTTGATGTATTTATGTAAAGCTGGCTGGGGGATAGTCATTCATACCTATTTTATCTGAACTGGGATGGCTGTGTTGGTCTTTTTGATGGGGTAACCAGTCACCGGAAAAGTTATGATCCGCAGGAATACTTGGCTTGGGTGGGGGTAGTTACAATATTTCAACAAACACAATAAAGGTGTCTTGTGGCACTTTATAAAGATTAAATTGCTTTATTTATTTGGCATAAACTTTTATGGACTCCTGCCTTCATCTGGTTGCAACTGCTGAAATCTGCTAAAAGCTCATGATAAATAAAATATGTTATTCTCCATGGTGTTACAAGATTGCTTGTTGTCTTAGCCTGTTGCAGCAAACAGTGATAACCAAGAGTCACATGTGGCACTCGAAACAAATATATTGATTATCTCTTCTATCTTTCCACCTCTACAGCTACAAAAGAGGATGTTTCAGGCTGGCAGACTGTTATGCATGTGGATGGGTGGAAAGGTGTGGTCACTGTGGTCAGAGGACATTGAAATGCAACAAGGACTGTACATTGATATTACTTTTAACAGTGGTATCAACAGGCCAGTTAACACATGGAGTGATAAGCCCTTTGTTGCTGTTTTAAGTCACAGGAGAACTTCCTGATTAACTCTTATTCAGCTGTTTCACAACTTGGGATCTCTTGGAGGTTTTTTGCTTTTTCCTTTGTTCAAGGATAATCACCTTGAGACTTTGAGTGTTCTGGGAGACAGAAATGTTTCACCCCTCTAGGTTTTTCCCTTAATATTTCTAGTAATGAGGTCAGATATTTGGCTATTTATTCTTTTGTGTAGGGACAGGCCTCTTTTTGTTGTTGTGTGCCTTCCAGTCATTTCTGACTAGTGGCAACCCTAAGGCAAATCTATCATGGGGTTTTCTTGGCATGGTTTCTTCAGCCACCCTAAAAAGCTGATTTGCCACAAACCAAATGGGTTTTCATAGCCGAGTGGGGATTTGAACCCTTGCCTTCCAATGTCCTAGTCCAATTTTCAAACCACGACACTACGCTGGCTCCCTGCATGCTGGGAAATGGGGGCACATAGTATATTGGAGATGAGCTGTTCTATGAAAGAATCCTTGTTTATGTGTGTTGCTTGCCTTCAAGTAATTTCTAACTTATGGCTACACTAAGGTGAACCTATCATGGACTTTTCTGGAGCTGAGGGTGTGTGACTTGCCCAAAGGTTTCATAGCCAAGCAGGATTTGGACCCTGTTCTCATAGCCCAACACACCACATTGGTTCTAAAGGCCTAGTAACCAAGGCTTAAAGAGATGTATCACTGTGCACAATGAGTTATGGGATCACTGACAATACAGTCAGCCCTTCAAATCCACTTTTTTTAATCCATGGATTCAACCATATATTCAAATATATATATACATTTCAAAAAGCAAACCAAGATTTTGCTATTTACTAGAAGGGGCATCGTTTTATTATGCCATTGTATATAAGGAGACTTGAGCATCCACAGATTTTGGTATCCATAGGGGATCTTGGAACCAAACCAGGGCCCACTGTATAGTTCAGTGATTTTTACCATAGGTCTGTTGTTCCCTCCAAGTGTTTTAAGCCTGGCTGTATCTATTAACCTGACACATTGTCTTTCTTGTCAATTTACCGGTTTGGCACAATTACTGAGCATTGCCATAACTTAGGGATTGGGAATTGAAGTCTTCAAGAAGTTGTAACCAGCCAATGGTGGTTTAAGTGTTGGGACTAGGACACTGGAGACCAGATTTCAAATCCCAGCAATGGAAATGCACTGGGTGACCTTGGGCAAGACACACTCTCTCAGCCTCAGAGGAAGGCAAAGGCAAACCCTCACTGAACAAATCTTGTCAATAAAACCCTATGATGGGGTCAACCTATGGTTGCCATCAATTGGGAATGACTTGAAGGCACACGACGACAGCAACAACAACATGTTGTAGCACTGCAACTCCCATCACCACTAGCTATGGCAGCTGCAGTCCAGCAACATCTGTAAGGCCTTTCATTCCCGAGCTAGACAAAGCAGTGCTGAAAATGTATATGTCAAAGGGAAAAATTTATTGTTTACACAAAAGGTAATTTTTCATTCATGCTACTGTAGACCAAACTGCACTGATCTGACAAAATACAGAGCAGCCATCAAGATATAGTCTTAGCCTTGCAATACATTTTTTTTCTTTTGGATTTCCATTTTTGAATTAATCCGTTTTTTAAAAAAAATACTATGCCATTCTGGGAACACCCATCTCTGGGGTTTGGTATATAAATACATTGAATATATAAATAATTGACTTATATCCTGCCTTTTCTCTTAAAAGGCAATTTACATTGCTTTTTTCTTCCTCCTGACAATTTTATCCTCACAACACAGTGAAGTAGGCTTTGTTGTTGTTGTGTGCCTCAAGTCATTTCTGCCTTATGATGATCTGTGGTGTGGTGTTTTGAGTGCTGGAGACCAGACTTCAACTTCCAGGTTGGTTATGAAACCCACTGAGTAACCTTGGGCACTCCACATGCTCTCACCCTCAGGGGAAGGCAATGGCAAACCACCTATGATCAAACCTTGCCAAGAAAATCCCATAACAGTGTTGCCCTGGAGGCAAAGTCAGCATGAGTCAGAAACAACTTAGAAGGCATGCAGCAACAACAATGAAGGTGAAGTGGTGTGCTGTGTGTGTGTTCTTGTTGTCTGCCTTCAAGCTGTTTTCGACTTATGGTGATCCTAAGGTGACCCTATTATGGGGTTTTCTAGGGCTGACCATGTGTGGCTTGCCCAATATGAGATATATAATACGACTGTTGTTGTTGTGTGCCTTCAAGTTGTTTCTGACTTATGGCCATGCTAAAGCAACCCTATCATGAGTTTCCATGGCCAAGTGAGGATTCGAACTCTGGTCTCCCAGTTCATGAGAGATAAAATATAATAATAAAACATTTTGGGACCGCTTTAACTGCCCTGGCTCAGTGCTAGGGAATACTGGGAATTGTAGTTTCTTGTGTCACCAGAGCTCTCTGACAGAGAAAGGCTAAATGTCTCCCAGAACTACAGTTCCCAGAATTCCATAGCACTTAGCCATGGCAGTTAAAGTGGTGTCAAACTAGATTATTTCTGCAGTGTGTATGCAGCCTTAAATCCTGCTCCAAACAGAGGACATTTTTGGAGTTCCTCCTGGACAAAAGGCTGAAATAGAGGACCTTTCCTGGAAAAAGGAAGAGGATGTCTGGTCATATCCTAGTCGATAGCAACTAAGGAGGATTTTGTTTATTATGTTATTATATATATATATATATATATATATATAGCATTATTGTGCTATTATAATATTGTTGTTAATAATAATATCATTATTGTGATATTCTAATGTTAATAATTTATTATAATTATAATAGGTTATTATTAATATATTTAATAAAAACATAAAAATATATTATATACATTTATATATATCATTATTTGCTATTATAATATTGTTGTTAATAATAATATATTATCATTATTGTGCTATTATGATGTTATTGAAATAATAATAGTATTTATTTATTTATATTCCACTTTTTCTCAAAGGAATCAAAGCGGATTACAGCAATAAAATAACATACAATTTAAGAAATATAATTAAAAGCCCCTTAGCCCCCAGCCCTCCTCCCAAATTATAAAAACATTAATCAACCCCTAAAAAGAAAATTTAAAACATTCCAACACAGTACTGTACAGTAAAAGAAAAATATAATAGAGTATTTATTTATTATTAAATATATTATTATTATTATTAAATATATTATCATGATTGTGCTATTATAATGTTGTTAATAATTTATTATAATTATAATATATTTTATTATTATTATTAATTCTATTATTACTATTCCTATTAAACAACATTATAATAGCACAATATATTATTATCATTATTAACGGCAAAAACATAATAGCTAAAGCATAATAATGCTATTATAATTATTGTTGCTGTTATTATTATTATCTGGAGACATCCTTTCTTCTTTGAAGTTCTCCTTTGGAGAGGAAGAAGGAGAGGCTATTTTTCCCAACTTGCCCGCGCGCGCCACTTTCGCCCCGCTCCTTTTTTCCCTCCTCCTCCTCCTCTTTCTTTTTACTCCTCCTCTGGCCCAATAAAAATACTTGGTTTCTCGTCCGCCTCGCGTACGTTGACGTCACGGCGCCGGAAAAGGTGGCTCGGCGAGTGGCTGGGGCCGCCTTGGCGCGAGATAGGAAAGTGCCTTTTGGAATCCCAGGGCGGGCGCGCGCCAGCTAAGCTGAGCTAAGCTTGCAGCTCTCCCGGCTGCGCGCGCTGGGGCTTTTTCTGAACGCCTCTTCTCTCCCCGCTTTTGCAAAGCCTTTCCTTTCCTTATCTTTTGGAGTTATTATTATTGTTTTTTAAATGTATTGTTGTTATTATTATTATTTTTAATTACAATTTCTTTTTGGCCTGATGGATGATAGTTATACTGGGAAGACCAGGATGTCTCGCAAGCTTTGCTGGTGAGTTATTTTGCATCGCATCGCATCGCATTGCATGCATCTGAATGAAATGCAAAAGCGCCCACCTTCTGGAAGGATCCCAGGGTGACCAGGCGCGTCCTCCATTTCCAGGACCCGTCCTCCATCCTGATCCAGGAGGAGTTCCAAAATGTCCTCCGCCTTGAGCCCGACTGAGCCGCATGGATTTCTGTTTCTGTGAGTGTTTGGAAGCCTTCCTTTTGGGCATGCTCTCCATTCTTCCTCCAGTGTCCTACATTTTATGCTTTTTCGGGTTGTTTTGGCGGTGCTTTCTCTTCCTTTGCGCTTGGCTGAGCAGAGGTCCTCCTTTTCCAGGACCTTGTCCTCCATTTCCACCTTCCTCTGTCCATTTTGAGCATGGAGAATAGAGTTTTCCTTTTGCGCCAAATGGTGGCAATGAGGGAGGGAAAGAGGAAGAGTTTCCCCTTCCTCTTCACTCAGAATTCTGTTTTGAATCATGACTGTCAGGGAAAGGAAGACCATAAGGAAAGTATACTGGAGGGCTAGGGTTGTTTTTCTTTATGGGGCTTTATCTAACCCTCCAAAGCCCACCTAAAATGGGGGCAAACTGACCATGGCACTGAAATGGAAGATGGAGCAAAACTGTGTGCCAAGTATAAGCCTCGCATGAAGCAAGAGAGAAGCTCTTTCAGGAGGACCAAGGTCCCAAACCCACTGCAGAAATAATCCAGTTTGAGACTGCTTTGCCTGTCCTGGCTCAGTGCTAGGGGATCCTGGGGACTGTAGTTCATTGTGACACCAGAGGCCTCTCTGACAGAGAAGGCGAAATGTCTCCCAAGACTACAGTTCCCAGGATTCCCTAGCACTGAGCCAGGGCAGTTAAAGTGGTCTCAAACTGGATTATTTCTGCACTGTCTTTTGGACCTAAAATAGTAGTCCACCCACCACAGGAATAATCCAGTTTGGGACTGTTTTAACTGCCCTGGTCCAATGCTAGGGAATCGTGGGAATTGTAGTTTATTGTGGCACCAGACCTTCCTGACAGAGAAGGCTGAATGTCTCACAGGATTACAGTTCCCAGAATTCCCTAGTACTCAGCCAGAATAGTTAAAGCAGTCTCAAACCAGATTATTTCTGCAGTGTGTTTTGGACCTGAGGCCTACATCCTGTTGTGACTCTAGTCCTAACTAGAGTAGACCAACTGAACCTGTAGAATTTACAGAAAGGTTGACTTTCAGAGTTTCACTTGATTCAGTGGATTGAGTTGGGATTATCAATTGGATTTAGGCCCACATGGATAATCTGAAGGCTCACCTATACAGTCTGTATCCCCCAATTCTTTATTCACAGATTCAACGATCCACAGTTTGGAAATATATATATGTGTGTGTGTGTGTGTATGTCTGTGTATATATACTCCAAAAGCAAGCCTTGATTTTGCCATTTCATGTAAGGGACACCATTTTACTCCACCATTTTACGTATAATGGGACTTTAGCATCCACAGATTTTGGTATCTATGGGGGATCCTGGAACCAAACTCCAGGGATATTAAAGGCCCACTGTATAAACTAAACCTTTATGATGCTTAATACTGCACAACTAGCTATTTCAATGCACCTTCTCATAAAAATGCCCATGAAATCCCTAAATACATTAACTAGGTTTAGATTTAGATGCGATTTTAAAGAGATCTGTGTATGGATTTTAGCAATTCCCTTTCATATTCTACTACCTCATCTTGAAGATGCAGATTAAGGCTGCATCTGCACTGCAGAAATATTGTGGTTTGATACCATTTTAACTGCCATGGAATCCTGGGATTTGCAATGTTGTGTCACCAGAGCTCTTGACAGAGAAAGCTAAATATCTCACAAAACTACAAATTCTAGAATTCAGTAACACAGAGCCATGGCATAGAATCATAGACCCTTTGAATTGGAAGAGATCACAAGGACCATCCAGTTCAACCCCATTTTGCCATGCAGGAACTCACAATCAGAGCACTCTCGACAGATGGCCATCCAGCCTCTGTTTAAAAACCTCCAAAGAAGGAGACTCCACTACACTTCGAGGGAGTTTATTCCACTTTTGAACAGCCCCTACTGCCAGGAAGTTCCTCCTAATGTTTAGGTGGAATCTCTTGTCCTGTAGCTTGAATCCATTGTTCCATATTCTAGTCTCTGGAGCAGCAGAAAACAAGCTTGCTCCATCCTCAGTATGACATCCTTTTAAACATTTAAACATGGCTGTTATGTCCACTCTTAACCTTCTTATCTCCAGGCTAAACATACCCAGCTCCCTTAGGCCTGTTACAGACTGCCAAAATAAAGCTGCTTCAGGTCTCTTTGGAGGTATGCTATTTAAATGATGCATGGGTCCTAAGAGTCTGGAGGTCGCGCCAAAGCCACACTCCATTCCTAAGCACTGGAGCTTTGGTGCAGCTTCCGGATTCTTAGGATGCATGCATCATTTAAATAGCATACCTCCAAAGAGACCCGAAGCACTTTATTTTGGCAGTCTGTAACAGGCCATAGTCTCCTCATAGGGCATGGTTTCCAGACCCTTCACCATTTTGGTTGCCCTCCTCTGGACATGCCCAAGCTTGTCCACATCCTTTTTGAATTGTGGTGCCCATAACCAGACACAGTATTCCAGGTGAGGCCTGACCAAAGCAGAAAAAAGGGTTACTATTAATTCCCTTGTTCTAGACCAGCGGTTCTCAACCAGTGGTTCACACATATTTCCAATGGTCTTAGGAACTGAGATACCTCTCCTCTATTGTTGGAGGTCACCACAATGTGTTAAAAGGTTGCAGCATTAGGAAGGTTGAGAACTACTGTTCTAGACACTAAACTTTTATTGATTCAGCCTAGAATTGCATTGGCTTTCTTAGCTGCCTCATCACATTGCTGACTCATTTTCAGCCTGTGTTTCACCTGTATCCCTTTAGCATATTTCACATTTAAAAGGGTGTCCAACGGCTTTATTTCTTCAATGAAGAAAAAAAATGTCTCACACTGGATGATGTTCAGACTTTGATGAGTCTTCAGGGAACACTTCCAAAGTTGGGAGGAGCCCCTATATTTGCAGAGAGCTTTGTTAGTTCCGGAACTTGAACTATGCAGTTACAGTATTTGTGGTGGTATCACTTTCCTCCCTTCTCATTGCCTCTTCCTTCTTTTTTCTTACACAATTTTCATCAAAAGATGTACTCCTGAACACATTTACCACCAAGTAAGTCCCAGTACAGGTTTTAAGAAGGAATACAACATTTTTGAGGCAAATTTTGCCTGGCTCAATGTACTTAATCTAATGTCCTTAACCAAACTGTTTCTATTGAATGAGACAGAGCTTACATTATCAGCAAATTATCAAGGCAGTTCAATATTGGTGTAAAAAGATTCTCTTTCTTTCTTTAAACCCTGTTTGTCATAGTGAAGAGCAAGATGAACTACATGGTCAAGATTCAGACGTACAGGATCGACGGGATAATAGGTGCAAAGTCAAATGGTCACGTGAAGAGGTATTGCCATGTGTGGATCTTGAAGATGAAAGTGGGGAGAGGGGCAACAAAATGAGTTTAACAGAAATTGAATGGAAATAACTTTGATGACACCCAACAAGTGCTATTTTGAGAAATCCTAACTTGCAGAGCTGGGGAACATGTTTTATGGGCTATGTTGTTAAAGGACCCCAAACCTCTAATCTACTGACTTATCTTCTTCCTGAAATACTTATTTTGGATATAAGGAAAACCTTTTCCATACAGCATGTTGCAGTGTGTGTTATTTATGTGTAAATGGCCTGACAGAATTTCTCTTTGCAGGATGAGCTGTTGAATTCACTGGTGACTCAGTTTGGACATGATTGGAAGTTTCTAGCAAGTCATTTTCCTGTAAGTTGAGTATTTTCAGAAGAGTAGAGGGATTTCTTGGAGATCGTTTGTTATTTTTGAGCAGAGACCCATGTGAGGCAGAACTGAATAAGATGGTTTTCTGCTGCTTTTAATTTCTCTGATGCTACCCCAGTAATATTCCCTTTAATGTGTATCTGTATAAAATTTTCCTGCAGAATCGCACTGAACAGCAGTGTCAATACCGCTGGCTCAGGGTGCTAAATCCTGTCCTGGTGAAAGGCCCTTGGACAAAGCAGGAAGATCAGAAGGTAATGTCTTTCTGTTGACATTTATAATGGATGAAACTGGAATCCTAGCTTTCTTAAGAGACTCTAATTTTGCCAGGAGAATCTCACATCATTCTGAATAGAACCTCTGCTTGCTGCTACTCTTTGTCTATGAAATGCAAAATCTATGGTAATAGTTCCCAAAGCTTGAATCAGTTTTGACTTGTTTCCCAACTATTCCCTTTCAAAAGCCAGAGTCGTCCTATTGAAATCACTGTGAGTAAATTGATATTAGCACTGTTAGTACCTTATTTGTTTAGATTTCTACTGGAATGTCTTATGCTAATGACTGCATTGTGGTTTTATTGTGAACTAAAAATGTGTGAATGGCTTTCTTCACCTAGTTGTGTGGGAGGTTGCTTACTCCACCCAATTGCAAACTGATTTTTACAGAGAAAACGCTTTACATAGGTAGATGCACATTGATCAACTTGAAATTATACTGTACATTGGAAGTAAAACCTGTTATTATAGTCCCTTCCCCGCCTCCTTCCCCATGAATTCACTTGCATCTATTACACTGAATAGATCTAGAAAAAGATGATATTAGGAAGCATAGTAGTAATCTAAAATGGCACAGAATTGAATGTCTGTACATTGCCACGAGCTCTTCATGCTCTGATAGGTTGTCTGGGTTGGTTTGAGAAATTGTAGTGGTTGCATGTTTTTTTGGGATTTTGTACTCCAAAAAGGAAAGGGAACCTCCACCCTTTGGACTTCAGAGGTTTGTCACCTAGCCTGTGGGCAAATCTTGCTCTTCCATGTGCCCTATTTCCAGCCTGAAGACTATCCTTGTTATATCCATGACCAGAGATAGCAGAGATTCCCTTTCTGGCTTAATCATTGCCCTGCTTTCCTGCATGAGGCTACAACATTTCCTTTCAACTTCTCTATTCAAAAGTATCAAGCTGGATTGCACTGGCAAGGCATGGAAGCTGAGAAAAATGTGGAAGCAGTGGAGGATCCAAATCTCTAATCCTGATTGCTAGCAGTTAAGCAATTATCCTCAGTGGCATCTTTACATCTCTGTACTTGCGGTACACTGAAATGCCAAAAACCAAACTACACTCAGGAGTATGTCTTACAGTCATTTGTCTTTTATTTGTTACAAGGTTATTGAATTGGTGAAAAAGTATGGCACAAAGCAATGGACACTTATAGCCAAGCACTTGAAAGGCCGGCTAGGAAAGCAGTGTCGTGAACGCTGGCACAACCACCTAAACCCTGAGGTGAAAAAGTCATCCTGGACAGAGGAGGAAGATCGTATAATTTGTGAGGCTCACAAAGTTCTGGGGAACCGATGGGCTGAGATTGCAAAATTGCTGCCTGGCAGGTAAGCTGCTTAATTTATTTCTACCCTACTTGGTGGAATAGTAAGATGCTAGACTGCTTGTACATTGTCCTTCAATACATGCATTCATTTTCTATTTTATTACAGGACTGACAATGCTGTGAAGAACCACTGGAATTCCACAATCAAAAGAAAAGTAGACATAGGAAGCTTTCTTAATGAAACAAAAGAACCCAAGCCCCTCTTTTTATTGGTGGAGGTGGAAGACAAGGAAAGCCAAAATGTACAGGAAGCTGAAGACCAGGTATCATTCAGGGGAAAGCTCTTTTAAACAAAAAAAGTTAAAAGGCTACTTATTGCAGTTGAAATAATAGCTATTCTAGACTAGCTTTTCCCAATCTGGTGCTCTCCAGGTGTGCTGGATTATGAATCCCATAATCCTCAGACAGCATGCCCATTGGGCTCTAGGCCAACCTTGTATTGTACACCAGCACATAGGATGAGCACAAGGTTGGAAAAAGTCCTTTAGAAACATGTTGTGCATATTCTGTGTGGAACATAATATGCAGTATCTACATGTCTTAGTTTAGATTATGTCAAATAGTTCACTGATAAATTTAGGATGTCGAGGTGGGTATCATGTGGTCCTTCAGATATTGGCTGTAACTCCAAGCATTCTTGGATGGAAAAGAATTCATCCCAGCATTCATACCATTGGCTGTTCTGGCTAGGGCTGCTGGAAGTTGCAGTCCAACATCTGGAGAACCTCATGATTCCCATCCCTGTAGTATGCGGAGATAAAGTTTTGGCCTTCCAGTTATTTTGGACCACAGTTCCCATAAACCTTTACTATTGGAAACTGGAAGTGCAAAATATCCTGAGGGCCTGTGCTTCCTTGCCCTTTTTTTCTTTGCAACTTCGATTCTCTATTACTATAGCTGACAACTTGATTTTGTTATTTAATAATGATAAAATTCTCACCTGCCTTCCACAGCAAACCTTTGTTACCAACTGGCCTGTTCATAGTTTGGAAATCAAAGAGGAGGAAGCCACTGAAGATGAGCCAGTTGGCTTGCAAATGTCTTCAGAGCAGCTCCCTGAAAGCCTAGCAGAGGACAACAAAGGAGCACCGGAAAACACAGTGCCTGATGATGCGCTGGAGGAAGATTCTTCTGCTTACACATGGGTGGTTGAAGGAGGCAGTTACTTGTCCATTTCGTCAGTTCCAGCAATTACAGAAGCTCTCGACATGATTGAATCTGTAAGAAGTAGATTGGTGTATTCTCCATAATGCAGTCAAGACTGGGGAGATAACAGAGCTGGGGAAAGTTTTTTGTTTTTTAATGACTAGAAATGTCCACTGGCCAGTCTTCTAAATCAATACTGTTTTAAAGTCCTGGCTACTGTTCCTAAGCAAAGTGCAGTGGTGGAAACTCTGGCTTAGCAGCTTTGCTTGTTGCCCACATGAATAGAATATTTATATCTTTATTTTATAATCCAGCTTTCTTCCAGCATTCAAGGTGGCTTACAACCATTTAAAAACACAGTACAGTACAACTAAAAATTTACAAATACAAAAATTTAAAACACAATTGGACCAGATTTGTGTTTCAAAACAAAAGTTAAATTCAGTTTTAAAAACACAGTTAAAACAATAAAATAGAATCACAATCTTTCCCCCAAAACTTCCATCTGCCTCATCTCATTAGAAACCAGTTCCTACCTAAATAAAGGCCTTTATCTGCCTGTAGAAAGGCAGTAAGGAGAAGATCAACCTGACCTCTTGGGGTAGGGATTTATACAATTTGGAAGTAGCCATCAAGAAGGCTGTCTCCCATGCCTGCCCCAAATGTGTTTGTGATGAGAGTGGGACAGGGAGAAAGCCCCATCTACAGATATTAAAACTCAAGCAGGCTTGGATAAGTATGCCCTACAACAGCTTAAGGGAGACTTCTAGCAGGTAAAGACCTTTTTTGCTGAAATACAGGAGGCCCAGCAAGCACAGCCAGGAACCTAAAGAGCAGGGTGCAGGCAGAGGCACTAAAGTGCCCTCACGGGGACATGTTTATTGTTGTGTGCCTTCAAGTTGTTTTGGACTTATGGGCAACCCTAATGGGATTTTCTTGGCAAGTTTCTTGAGAGGAGTTTTGCTATGGTCATTCCCTGTGTCTGAGAGTGTGATTTGCCCAAAGTCATCCAGTGGATATACATAGCCAGGCTGGGATTTGAACTCTGGTCTCAAACCACTACACCACACTGGCTCTTGTGCCCCACACATTTAAGACCACATCTATATCCAGATTGCACAGGCCATGCTGGCTGACAATTCTTGGAGTCTGTTTTTAATCCTTTCCTCTTTGTTACTCTTCCATGCTCTGGGAAGATTGCTGCAGGCTGCACATATCCTCACCAGCTCTTTTGTGCTGTTTGGGGGGATTTGTCCTAATCCTTGGAATTGCTCTCTTTCAAGCACACATTATTTAAAATACATTCCACCCTGTATCATAAGATCTCTGAGTGGTTTGCGTTAAGACAATTAAAATGAAAATAAAACATTCTATGTTAAACCTTAAAACAATTGAATAGTAACATTAATGGAGTTGTATATTGTAAGCTTCCCTAGTCTTGTGCCTCTCTTCACCCCACAGTGTGTTAGGCTACAACTCACATCACTCCCAAACAATATGGCTGTTGGGAATTGTAGTCCTAAACAAATAAATGATGAGGGGTGAGGGAGGCTGATATGCATATGGAAGTTTTCCAGAACTGAACTGTGTGTTTGATTCATAACAGTTCAGCAGAATAACTCATAATAGTATTGAGTTACTCCAGTACTGCTTTCTTCTCTTCAGTTTCACCCATGTTCCTGATTTTCTCTAATTGTTCCTTTTCTGGCAGGACCCAGATGGTTGGTGTGATCTGTCTCAGTTTGACCTTCCTGATGATCTGTCTGCAAGTAACAGCAACAGCCCAGATAGACAGACATCTATCAAACCCTACTCCTCACAGAATGTGACAGAGTACCGTTTGGATGGCCATACCATTTCGGATCTGAGCAAAGGCAGCAAGGGCGAGCTTATCCCCATTTCTCCCCACACAGATATGAGCTTTGGAACACCACCTTCTGTACTTAAACGGCAGAAGAAGAGGAAAATTAGTCTCTCGCCAGTTTCAGAAGGTGGCACCAGTACCAGCCTCTCTTTCCTAGACTCCTATAATAGCATGACACCTAAGAGCACTCCTGTCAAGAGCACCCCTGTCAAGACATTGCCATTTTCCCCATCCCAGGTATGTAGGTGTGCAACAATTAAGGGATATTTATCAAGTGTAAAATAGTAACTACATCTGTACACAATACTCCTGTCTTGTGGCAAATTGCTTTCTTATTTTCTGGGTGTTGTTATCATGGATGGCTGCAGCCCACCATCCTGTTTTTACATTGATGTGTAGAAGGCAAAGAATACTCTTCCCTCTGCTTGCTTTATATCAGAGTTAGGGAATCTATGACCTTCCAGATTTCAGTGGACTGCTTCTCTCACCATTCTTCATCATTGGCCAGATTTTCTAAAGCTGATGGACCCTAAGAGTTTGTAAAGTTATGGATGCTGCTCTTCTTTCCTTCTATGTCTAACTATATAAAGTGGAAAATATCTTTACATGGCTCCATACAAAAAAAAATCAGGTTACATTTTCTTGTGTTATTATTTTAGATATGGAAAAGCCATGTGGAATTTTTCAGTGTCTTTGAATGTAACATGGGAGATTATATTCAGCAACCAGTTCTTTGTTCTTTGATTTTACTTTGCTCACCTTTCATTTGTTTGGTGTCTGCTTACTTCCAAGGAAGTCTACTCCCATATGAAAACCTCACAGACCTCTGGGAATACACTGATGTTAATAATGGGTTAGCAGATCAGCATGACTAGAGCATCTTTTTTTTTTATCTCTCAGCCATGTTACTTGGCTTTATAGTTTTGTATGCATGCCTAGAACAGGGAGCTACTGAGCAGTGATAGCAGCATTGTTTGGTTTTGGCATACACCATAATTCAAAGATAGAAAATGACCAAGGTGCTTTTATACCATTACATAAATGGGGATAAAAGCTGTTGAATTGCTGCTGGATGTTTGCTGCTGTAAAATTATATTGTTAGATTGCTTTGATGCTGAAGGATGAATGATATTCCTACTGGATATACTGGTGCATTCCTGACATTGTGGTAATAGCTAAGATTTTGCAATGAGTCCTAGACAGATCTGACACCAAAGTTAATATTGTTATATTTCTGATGTTAGTGGTCTTTCTTAAGACATTTATTCTTCATAATGTCTGCTCAGGGATGTACTTTGTCTCTCCTGAAAGTGTGATGTTAGTTTTTCTTACAGAGCACTATAACTGTAGCTGCACTTAAGCAACTAGCTACCTCATACACTGTCACACCATAAATCTATCAAGCTCAGCATTGTCTGTATTAACCACTAGCAGCTATTTAGGGGTTCAGGCAAAGGCCTTTTCTAGCCATACTTGAGATGAACCCCTCTCTTCATGCATGACATTTTCTATGGAAATATCATGTTTCTTCTTTTGCACAAGGAAGACAGACTATAACAATGCAGAGGATTAAGAAGCTATATAAGTTACATACACCCCAATTGCAAACAAACATTTAGTGCATGTCTAAAGCACTTATTTGTTATGAAATGACTGAGTGCTACCTATATTGCTTTTTGTTTCTGTTGGTAACATAGAAACAGTTAACAGTCTTCTGGAGTTGTCATCTTATACAAAGCTTTACCTTTTTGACTATAATCCACAGAATCTCTTGCAATGGCTGTCCTGACTGGAGGATTCTAGAAGTTGTAGTCCTAAGAGTTTTATTATTAGTCCAATAAAGTAACTTCAACTAAGTTCTCCAAACAGCTTTGTGATCTGTTTGCCACCTTATATATGGTGACATATTTATTTTATTCTTAAAATTTGGCAGTTCCTGAATTTCTGGACCAAACAGGACACACTGGACCTTGAGAATCCTTCTTTAACTTCTACCCCTGTCTGCAACCAGAAGGTGATAGTGACTACCCCGTTACACAGAGACAAAACACCGTTAGTCCAGAAAAACTCTGCGTAAGTCTTCCCTTCTGCCTATCATTTCTCATGCCTGCAGCTGTCTTGCAGTGAGGAAGGTCTGTTCTCCACTTTAATATGCCTAGGCCTAGCAGTAAGTGTGAAAACACCAAATGTTAAGAATGAGTAATGGTGAATTTAAAGTAGTATAGGAGATAGATGAGAGACCAATATGAACCCAACAGACATTTCTGCAAAGCACAATGTATACAATATGGTGGCTTCAAGATCCCATACTTTATTATTCATTTTTTTTTGGTTGTAGTAGCATTCTTACAAAACTAATGCCCTCTAAGTATGTTCACTTATGTGTTTTTAAAAAGAGAGGAAAAGGTTTGTTACATGTTCCTAAGCTTTACCCTCAGTTTATCCACAAGTCATAGCAAAATCAATCATTTTGGCTCCAAAAAGTGTCCTTGATTTATATATGAAGTCAACTTATACACAATATTTACAGAAAAAAAGCTGTGTGAAAGAACAGAGAATGTATACAGTTGAAAGTTTACTAACATCTTTGGTCTAGTTTGCAAAATTTCTTTAAAAACATTATCAACCATTTGCTTGATTTAATATTTTATCCTTCCAAATGTATTGAGAGTAACAGCTCATTAGAATGGTCTTGATCAATTGTCCTCTAGCTCCTTGATAACATTTACAGGAAAATAATATGCCTATCAGTATTTCAGTATTTACCAAAGTTTACACTATACTTGTGTGCTGTTCTGCAAATCCTTCTGGAAACTGGAGAATCTTCCACCATTCTTTAGTAAGTGTCCATAATTATTGAAAACAGTTTCCCCTTTTTATTTTGTGCTTTCAGGTTTGTGACCCCTGATCAGAAATATATAGCAGACAACACACCTCATACACCCACACCTTTCAAAAATGCTTTAGAGAAATATGGACCAATGAAGCCTTTGGTATGTATTAAGCAGTTTCATGGATCCTTCCTCTCTTGCATTGCATTGTTCTTCCCATGCTGTGAATGCTTGATACCCATAGGAAAGTTCAAAAGCTTAAGCAAAAGGTCAAATTCAACAGGAACACCCTTAAGCTACTGTATAGCAGCTTTCTCCTACTTGCCAAGTGGGCTGCTTGGGGAGGGACAGATTGCTCTTTCCAGATGTTTGACTTCATTGCATGCAGAGGGCCTTTAACAGACTGAGGATGTTTTAAAGTGCCATGGCAGTTGCTGTAAATGGGAGGTGTTCTGTCAGTCAGCCCCTATTTTTCTACCTTCATCATGTTAAAAAAAACTCTCTTGCCATTCCAATGCTGCAGTCTTCTTGCTGAAGCAACTGAGGGGGTTTTATTCCCAGAGGTGTTTTTTCCCCATGATGGGAATACACAAATGCATTTTATGTGTACACAAGAGCAATGCCTTTTTGAAAATTAGTGGAAATGACCCCTTTAGAGTGAAATGCTGACATCTTTAATAACTGATCCATGATTTAAATGATGTACATCATACTTTGGTTTACATCTATTTTGCATCACTGACTACAGCCACAAACTCCTAATTTGGAAGAAGATTTAAAAGAAGTACTGAGGAGTGAAACTGGCATTGAGCTGATCATTGAAGATGATGTGAAGCCAGAGAAACAGAAGAGGAAACAGGGCGTAAGTATCTCACTTAGCATTTCTGTTAAACTTCCTCTTCTCATAATTATCCTTGCTATTAGGCAATATTGGGCCAGGCTATTTCTGGGTCATTCAGCTGCTGCCAGAATTTGGAGTATCTAGAATGTTCTTTCTCAAACAGCTCTCTGAAGTTTTACTGCCAAGGTCACAATTTGCATCTTTCTGTATCCTATTACATTGTATCCCATTCCCATATTTCTGTAACTATGCTTAAAAACCTGCAGCTTTAACATCATTCTGTCAGAGGATCTGAGAAACTGGACTGATATCCATGGCAGCTTATGTTAAAATATAAATTAGTCTTTAAAAGACTGCTAGATTTCTTCTTCCCATTCCATTTTCCCTTTTTTAGTTTTTTTTTTAAGCCTAGGCCCATTTTTTAAAATCAAAACAAATGGCTTTCAGAATAAACTTAATTCTAGAGATGGGATTTGATGGTCTAATAATGTAGTTTTTCAGACAGTGTCCCTTCAGTGAGCTTCTCCCATATCAATATTTTTGTTGGGGAAGCTCAGTATGTAGAGCAGTAGTGGTGGCCAACTCTGTGAGGGCCAATTTTCAGCTCATGGATTGCCAAAAAGGAAGAAAAAAAATGTCTTGGAAGTTCACGTTTGTTCTTGAAAATTTTTTTTTTTAAAAAATATTAAACAATGCAGGAGGCCACTCCCATCCTGTTTAAAAGATCCATTGTTGCTCCTGGAGGCTTCCCAGAGAGGCCATTTTTTAGCCAGAGGTTGTTTGAATGTTGGACTATGATTTTGGAGATCAGGGTTTGATTCCCTGCTTGGCCATGGAAACTAACTGAGTGATTTCAGGCAAGTCACACCCCCCCCCCCCCCCCCCCCAAAAAAAAAAAAAACCATGAGGTGATCGTTTTGGGCTCACCATAAGTTAGAATTGGCTTTAGGACACACAACAACAAGAAGATCACAAGTGTTCCCTTTTTTTTCTAAAACAAGTTTGGTGGTAGGAATGCCTATCATGAACTGTGCTGGACAAAGATTTTTGATTATGTATGTAGGACCTTTTATAGGTTTGTGCTGTGCTATGGGAAGTTCACTGTGTTCAGAACACCACCAGTTTGCACATGGTTCTGCCCTGTGTGAGGGGTTCTGGAAATTGTAGATAAAACACAACACCTTTCCAAGTTGTGGTTTGAATACATTGATTCTCCATTACTTATTGATAACCAAGTGGTTTAGCTTTAATAGTAGTTTCCTGTCTTTAGCATAAGATGCATCTTTATCTCCAGGTTCTTTCATTCTACATTTTGTTTTTTGTTAGAACCTACATGTAACTCTGATGTTCTCTTCTGTCCAGATGCACAGGAGTCCCATTAAGAAGGTCAGGAAATCTCTTGCATTAGACATTGTGGATGAAGACTTGAAGATGACAGTTTCGACCATGACCAAACCTGTTTGCTTTAAAAGAACTCAGGGGAACCAGGTAAGTTCTTGTGCTGGTGATTGAATGTAAACTTAACTGTACATGGTGCCTGCTGAGCATATATTAATGTCATTAATAGACATCACTCACAAGCATGTTGTACTTTCTTTTGAGGCCGTACAGAGTTAGGGGCCAGTGTGGGGTAATGGTTTGAGCATTGGACTAAGGCACTGGGAGGCCAAGGTTTGAATCCCAGCTTGGTCTGGGAAACCCACTGTGGGCGACTTTGGGCAAGTCACACTCTCTCAGCCTCAGAGGAAGGCAAGGGCAAACCCTCTCTGAAGAAACCTGCCAAGAAAACCCCATGATAGGGTTGCCTTAGGGTCACCATAAGCTGACTTGAAGGCACACAACAACAATAACAAAGTGAGGGGTTTTATTTTGTTGTGAAAGTCCAGAGTCTGCCTTGTGACATGAAATTCTTTAGCCTAGAAAAATATGCTGATTTCCCCATAATTAAAAGAAAATGTTTTTCTCCATGGTTTTCCTGTTTTCCCCTCCAATTAAAATGCCATAGTTTTCCCAATTACTTTCATTTTCTGGTTGTGAGTAATAGTTTAAAATTAACTAATCTGAATGGGATGTAGGATAAACCAAGGGTGGCTTGCTTGTTTCTGTCTTTACTGATATGGGCTGTAGAAGGCTGCAAATTTTACTGGTGACTTTGGAAGACGGGCTTAACTCTTGACTTGTTAGCTTTTTTTTTTCCTGATCAAATCCACTTCCTCTAGATTTTTTTTGGTACTTTTCCTACCTTGTACAGGCATAATGACCCTGAAGCATAATGTCCCTGAGGTTCCCTCTGTAATGCAAATAAGAAAACAGTTTGAGAAAGGGGATTGATTTTGAATCAGCAAAATGGCCCACAAAAAGAGGGTTATGTACCCACTTCCCTGCTATTTTTCTCTAATCAAATTTGCAGCCTCTGATCCTTTCTTATTTCAGTATGTGAAAGGGATGGGCAGGAAATAGTCCATGGATGCCCTCATCTTGCCATCCTAGGTGTGATGGGTTCATAGCTCATTGGTATAACTCGTGGTTTGCATGCAGGGTGTCCTTAGCAGAAACACCTCCATTAATGCTGAGGTAACTATTGGGAACACATGAGAGCCATTTCGACCTGAACTAGTAGAGCTGTGTTTTCATGGTTCAGAGGCAGCTTCTTATGGCCTTGTACAACCATTTGCCTAAAATACTTGTGTAAAAGCTTAAGTGGGTATGACTTCTGTCTTTGAAAATATTCTTACATTCATTTCAAAATATTCCCTTTGCATCAAATAGACACCCCTTTACCCTGAAAAGTTGCTTTAGGGACCCACCACACCCTCAGGGTCCTGGGAACTGTAATCCAGAAATCCAAGCTCTGCTTTTAACTCCAGGATCACTTACACCTTAAAATGTGGGCCCTTTCAAAGATTGGCAAGAATAATAATTTTCAATAAAACCTCTGCTGGAGTGTTTGCATATTTCTTGAAGGATTTCTCTTCCTCCTTGAAGTGCTTCAGATTTGATGGATATATAAGAAATTACTGTAAGAACAAAATACTACTATTTCATTTATCACTGTCAGTTCTGGGAGTGTCCTTAAGCATATTGATGGGAATTGTTAGGTAGTATAGTATTTGTCTTTTTTAAGGTCAATATCTTGGAAGTGTAGCAACGCCTATCCAAACCTATAAATCCCATTTGGCTTTTTAAAATAATTGCTGTGTGTTTGTGCCTCATTAATCCTGATGTAATAATCAATATCTGACTTGTTTAAAATGCAATTTTCAGCTGTTATAAATAGGAATGCCAGAACTTGTTCTCATCCATGCTGTAAAATAGCTGGCCTCTAAAAAAATTGCAGTGGAGCTCCATTTGGCACACATGGCTTTTTGCATCTGCATTGTGCATCTAAGATCCACATATTGCTGCAAGAAAAATAGGATGGTAAAAATCTCTTAGGCGTTCTCTGACTGGATTAATGGTTGTTGTGTGTCTTCAGTTCATTTTCCAACTTATGGCAACCCTAAGGAGAACCTATCACAGGGTTTTCTGGGGCTAAGAATGTATAACTCATTCAAGGTCGCTCATTTGAGTTTCCATGGCCAAGTGAGAAATCAAACCCTGATCTCCAGAGTTATAATCCAATGCTCAAACTACTACACCATACTGGCTTTACTGTGCTGATTATAGGAAGGGAAAAAAAGGGGTGCAACAGCAAACAAACACAGACAAACAATCATAATAAAAAGGCAAATTCTATGTGTATGTGGAAATATAATAAAATAGCCAACCACTCAACACATTTCCATATGTCAGCTTTCCTTTGGTAAAGCAATTTATTTGTTTTTTTAAAAAATGCAATATCTCCCAGACTAGATGCCATCTTGATAGAATGCCCAACAAACTGAATTGTTATGCCATTTGTTGTAGTATTTTGAGACTTGCTTTTTTGTTGTTGTTCTTTTTTCCTCTTGCTGCCTTACAGTGATCACAGAGCCTGAGAGCCTATACTTACTTAAGACTGGATAGTCTTTCTGGTGCAGGGAAATGTCAGACTCTGTCCTATTCCTGAATAGTTTCATTTGCTCATTTGATAAGAGCTGTATGGCCAACAGAATCATTTGGTTGTGAGCCTTTGGAGCTGATGTAAATTATGTTAGCATCTGCGGTCAGACCTCTACATCCATTTTTAGGCTGTGCCAAGCTTAGAGCAGAACATATCCTGTGTACAGATAGATCATGTGCATTTTTATTTACAACTTATTTACTTAAATAAGCTCTGGAAAGTTCATTCAGACTTCCTTCTTTCCAAGCACACATACATAGGTTTACAGCAGGGATGGGAATGTTGTTGGACTGCTAGTCCCATCAGCCTTAGACAATATGGCTAATGATGAGAGATGAGAGGAGTTGCATTTGGGCAACTTCTGGAGATCTACACGTTTCACATGCCTGGTTTACAGTGCAAGCATCTAAAGAGACATTCTGTTCATTACATTATTATTGTTGTTGTTGTTGTTCTTTATACAGTGGTACCTCGGGATACGAAATACCCAGGTTACGAAATTTCCGGGATACGAAAAAATCCCATTGGAAATAATTGTTCCGGGTTACGAATGTGTTTTCGGGTTACGAAAAAAATTTTTGGTGCTTTTCGGCGCTTTTTCGCACGAAACGCGGCTTTTCCCCATTAGCGCCTATGGCAATTCGGCTTACGAAGGCTTTTCGGGTTACGAAAGCGGCCGCGGAACGAATTAATTTCGTAACCCGAGGGAGCAGTGTATAGTGCTGTAGATTTGCACAGAGCTGTACATACAAACAATAAATAGATAAGAGTAAACCTGCCTATGGCGTACAATCTGGGAAATAATAGGATAATACATATAAAATACATAGCAATACAGGAAAGGGTTCAATAAAACAGGCAACAAAAAGAACATCAAATAGCAAATGATAATCACACAATGCCTGGGAATGCTTCTCTGAACATAAACGAAGTGTTAGGATTCTGGTACCACTTCAGAATATAGATGGAGGCTGCATGTGTAAATACTCCACTTCATTTTGTGTTTTTTTTTAAAAGAAAGCCTACAGTTTTCAGGCTAGTGAATCAGAAACAAAAGTTTAATGTAATTGGAGCCCTAAAGAGCTAGTTTATTAGTATGTAAAGGGAACTTGAAGCGCCTTTAGATTTTTATTCAGCTAGTCTCAAAGGTGCTACAAGATTCCTTTGCTTACTGATATTCTAGGCTAACATGGCTGTGTCTCTAAATTCATGAAGGGTATGCAATCTGCAGTCTGAAGTGTTGTGATCTAAAATTTCATCCCTATGGTTAGTTACTCCTGCATGATGTGCTGCATGCCTCTTGACTGTCCCAAATTTTAGACACAGTGTTGCTTATAGTAATGTGTATAGTATATAGTTTCCATTAATTGAATACATTTACTTTTTTTGGGACTAGCAATTGGATTTAGGTCTCAGTGTTAGCTAACAATATAGTATAACAAACAAATATTAATAATCTGGCCTGGAATTTGAAATATAGTATTACCTTCTTCTGAGCCATGGGAAATAAACGAGTTTCACATTGAAAAGGATGTAAGGCTTATTGTTCTGATTCTTGTACAAGTGTAGCATTACAAATGAGGACCTCTCTTTCTCTGAAAAGCTTCTTACACCATGTCTAAGAGATAAGAAACATTTGATTACATGAAACCCTTGATTATGGCACACAGCCACTCTCTTTTTAAAAGGGAGGATTTGGAGGGAAATCAAACAAGTTAATCTGAGCAATACCTCTGTAACTGTTCCTCTTCTCCTTAATTGCAGTCTGTGAACTTCCTTTCGCAGTCCCTAAACCTTTCTCTGTCAAACAGCAAGAGTAACACCAGCTTGCTCAACAGAGGGTTTGTGCGCATCAAGGCAGAGAAGACTGCATCTTCCAAGAGAATCTCTAGCAAGTTCAGGCCACCTGCACTGGTAAGCTTCATCATTTGTGGGAGTTTTCTTTGAATCCTGTTTCTCCTACAGATTTGATATGCAAGCAAGAATGGATAAATCTTTTCTTTGTTGAAGGTTACATTCCCTTTGACATTATTTGTCATGGGCTATGTGCAGGCTGAAGGTAGGCCTGGAGTCAATTGTGGATGGGTCCAAAGCCAAAAGTGAGCAAGTCTACTCTTTCCTCCTTGTTCCTCCCCATCCAGTAGGCACAGATTAGTTTTGTAGAAGGCTGGAAACTGCTGGAGCCAGTGTGATATAGTGGTTTGAGTGTTGGAGACCAGGATTTGATTTCCTCTTGTGCTGTCACAGATACAGTTTGCTAGCTACCCTGTAGTCTTGCTGAGTTCATTTTGTAATACAATTTTAAATTTGGAAGGGCTGCACCATTGTACATGGTTAGATGTGATGGGAAGGTTTTCTGCCTACATATTTAAATAGGGGCAGGGATGTTTCTTTGTCATTATTGTTTGTTTGTGAGTGATGGCAAAACCAAGGGAACGGGTTTAAATTTGAAATATAACATACGTTACACATTTTACAAGCTGAAACAAAGTCACTTTTATTATTTATTTATTTATTTATTGGATTTATATTTTGTATTTCTTCCAAAATGGGATTCAAAGTTCATAAAATAAAGCATACACATTGAAGTTATCAGATAGGTTAATTATATATCAGTAGACAAGATGTTTTTTGATTCTTGCTACGATTTCTGCAGAATGTATATATTTATAATGTTTTGTGCTTTCCAAATGCAGACATACAACTAGTAACTCTCATATTTGTCCCTATTAAAGGATAACAGTATTTCTCATAATCCTAGCCAACACTTTGACAAAAGTCACAGATTTTTTTCTTAAATACCCATGACTTCTAGAATTCTTATGGTTAATGGATTTTGCTCAATTGTAGCAACTTTAGATTTACCATGCAAAGGGATCTTGCAGCACTTTGAGACTAACTAAAAGACAGAAGTTAGTAGCATGAGCTTTCATAGACTTGAGATTACTTCCTCAGATGCACTCAAGTCTACGAAAGCTCATGCTACCAGCTTCCGTCTTCCAGTTAGTCTCAGAGGTGCTCCAAGATCCCTTTGCACATTAATTCTCCAGACTAGCATGGCTATGTCTTCAGATTTATTGTTCTTTTTATTTCTTAGTGCTTAATTTTCAATTTTGCAAATTGGTTTACTCTTGCCATAGGATACCAGAAGTGCCTCTGGTTAATAAAACATTCATATAAACAGGTTGCTTTAATCTTTGGTGAAAGTTTTAATAATAAACTGATAAACTATAGAAAACTGTACCTTTTAAAAAGTTTATCATTTTAATGGAAGCAATACCCAATTGGATCAGGATGCTTTATCACAGCATTTTAAATGAGCCTGTGGAACCCACTGGAAAAAAAAATATTTTCTTGAAGTTAGATTATTGACAGCCATGCAGAAACCACTTAACAGCTTCTTATGAGGTGCCCAATATCTTGGGTAGAAATTATTACCTATAGCTTCTGATCATGAGTTAAGTCTTGCAGTATGGATCTTTTAAGATTTCTGGATTCTGAGATGCACATGGGAGATGGGAGGTGTTTCTGCAGTTAATCACAGGTAAACCATCACCAAATGTAGTTGTGGCTGCCTTGATGTTTCTGGCCATTTTTTCTCCTGGTACTAGGATTTTCCATTCATAATCTTTCTTGGCATCGATACAGTTGTTCATGCACAAGAAGGGAAGTTGTTTTATGCCAGGTCACGTATTTTATCTAACTAGCCTCGTATAAGTAGCAGCTCTCTCATATCTCAGGCACAAATCTTCTACCAGCACTCAGTGATCTGAAGCTCATTTTATATGGAGATGTTGGGAAGAGAATATGGTACCTTTGAAACATGTGTTTTACCCTTCTGCTTCCCTCCTGTATGTAGTCCATTTGTGACTGCCTTTCTTGATGACTAGCAGAATCTGATTAAACACGCAGATTTTTTACTTTGTTCTATGCGTATGGTTTGTCCAGAATTTGGTTTGGTTTGGTTCAGAATTGTGTGTGTGCGCGTGTAGTTTAGGCAACCTCTGAATAGCAAATTACTTAGATGGGAAACAAAACTCCTAAGAGAGCAATCAATATATTGGGGTCAGCTAAAACTGTTTATGATTTAGCAGTGAATGAGAGTAGAGAATTAATGGGAACATGAATTGGTTCTGTTGCAGGGACTCTTAGGAAGCAAATAATTTTGGTTTCCAGTGTGGGATTTCTTTTGGAGGCAGTGTAAATTGCTGTGGCCATTTAAGCTTTTCAGATGTCCACAATATGGACAAGCCCCCCTCACCCCCAGCCTGCCTCTCCAATCTTAGTTTAGATCACTTGTAGAACATCAACAATCTTGGGGAAAGGATGCATTTTTAACAATTTGCAAAAACTTTCCTTGCCTGTTTATCTGGCTTCTCTTTGACTTACCCAGGGTAAAAGCCTTTAACAATACCTGCATTAGGAAGTGTTAATCATCATGAACATTTTTATGGTGTTCATTTGCTTTTTCTTTCTCCCTCAGATGTCCAGTGCTTGGAAAACAGTGGCTTGCGGTGGTTCTAAAGACCAGTTGATCATGCAAGACAAAGCTCGACAGATTTTGGGTGTGCTGAAACAGAACCACACATCACGGACATTGATCTTATCTTGAAGAACTCTATGAACTTGTGTTGCTTTTCATTTCTATGTGGAACTGGCAGTAGGAAGAATGAAAGGATAAAATACAAGACGCCTCTTGGCAAGAAGATATTTTTTCTTTATTTGTTTTCTGAGGACTGAGCTCTGTAGTAAGTGTTCTTAATAAACTGCTCCATACTGCAGGTTCTATGGAAGGTACAGAAAATGATGTACAGAAGAATGAATGTCAGCATGGCTAGCAAGCCTTAATTATTCAAGTTGAACATACCCACTCTTCTCCATTATTTTTCACTACTTCCCTTTTTTGTTTCCAGAATGGAAACAAAGATGCCTGTTTTTTTCTGACTTGCAGGCAAGACACAATGGTTAAATGGCAGAGGAAAAAACACATAAACTTCTAGGTAGAAGGGGGAACGAAGTATAATTTGTAAAGTCACCAGGTCCCACTCTATCTGGATTAGGATAGAAGGAAGTTGGAAATCTATGCAGTCTGCTCAATGAACTATGTGGACTGGAATCTGGTCTGTTGCATTATGTAAGTGCATACATTGATAACCTAATCTGCATTGCAATTTACTGACAATACATTCATTGCCTTTTATTTAGATCTAATATTGTTTGCCAAGTCTATAGGTTGTGGCTTACTTTAGATTGTTTTGTATGTCCAAATCCACCAGATGGTGCTAATGCCAACCCTCTATTCCAGCTATTCCAGCTCAATCGCCTGATTAGTTGTAAAGAACAGGCAAAATATGAAGCATTGCTGGAGTGTTCTCAGCTATTTTCTTTACACTTACACTGGTAGAAGGAGCTTGTGAGCCTGTGTGTAAATTGCCTGTGCGAGTGAAGGTTTGGCACACCTCTCAGTAGGAAAGACTATGCCCTGGATAAGGTTAATTGTTTTCCTGCTGTACTTGTTTGCTGCCTTATTAAGGAGAGCTGCTGTATAGCCTGGGCTGTACATTAGTTCGATATAATCCTCTAGAAGAAATCCAAACAAATACTCTTTTGCTGACCACATCTGACATGTGGTAAGAGTGCAACAGGTTTCTCAGTGTTATACTACACAGCAGTTTACTGATCAGAGGTTGATATTCAGATGATTGATATCACTGGTATTGTCAGATTAGTCCTACAGAATGGGGTTATTCTGAAAATGATGACATCAACTGAACCAGTTCCAGGTCCTAGAATGATTCAGACCTGTGATCTGTACAGCAATCTGCCATGCTTGATAACTTTTCATTATACACTGACAGGCACTATACACTTTTTAAGGTGATATCTGAATGACAAACATGTTTGCAAATGCCAGCACTATACTAGTACACAGGGACTGGTGATTGGCTGCCATATCCCCTGTGATCTACATTGACCAACCCCAGGTTGATGACCTCCAGATGATTTGAACTCTAGTTCTCATCACTAGCCATGCTGATTGGGACTGTTGGGAGTTTGTAGTCCAAAACATCTTAGAGGTCACTTACATTGGGGAAAGGCTAGTTTACACTCAGTAGAAAACTCAGCCTCACCTCTGCTTAACTTATGAAATGACCTTAAACTGATTGACCTCAGTAGTAGTATAAAATCAGGTTCCTCACCCTCTAGAGGACTGAGTGGATACAGGGCTTCAAGACATCACTCACAAGTCCTTGAAACTTTTAAAAGCATGCCTGCATCCTGCACAATGTAAATAACAATGTTTTGTGATTTGAATAATGTGTTGTCATAAAAGTAGAGGAAACTCCTCGCTTGGGCAAGATTCCCTTACAACATACATCCAGACTGGAAACATTAAGCTTTTCTTAAAGCTTCTTTCTGCTCCCTTCCCTTACAAATACCACTGAAACCAGCTATAAAACATAGGATAGGGAATATGTGACTCCACATGTTGCTGGATTATAGCCTCCATGATTTTTTGCTATTGCCATGTTGGCTAGGCCAAAAACATCTGGACAGTCATCCGGTAGCTCCTATAAAGGTGACAGAATGGTCACATTGCATTGCTATGCTTACAGGGTTTAGAGCGGTTTGTGGGGTTTTTTTAAAATTTAAAGTATGTCTAGACAGAAAAGATCTATATTAGCACAAGATTTACATCACACAGAGGTGTTGGAGATTGTTTGTATGCAGATGACAGTTTGTGGGGAACATGAGCTTTTCTCAATAAGTCATTTGGATTATTTTGCTGCTGCAAACCTTTTCTTCTTAATGCCACAGGGTATATAAAGTCCTGGATATAACCTTAAATAAATTATCATTCATTGTGGAAGTTGGTGGCCAATTTGATTTGGAGTTAGCTGTAAATTAAAAGATTATGATGGAAATATTAAAAGCTATTTCTAATCTCCTAAATCTGATTCTACCAGTGTGTCCTGCTATGTGTTTATTGCTTATTAGGGAAGATCTACTGTTGAGCAAATTTCAGGGGAAATGAGCAGAGAGAGCCTGGCTAATGACAAAGACAATTAACTTTTAATTGGAAAGCTAAGACATTTCCTGTCTGAAACACATGCCTGGCTCTGTTAGTTCTGAGCATACACCTGTAGAATAGGTTATATCTTTGTGAATCTGGGTGCCTGTATTGTTGCAGAGAGATACAGTTGAGAGAACAAATATGGTAAGAACAGAAAATGAGTACTGTGATGCTAACAAATATTTAAGGAAAATTAAAAAATATATATGAAAGCAACTGTGATCAGATACATTTATTGTAAAGTGATCTTGTAGCACATTTGAGACTACAAAAGAAATTGTAACATAAGCTACTTTCTCAGATACATGGACCAAGTCTACAAAAGCTTATGTTACAACTTCTTTTGCACAGTTAGTCTCAAAGGTGCTACAAGATCCCTTTGCCAGAGACTGACATGTCTTTGTCTTTGAATTCTAGATACATTCATTATATGTGTGTTAGAAGGTAAATAACAGTGTTTTGTGATTTGAATAATGTGTTCATCTTAAACCATGTGAACTAATAGAAGTGCTGGAACTATATCACAACTGCTGCCACATGTGAAGAAGCCCTGTGTACACAGACACAGCAGGGGTGTGGTTGCTAGATGTATCCCCCTACCTTGAATGTGTGAGGGTGTTCATTATTCTTGTAACCACTGAGTAAGCTGATAAATGCAGTGGGCTCTTGGTATGCACTGAGATTTGGTTCCAGAACTCCCTGTGGATACCAAAATCTGTGGATATTCAAGTCCCATTAAATACAATGGTGTATTGAAACAATATCCCTTATATAAAATAATCAAGGTTTTCTGTTTGGAATGTATATTTTTTTGAATATTTTCAAGCTGTGGATGCTTGAATCCATGGCTATGGAGGGTGAACTATAGTTCCCAAGCATGTGGCCTAAGATGTTGGACCTGTTTTAGAAGCCCCAGTGAGCATGGCCAAAGACCAGGGATTGTGGGACTTACAGTTCAATTGAGGAATCCTAAAGAGAGAGCCAGTGGATTGGGACCTTACTGTCCGAAGTTTCTACTGCCAACAAAAGTAACTTTTTTTTCCTTAAATTGGGACTACATTAGCATATTTTATTTCAACACCACCTAAAGTTTTCCTGATGAAAAAGCATGAAGGCTTCTTGAGAAATTCAGTGTCCTCTGCCTAACAAAAGGGCCTGTGGCCTCATAAGGGTAGACAGCTATTAGATTGCAAAAGAAGTACAGTGCGCCTATGCCATACGCGGGCACATCGTATGTGGCTTTCAGCTTACATTGAAGCCATGCTGTAATAAAATGAATGGTATACGTGCCCTGCCGTGCCGCAAGCACGAACCCCATTGTATTCAGTGGGGCTTGAGCATAAACATTTTTGCCTGGGGGGGGGGGGGGGGTCTGGAACGGATCCCCTGCATAAGGTAAGGGCCCACTATCTTTTTTGTGTTGCAAATGGATATTAAATTTCCTGGAATTTGAGATTCACAGCAGCCACATGGCCAGGAGGAGGAGATGCAAGCCTGCAAATAAATACCACCTGAACTGAACAGAAACAGCAAAATGCAGGCCTATGACTAACATCTTCTATTGTTTTCTCTGGTTTGATTTTTAACACCTTGCTTGATGAAGAAGCCAGTGGAACTTCAAAAGCTTGCAACATGTGTATTGTGAATTTTGGTTGGCCAATAAAGGTGAATAGACAAAAAGTTTAGGGAGGATGAACATGAAACACTCAACAAATTTATTAAGAAAATTTTCTTAATAAATTTGTTGAGTTTCATGTTCATCCCCCCTAAACTTATTGTCTATTCATCTGCTTGTTTTAGTTTAGGGCATCACCTCCCAGTTTTTTTCCTTGGCCAATAAAGGTATCACTTTTTGGTGGATTTTTTATGTCATTGGAGTCCAGTAATAGGGTAAGAGCCAGCATGATGTTGTAGTGTAAGTTTTGTTTGTTGTTAACTCTCTCAACCCATGGCAACCCTATGGGTGTGACATCTCAAAGACCCTCTGCTCCACTGCTCTGCTTAATTCCTGCAACCCCATAAAACCCGTGATCTCCTTAATAGAGTCAATCCATCTGGTATGTGGTCTTCCTCCACTTGCTTCCCTCCACCTTTACCAACATAATTATCTTTTTCAATGAGTCCTTCCTTCTCATGCTGTGTCCGAACTATGGCAGCCTCAGTTTGGTCATCTTGTCTTCCAGGGAGGTTTCCAGCTTGAACTGCTCTAGGACTCATTTGTTTGTCCATGGAATCCTCAGCACTCTTTTCCACATCTCAAATGAATGGATTTTCTTCCTATCTTCTTTCTTAACTGTCCAGCTCTCACATCCATACATAGTAATAGGGAATACAATGGCTCGGTTGTATATCTTTGCATTTTAAAATCTTTTCTAGTTTTTTCATAGACACCCTCCCCATTCTTAATCTTCAGATTTCCTCACTGCAGTCCCCATTTCTATCAATGTTTGATCCCAGGTATGGGGATTCTTTTATTATTTCTATTTTTTCATTGTGTCAATTTAACTTGTGAAAGTTCTCGGTGGTCATTATTTTTGTTTTCTTTATGTTAAACATTAAGCCTGCCTTTGCATTTTCTTCTTTGATCTTCCTTAGTAGGTGTTCCAGGTCTGTGAGGTTTTGTGCTAGTACTATGGTGTCATCTGCATATCTTAGATTGTTGATATGCCTTCTTCCTATTTTCATTCCTCCTTCTTCTGTGTCCCAGCCAAGTGTTGGACTATAATTCTGGAGACCAGGATTAAAATCCCTGCTCAACCATGGAAACCCACTGCATAACCTTGGGCAAGTCACACACTCAGATACAAAAGAAGGTGAAGGAAACCCCTTCTGAACAAATCTCTCCAAGAAAATGAGTTGAAGGCACACAAAAATAACATTAGGGTCTCAAGTTTAGGAACCCCTGCTCTAAATAAACCCAACTGCTATAATGAAGGGAAACATTTAAAGTTATGCTGTGGAGTTCAAAAAAGTAATAAAATAATTTGGGGTGTGGTTTCTCCCATTGGATGTCAGGAACCTGAAAGCTTATCAGCTGCTTTCTATGTTATTAGCATTGTGGGATTTGCATAATAAAAGTTTGAGATGTGCCCAAGTGATCTGCAAGCCCCTGGGCAGAGTGTGAGGGATGGTGTGTTGAACAGGAAAGTTCTGAAAATAGATCAGTATAGTCTGTTAAAGGAGGATGAAACCCTGAAAGGAATGTGTCCTTAATAATGCAAATGCCTTGTCCCAAAATGATCAAAAAGTGCCTCCGTGAGATGCATTTGTTGTTGCTCCAAGCTATAGGCTGTATCATGTTTTCCGAGCACTGTTTGTACTATATTTTGTGCCTGGAAGGAAAATGTTTCCCCCAACTGATGCTTTTCTCATCATTGTGGCTATAGCAACAGAGATGAAGTAGTGTGACCATTATTGATGATTGTTGTCTATGTTCACTTATTGGTGGTAGACTCAGCTCTCTTGCCCCCCCCCCTTGCTGGAGCCATTTTGTGATCTTTTGAAACAAAACACCTCCCCTTCAATGTTGTCAGTTTGTGTGTGTTCTCTGCTACCTGTGTCCTGGGTTCCAGTTGCGGCAAAGAGACGCAGAGACAGGAATGGGGGTGCACAAGCTTAGCTTAGCTTTATTGTCATCCTGCTTACTTCCGTCCATTGTCTTTTGTACAATCATTAACGACAGCCTTGCTCTTAGGCAAGGAAGCAGGATATGGAGACCAGCTAAGCCGACCGAATCAACATGGGCTTATCTATCTAATTATGGATGAAGCATTGTCATCCTGAAAGAGGGTCGCAATCCTGTGGTCTGCCAACGGGATTGCCACATCTCAATCTTGATGAACATTGCTATCCTGGGAGGGGGTCGCAACCCCGGGGCTTGCCAGCGGGAATGCTACAGGTTCCAATTCGTGTGCCTTTTAAAACACCAATAAAAAGAAAAGCAATAATAATGGCCCTGTGCTGCTTCAGTTATTTGGGAACATTTATAAAGTTAAGTGGGGTAGAAATTGTGTGGCCTTCCAGATATTGTTGAACCACAACTGCTAGCATTACTGGCTATGCTGGCTAGGGCTCCCACGAGTTTGGGCCCAACAATACAGGTATACCGCAGTTAACAAAATTAAGTGTGTTTCTGAGCATTACTACTTCGGCAGAATATTTAGTATCAGAGGCAGAAATAACACGGAAAGAATAGATTCCTACAACACAAAAAAGAAGAGCAGCGTGTTTCAGCAAACTTTTTATTAACAATATAAACATATGAAATGAAACAATTGTAGTAAGAATCTGCATAAGTAAGCAGATTCTAGAGACCATGTAAAAGCTTCTTCCAAAATGTATCTAGAGGTATTTTTTTAAAAAACCAAACAAAAAAACCACTTCACTTTTCTTTTTATTTCCATTTTGGTGGCCAGACTTAAAGATAAAGATCCATTCTTTTTAACATGCTACAGTAGCTGGTGAAGAAGACTGATGTGCCTTCCCCATTTCTCTCTATTTTGTTGGTCAAGCATGCTCAGCAAGTTATTCTGGAGCTACCTGCTATTTACTGTAGGGAGGCACAGACAACTATAGCTATACCAGCTAGAGTAGAATCCCATTATTTCCAAGCTGAAGCTTGATTATATTGTTTACTGCAAACATGGTTCTTGTTGTGTTTTCATCTTAGGTGATCCTATGGTGCTGGTGCCTCACAAAGCTACATATCTCAGGATGTTACCAATGATGCTCTTTATTAAATTTTGGTATAAATGATAGCCATACATGACCCCTAGATGAACTCTGGCTGCCTGTCCGCCATTAAAAGCCAAGCGAGGAGACATATACACTCCACACCTAAAAGGTGAAGTCATCTTCAGTAAATATTGCTACTCTAGATAGTCTAGGAAGTCACAGATGAGGTGATCATTTTGACCATGCAACCAGAAGGTGCAATGTTTGCCCTTCCTAATCTGCTTACTCCCTCCCTGGGCCTTTTGTCTAAGCAGATTAAGCCTAAAAGACAATCAGACATAGCCATCCAGGTGTTAGACAAGTAATTATATACCTTTGCCACAGATGGGCCTTTTGCCCCTATAAAACTCCCCAGTGTGCCATTTAAGAGGTCTCTAGACTCCACGTCACTTGGATCTCTGATTTGGATACCAGCATTTCTGTTCAAGCCCATACTGCAGAACAGACTTGTCCCATTGCCATTCTTCCCCATCTGATTCCTGGAGGCAAATCTATACTTTGGTAAAGTATTGCCCTAGCGAAACCTGAACTCTATCCATGCTGACCTCTGATATTTCTGAGCCTTGTATGGGTGTGTGTGTGCTAGTGAATTGTTCCCCCCCCCCTTATTAATAAATTGGATATTAGTTAAGCAAAGTCTGTTTCTGCTTCACTTCTTGGATTTCCTGGTCCGCCCAGTATACACAATGGGAGGCGACCTCACAGGGCTGTCGTAGCAGACCCCCTCTTGCGTTATTGAGCTAATAATAATGATAATAAATTCCCCTGACTGGACCCTTGGCTACAAGGATTTTGTAGGATGAAGCCATGGCAGTTAAAGTGGTTCATTATTTTTACAATGTAGATTCATCCAGAGTGTAATTATCCCTTAGCTTTCACACTTCCTGAATCGGTTCTTGGTACAAAAGAAACAAAATGCATTTAGGGATGGATATTTTTTGAGAGAAATCATGTTAAGTAATACAGATTTTGAGAGAATGCCTGGCATCCGGTTAGTGAGTTACAAGGGCATAAATCCAAATTTAGGCCATCATAACTCACCTTTTTGGTCATTGCAGAGGTTGATATTCAGTTCCAACCACACAACCACAGTTCCAACCACATAGTTGTTGTTGTTATTATTATTATTATTTATTTGCTGTTCATACAATCAGTAAAACAACCCAAATCCCTCTCCAGTCCATGCTCTGCGTTCTTTTAGCTGTACATACGTGACAACAACATTCTCAGGAACCTCTTCAGGACCCTGGGGCCCTCCAGAGATTGGATGTTGCAGTGCTAAAGGAAAATAGTTGGGTTCCCTGCCAACACTTAAATGTCCATCCTGGTGGGAGGGGGAGGCATCCACACTGTTGCAGTGGTCCAACACCTGATGGGACTCAGTTGCCCCAATCTTGGTATAAAACTGCAGGCAATAACTTCCCAAATGTTACCTGCATTTCTGCCAGTGGTAGCACAGCTTATAAAATTACAATAGTAGATATTGCTGCCTTGTGGATTTTCTCATGCTATGAGCCAGAGATCAAATTTGCTGCACTCCAGGTTGGAAGTGCCCCCATTCTGGTGTACTGAAACCAAACTTCCAGTGTCACCAGAATAAAAAAAAAATGGAAACCCAGATCCAATCCCTTCCTCTGTACTTTCTCCCTCTCTTTGATTAGATGCTGACCAGTCTGCTATAGATTCAAAATGCCTTCAACACCAAAAACAGAGAAAGAGCAGCTCCAAGAATTACAAATATACTTTTAAAAGGAAATGTTAGATTGTGGTTATGACTTTATTGACCATAGAATGGTTTCAATTAAGTGTTTAATCATAAGAGTTTCCCTGAAAGGTCACTGTGACCTCAATTCCCATCTTGATTTGAACCTTTTCCTTTGGCTTGGGTCTGAAAATATTTAACTCTGGTTGGACTAATGTCAGTGTCATTAAACTGCTTGTTCCTTAGATTGATTTGTACAACTGGGAGACACAGCGGTACTTTATGGAAACCTTGAAATGCCTGTGGTGAAAGGGGAAACATGTATTTTAAAAATTGATATACTACTCTTCAAAACAATTTTCCCAGGGTGAATTAGAACACAATAACAATAAAAATACAGTAAATAAACAGGCCAATGTACATCTCATGGAACCAAAGAACTGATTGACTCTCTCTGTGGATGTGATAATAGCAGGAAATAGGAACCACATGATAACTCTGTGATAACTTAACCTTTTGCACTTGTATCATTATAGTGATCATCTATAACCTAACCACACTCTTAAGCTCATGATAACTTTCTCTCTGCAACTCCCCCATTATCTGGGCAACACAGCTGATGGGTATAGTCCCTCCTCCAGGTTAATGGTTTGGTTACATTTTTAGGGGGTTAGCATTGGATAGGGCGTCCACATTGGAAAACCTACAATTCTCAGGTTTTCTCAGCTACCATGACCGTTGCACACTGGCTAAAGGAGTCTGGGAGCTATGATCTGAATACTAGGCTCTCAATCCAACTGTGCAAAAGGTAAAGGTATTCCCCACTGACAAGGCTGTCAACATTACTACGCTCTCAGTTCAACACTGTGCAAACATACTTTCCCCTTTCCATTGGAGCCCATCTGGAGAACTTCTCCAGCTATTAAGAGTAAGTTTTCAGGTAAGGCAAAGTATGGTAGTGGTACATTGGAGAACAGAAGGAGAACATGACTGTTTCTCACTACTTAATTTTCTGTAACCAGGGGATACAATGGGATGTGAGAGGATTTTTTGCATCAGTCCTAGACATGCTGAAAAATAATTAAAAGAAAAAAAAGACGTGTCCAAATTTCCACCCCTATAGTTGGGGGGGGGGTTAAAAGAGTTGAGGGCCCCAGCGCCCCCTTTAAAGACAAAAATGCTGCTCTTGAGAAGCTTTTCAGGAGCCTTTTTTTGACAATGTTTTTAATCCAGGGATGTGGGCAGAGGGGCATTGCAGGCCAAATCAATCAATAATCAATCAATCAATCAGTCTTGGGAAATGTGTATGCCCCATGGCCTTCCTATTGTCCACCCCTGCCTGCAACCATAAGCTACATGCAAAGAAGTGAGAACAGAGGGAGAGAAAGGCAAGCCAGCTCCACTAGGCCTTGCCTGAAAAGAAGAAGGGCTCTCCCTCCAGTCCATCTGCCATGGTCCAGGCCTCCGAGGGAGAAAAGATCTGCTGGACTTCCCCGCTTCCCCACTGCCATTCCCTTCTCCTTTTGTTTCTTGTCTTTTTAGATTGTAAGCCTGAGGGCAATTTGTAAGCTGCTCTGATAGCCTTTTGGCTGAAGAGTGGGTATAAATAGATAAATATTATATCATTATATTATTACACAACACTCAATTGGGGGGGGGGGGGGCAGCAGTTCCTAACTGGTCCAGCTCACCTCCCTCTCTCAAAGTTTTATATACTTAGGGTTGCCATAAGTCAGGACCTCCAAACTGGGACAAATGTAGGACAACGTTTTCAAATGTAGGATACATTTTTTTAAATGGAGGACATGCAGAAAAAATTGATGGTTTTTTAAAAATGTAAATATAAATGCATGTTTCTTAGGCATGATCAAAATGGAGGACATTTGGGCATTATTCCTAGACATATCTTTCTGGCCAAACCACCCCCTTCCATTCCAAAACACACACGACAGCACATTTCAGCACTGAACATGGCTTTACTTAACATTGCCTCTTGCATATTTTAGAGGCTTATTGCATAACCAATCTCTTTGGGTTTCACACTGAACATGGGTTCATATGGCTATGCATATTGAATATGTCAAGGTAGTTTAACAAGAAGTGGATTTGCCCTCGGTTTCAGGTGTCTTGTACCAACTATACTTCTCAGAAGTGTGTACTTGGTCAATGTACTTTGGTTTTTCTTCACTGCGCATGAGTTTGTAAAAATCAGAGCAACTTACATTGGCCATGCCTCAGAGGCTTGCTGATATCAATATCACCAACATCATCATCACTATCATTGTTAAAAGAAGGCAGACTTTTTAGCATTAAAAGCACCAAAAATACACAGAAATGCACTTTGGAAAGTTACACTCTCTCACCTTCAGAAACAGTGAGCACATGCCTCAGAAACTGACTGATATCATCATCATCATCATCATCATCATCATCATCATCATCATCATCATCATCATCATCATCATCACTATCATTGTTAAAACAAAGCAGCCCTGTACAAATGGAATGGAAATCCTCCTCCTCCTCCTCCTCTTGCTACTCTTCTTCTTCTTCTTCTTCTTCCTCCTCCTCCTCCTCCTCCTCCTGCTACTCTTCCTCCCTTTTCCTCCTCCTGCTGCTCTTCCTCCCTCTTCCTCTTCCTCCCTCTTTTTCCTCCTCCTCCTCCTGCTGCTGCTCTTCCTCCCTCTTTTTCCTCCTCCTCCTCCTGCTGCTGCTCTTCTTCCCTCTTCCTCCTCCTCTTCCTCCCTCTTCCTCCTCCTGCTGCTCTT